>NW_006400087.1:1027165-1037410 GCF_000299155.1 Elephantulus edwardii
TTCTTTTTGGTGTTGTTGCTAGTTACTTTGGTCCATCCTGTTTTCTGTGGCATCTCTGTTTCCAGGACATCTCTCAGTATTTCCTGTATGGTTGGTCTTGTTTTTACGAACTCCTTTAGGTTTTGTGTTTCTGGGAATATTTTAATCTCTCCTTCGTACTTGATGGACAGTTTTGCAGGATACAGTATTCTTGGTTGAAAGTTGTGTTCTTTAAGTGTTCAATAAATGCGATTCCACTCTCTTCTTGCTCGCATGGTTTCCGCTGAGAAATCAGCAGTTAATCTTATCTGTTCTCCCTTATAGGTCACTCTTTGTTTCTCTCTCGTTGTTTTTAGTATTCTCTCCTTGTCTTTAGTTCTAGCAAATTTGACAATGATGTCCCTTAGTGTTTTTCTTTTGGAGTCTATTCTATATGGTGTTCACTCAGCTTCTTGGATATATATTCTGTCGTTCTTCATTATGCCCGGAAAGTTTTCCTCTAGTAATTCTTCCACAACTTTTTCAGTGCCTTTACTTGCTTCTTCCTGTTCTGGGATTCCTATGATGGGGATGTTATTTCTTTTAATGATATCCCACATTATTCTCAAGCTTTCTTTTGTTTCCTTCTTTTGGTATTCTGCTTTATTCTCGGTCAGATCTGTGGAGACAATTCTATCTTCTGTTTCACTGATTCTGTTTTCCATCTCTTCTCCTCTATTCGTATGTCCCTCCACCATGTTGACAGCATCAGAAACCTTAGATTTCAAATTCTGGATCACAGTTTCTTGTTTTTCCAATGCCTCTAATGCTTCATTTGTTTACTCTGCATTGTTTTGGATTGTTTTTTTTAAGCTCCTCCTTACCTTTGCTAGCACTATTCTGTATTTCATCCATTTTCTTTTTTATCCATTGTAAATATTCAGTTATTGTTCTTTTAAAATCACTATCAGAAAGATCCATCAGGCTTTCTGGCTCCAGGAAATCCGTTGCTCCTGTGTCTTCTCTGGGGTTTCATATCTTGGTTTGGGCTGGTGGGACAAGTGAAGCACTCTGTTTTCTACGGGCCATTGGTGTTGCAGAGTTCTTCGTGTCTGGGTGGTAGCTGGTTTTTTATTTGACATCACTGCTCTAGAAGAAGGTTGGAAAGAAACAAGAATAAATGCGTAGAGGGTGCATGCACACACTCCAACGCTCACGTGAGTGGGGAGGGAGGAA
This sequence comes from Elephantulus edwardii, assembly GCF_000299155.1. Lineage (NCBI taxonomy): Eukaryota > Metazoa > Chordata > Mammalia > Macroscelidea > Macroscelididae > Elephantulus > Elephantulus edwardii. The sequence continues at coordinate 1,028,360 of NW_006400087.1, forward strand.
GCGCACACTGATACACGTGGGGAGGGCCTCGGGAGAACCTAAATAATGAAGGAGGAAATCTGTTGTTCCCTTTCAGGAATAGCTTCGCCACTCTTTGGAGATGCTCAGGATCTCCCTGTTGTTTGAGTTAGTGGGCCCTACGTACTCAGGCCAGAAACCAGTTTGATTCCCCACGTAACTTAATCCTCAATGGTACATGGGTATTTTAGGGGAGGTTGATAAATCTTATAGATGTGGCAAATATGATTGTCTTCCTTCGCAAGCCCCGGCCTGGAACTGCCTCTGGTGTCCTTACAGATCTCCCAGCAAAGACCAAGTTTACAAAGATGGCGTTTCCCCACAGACCTCTGGGAACTGTAGTCAGTACCTGCAGTGGTAGTAGACAGGAAGGCTGGGTCGCAAGCCCGGGCCTGGAACTGCCTCTGGTGTCCTTACAGATCTCCCAGCAAAGTCCAAGTTTACAAAGATGGCGTTTCCCCACAGACCTCTGGGAACTGTAGTCAGTACCTGCAGTGGTAGCAGACAGGAAGGCTGCAGTGGTAGCAGACAGGAAGGCTGTAGTGATAGCAGACAGGAAGGCTGAGTCGCAGATTTCCCAGCAAAGTCCAAGTTTACAAAGATGGTGTTTCCCCACAGACCTGTGGGAACTGTAGTCAGTACCTGGGGTGGTAGCAGACAGGAAGGCTGCAGTGGTAGCAGACAGGAAGGCTGTAGTGGTAGCAGACAGGAAGGCTGAGTCCTATCATTTTCTTTGTACAGGTCTTTTGCATATCTATTTAGGTTCACTCCCAAATATCTCAATTTGTGGTTGGCTACTGTAAATGGTATTGCTTTCTTGTTTTCTTACTTTGAGTTATCTTTTGTAGAGAAATCTCACTGTTTTTGGATATTGATCTTATATTCTGCCACTTTTCATGCACTATGGTATATAAGACTGCCTTCTAATCTTCCTGATCAAGTAATACCCATTCTCCCAGAATTCCACCAGCTTTGTTAACAATCAGGAATCCAAGGCAAGAGAGAATATTCCGTTTCAGGCCTGTCTCTTCCAAACAACATCAGCATACCAGATGTAGGGAGACCTTGCCCTCAAATTGGAAATTATCATATTATGACAGCAGTGTGGTGCAAATGAAAGAACAGAGAGACACAAAAAAATGACAGTTGTTCATAAGAAGTTCAGGGTCAAGAAACTTTTCCCAGTACTGTCTCAGACAAAACTCTTTCCATGAAGCTGGTATATGGAATTTGGACCTACATCCACCTAATCCATCTAGACAGATATCAGTGTGCAAGAACAAAAGCAGTCTGAAGCACAGGACATCACAAAAATGACTTGTATCAAGAGGTAGCTGGGAAGGAGGTTCTTGACACGGTAGGCAGAAATACAAAGGATACTGATATAGCAGGGAAAGAAAGAAAAAATCACTAGTTGTATTGCTTTTTTTCTGTAAGGGGAAGTGTATTTTATCTGCTTCTTTTGGTAAAGTGCTGGTCTGCCAAATATTGTTCTAAAACTATATATCCAAATTAAGACAAACTAGAAAAAAGGATTGGCTATCTGCTTCCAAAATATAACAGGCCTTCAAAACCCCTATGTAAAATAGAGAACACTTAGAGTAGATTAACAGATCTGACAAACGAGGTTGAGCCCTCAAATTTGTAAGAACAAAGAAGTGTGAACAGTTGTAAGCACAAACTAATGATTGGAATGTGAAATGTGAGACGCATGAATGTAGGAAAATGGAACATCATTTAAAAAGAATTGCAACATATAACTATTGACATATTAGGTACTGGAGAAATGACATGTGTTGTCATGGTACATTTTCAATCAGATGTATCATATGATCTACTACATTGGAGATGAAAAGGTGAGGAAAAAATAGGGCTGCTTTCATAGTTAAAATGGGCATTTCTAGATCCGTCTTGAAATACAGTAGTAGGAGGGATAGGATAACATCCATATGCATACAAGGAAGACCTCTTAATATCACTATCATTCTAATTTATGCACCAACAACCAGAGCCAAAGAGAAGGAAGTAGATGGTTTCTACCTACTTCTGAAGTTAGAAATCTTTCGAACATGTAACCAAGATGCATTAACAGTAATCGGTGATTATAATGTGAAAGTTGAGAATCAGGAAGAAACATCAGTCACCAGAAAACATAGACTTGGAGACAGAAATGATGCCGGGGATAGAATGATAGAATTCTGCACAATCAATGATTTATTAATTGCAAAAACTTTGGGGAGGGGTGGGCAGGGAGAATAGTGAAAGAATGAATGAATGAATGAATGAATATCCAAAGTCTCTGTAAACTTTCATTATAATTAATAATAATAATAAAATTGTTTAAAAAGAAACAAACTCAGACTATACATATGGATTTCACCTGATGAGATGCACAGGAATCAGATCAATTACATCTGAGAAAGGAATTATTTGAGACGTTCAATATAAGCAGTAAAAACTAAGCCAGGAGTAAACAAAATTGCAGAACAAACCATCAACTACTCATATGCAAGTACAAATTAAAGCTGAAGAGGGTCAAATTGTATTCCAGGAATCAAAATTTGATTTTGAGTCTATCCCCTCTGAATTTAAAAACCAACTCAGGAACAGGTTTGAGGCCTTGAACACTAAGGAATGAAGACCAGATGAGCTGAGAAAAGATATTAAGAATATCACACATGAAGAATGCAAACTGTCATTACAAAGATGGAGGAAGACTAAAAGATCAAAATGGATGTTAGATAAAACTCTGAATATTCCACTAGAATGCCAAGAAGCCAAAGCAAAGGGAAGATTAAAAGAAGTTAAGGAACTGAACATTGAAGTTTTCAATGGGCAGTTTAGGAAGACTAAGCAAAGTATTATAATGAAATGTTCAAGGAGCTGCACTTGGAAAATCAAAAGGGCTGAAATCACTTGGCATTTCTCAAGGAAGGAAATAAAGAACAAATTAAAGCTGTGTGTTGTATTATTTAAGGATATCAAGGGCAGAGTAGTGAATGATCCAGGAAGCATTAAAAGAAGGTGGATGGCACAGAAAAATTACCAGAAACAACATATGATCAAGAGGCAATGGCAGTGAAGAAGAATGTTCAGGCTGCTCTGAAGGACTTTGCAAAAAAATAAGACCACATGAATCAATGGAATACTAACTAACTTACTTCAACAAACAGATGCTGTCCTGGATGTGCTCACCAGGTTGTGTCAAGAAATCTGGGGGACAACCACTAGCCAACTGTTTGGAAGAGATCCATATTTATTCTCATTACAAAAAAGGTGACCTGACAGAGTGTGGAAATTATCAAACAATAGATGACACAACCCTGCTTGCTGAAACTAAGGAGGACCTGAAGCACTTGCTGCAGAAGGCCAAGGACTGTAGCCTTCAATATGGACTGAAGCTCAACATCAAGAAAACAGAGATTCTCACCACTGGACCAATTGGCTGCATCATGATAGATGGTTAACAGCTTTAGTTTGCTTGGCTCCACTATCAACACTCTTGGTACCAGCAGTCAGGAAATTAAAAGATGAATTGTATAAGGAAAGTACTAAATAGCAATGACGTCAGTTTGGAGACTAAGGTATGCCTGTTCCAGGCCATAGCCTTTGCAATTATTTGTTATGCATCAGAAAATTGGACAAAATTAGGTATTATAGAAGGAGAATTGATGCCTTTGGGCTGTGGTGCTAAAGACGAGTATTGAATATACCATGGACTGCTAGGAGAACAAACAAATTCACCAGGCTGCTCCTTGGAGGCAAGGATACTGAAGCTTCATCTGACATACTTCAGACATGTTGCAAGGAGTGATCAATCCTTGGGGAAGAACATCATGCTTGGGAGGGTTGAGGAACAGTGCAAGAGAGGAAAACCCTTGATGAGATGGATTGATTCAGTGAATTGAGTAATGGATGTAGGTGTGTCAGAGAAAATAAGATTGGCACAGGATAGAGAGCATGGTTTAGGGCTGTTGTACATAGGATCATTATGAATCACAGGAGACTTGACTGCACATAACAACAGCAATCACTAATACCACATGCAAACAAAATCCTACTGAAAATTATCCAAAAATGACTGGATCAGTACATTGACAGAGAATTACCAGAAATACAAAGTGGGTTTAGAAGAGGTCATGGCACTAGAGATGTCAAGTGGCTCTTGGCAGAAAGCAAAGAGTAAATTGCAATTATCTTTCTGTGTTTCGTTGCCTATGCAAAGGCATTTGACTGTGTGGATCACAAATTGTGACTCATCTTTAAGAGAATGGGAATTCGAGAACACTTGATTGTGCTTATGCAAAACCTATACTTGGACCAGGAAGTAGTCCTCAGAAGAGAGCAAGGAAACACTGCATGGTTCAAAATCAGGAAAAGAGTGCATCAGGGATGCATCTCGCCTCGTTACCTTTCTAATCTATATGCAGAACAGATCATTCTGGAGACTGGACTTTATGAGGAGGAATGTGACTTCAAGATTGGAGGAAGACTTAAATGTCCAGCCACAAATGAATGGATTAAGAAATTATGGTACAATCACACAATGGAATACAATGCAGCAAGCAGGAGCAATGATTTTATAAATTATTCTAACTTGGGAGGGTCTGAAGAGCATTATGCTGTGTGAACTAAGTCCATCCCACAAGGACAAATATTGCATAAAACCATAATTGTGGAATGAGTATAAGGATGCAGGAGGGGTGGGACAGGATAAAGAAAAGGAATGAGGATGTGCAGAGGGAGTGGGGATTAATGATGGGTTTGTACAATTTGATGGAGGAAGTGAGGGAAATTGAAAGAATCTGATTTAGAAAACAATGTATTCAAATTATGTAAATAAACTAGTATAAAAGAAAAAAAAACAATCTATATCATGAAGTACAGACTAAGGCTCAATGTCAAGAAGACAAAGATTCTCACCACTGGACCAGCTGGTAGCATCAGGATGGAGGGTGAAGAGATTGAGATTGTTCACAGCTTCAGTTTGCTCGGCTCCATGGTCAACACTCTTGGCACCAGCAGCCAGGAAATAAAAAAACGTATTGCGATGGGAAAGTCTGCGGTTAGGGACCTCTCTAAAGTACTCAAGAGCAACAGTGTCTCTCTGGAGACTAAGGTGTGCCTGATAAAGGCCATGGTCTTTGCAATCACTTGTTATGCATCAGAGAGTTGGACAATGACTAGGGAGGATAGAAGGAGAATTGACACCTTTGAGCTGTGATGCTGGAGAAGAGTATTGAATGTTCCATGGACTGCCAAGAAAACAAACATATCCATCCTAGAGAGGGTTAAACTAGGCTACTCTTTGGAGGCAAGGATTCTGGGGCTTCATTTGGCATACTTTGGGCAGGTTGTAAGGAGAGACAGGTCCTTGGAGAGGGACATCATGTTTGGTAGGGTAGAGGGACAGCACAGGAGGGGAAGACCCTCTATGAGGTGGATTGATTCAGTGACTGGGGTAATCGGGATGGGTGTGTCAGAGGCAATGTGATTGGCACAGGATAGAACAGGGTTTAGGGCTGTTGTACATAGGGTCGCTAGGAGTCGCAAACGACTCGACGGCACATAACAACAACAACATGTTATGAAGATGATGCAACCTTGCTTGCTGAAAGCGAGGAGAACCTAAAACGTACTTGCTGCAGAAAGTCAAGGACTACAGTCTTCAATAGGAATTAAAAATCAACATCAAGAAGACAGAGATTAGTGCGGAATGAGGGTTGCAGAGTGGATTATATTTGGGGTTGGGGGATGTGCGGGGGGGGGGATTGCGTACCAATGAGGGAGTTTTTCTTTTGCTTTTCAAGGAGAGGAGCAAACGGGAGGGGGGGGAAGGGGGCGGGGAGAACGGTGCAACAATGAATGAATGGAATTCCAAAATCTCTGTAGATGTTCATTGAAATGAAAAATAAATAAATAAAATAAAATAAAAAGAAGACAAGAAGACAGAGATTCTCATCACTGGGCCAATTGGCAGCACCGTGATAGATGGAGAAGAGATTGAAGGTGTTAACAGTTACAGCTTGCTCAGCTCCACAATCAACACTCTTAGTACTAGCAATCAGGAAATCAAAAGACAAATTTCATTGGGAACATCTGCTGTCAGGGACCTCTCCAGAGTACTGAGAAGTAATGATATCAGTCTAGAGACTAAGTTGTGCCTGATCCAGACCATGATTTTGCAGTTACTTGCTATACATCTGAAACCTGGATAAAGACTAAGGATGACAAAAGCATTGAGGTCTTTGAGTTGTGGTGCTGGAGAAGAGTCTTGAACACACTATACATTGACTGCCAAGAAAAATAGATCTCTCTTGGAGAGGGTGAAAAACCAAGTTTCTCCTTTGAGGCTAGGATTTTTTTTTTTTCATTACAGAACATATTTATTCAATCTGATATTAAGACTTCCTACCACATAGTCATTTTTATCCAAAAGGTAAAAAAAAAAAGTTAACATAAATCACAAAACAGACACTAAATTTTGAAGAGGCTACGATTTTGAAGCTCTGTCTCACATACTTTGAAGCATGTGGCCAGGAGGGACCTGTCCTTGGAGAAGGACATCATGCTCAAAAGTGGTAGAATGACAGTACAGGAAAGATAGACACTGGGAGAGATGGATTGATACAGTAATTGGCTCAAAGAGGGTTGTGTGTCGTAGTCAGTGTGACTGGCTCAGTACAGGGCACGCTTCAGATCTGTTGTACATAGGATCACTATGAGTCACAGGACACTCAATAGCACAAAACCACCACCACAACAAATATACCAATAATAATAACAATTTACTGTCTAGAAGACAGAATTGAAGAAAATCATTTATGTTACTTTAAGGTTATATTGGGTACTCTGATAGCATAGTTTGTAGGGAGTTTCACTGCTAACCCAAATGTCAGACAGACCTCTCTACTGGGTGGAATCCACCAATGGCTTTGAGAGAAAAAAGATGGGCAATCTCTTCCCCTGCTACTTACAATCTCCAAAAACTCACTGAGGGGTTTGCTTTGACTCCACAATGATTAGTTGAGTCCAATTAAGTCAGGGACAACTCATAGTGATACTATACACAACAGAAATAAAATATTGTGCTGTGATTAGACCATAGGGTCAAGCTAAGTGTCAGTTCAGACTCAATGGTACATACCAACAACTTTGTTTCCTTGAAATGAAACATGTCTTAGAAAGGTAGAAGGTTATTGAATTAACATAGCAATTGAAACAACAGGCTTACCCACAACTACTCTGTAGTGAACAGTTTCACATGAGTGTCTTCATTTGTATGAAGTAGTGAAACCATGTGAAACTGTTCAATAAAGGCCCAGATTTGGTCAAATAGATGTGAATCTATTCACTGTAAATTATTACACTAGCACAAGCAAACCCATGTTCATCTTGCTTACTTTTGCCCTGTCAGGGCAAAAGGGTCTTTGATTTTGTAGGAAAGTTCTGTGAAATTGGGAGAAAGTCAGATGACAGCTGTAACTCTCACTCACTCACTCTCCTACTCACTTCTGTCATGTCAGAGCTGACTCAAAACTTTCCTTCCAGTTTGTTTTTGGAGGCTTTAAAATGCATGGGAGAAGCTTGTCTGTATTTCTCCTATTGAGCAGCTGGAGGATTTGAACTGCCTGCCTTTGGGTTGGCAACCAGTGTGAGATCCCTACTCACTAGGCCACCAGAGTTCCCTGACAGCTATAACTAGAAGCAGAATGTTTGATGTGATGAAAATGTGAAACTAATCATGACAGGTTAATAAGCACAAGTGAAATGCTTAGTTTGAAAGGAGTCTGAGGCTGAGAGGTTGGCAGAGAGAAGGGGAGTTACAGATGCAAGACAAGGGAGAAACTGTTCACCATTCACCCACATCCTATCCACAGTAAAATAACACACAAGAGCAGTTGATTGGCCATCATCATTGCCGGAGTAGCAGCAGAGAAAGTTTAATGGTAACTTCAGGAAAGGAGTAGTAAAGCTAACCTACGTATGTGTCCCAGTAGCTGAAAGTGGCAAAGATGGTCTATGTATGGGATCTAATAATTGGAAAAAGTCAACATGCCAACTACAGTGATTCACCAAAGTAGAGAAAAGCAACAAAGCTATCTGTAACTCTATAAAATTCATAATTGATAGTTATTCAGCAGTTTCCTTTCCTGGGAGCCCTGCACACTCCTGGAAATTTTATCTATGCTTTCCTCAGTAACTTTATTTTAACCCAGATGTGTAACTCTTGACGTCATTCTTTAATTTCTTGAATATAAATCAGGGAAATAGGTAACAGAGGTGGGAAGAGTATAGGTAGGTAGATAGAGAGGCAGACAGACAGATGTAGAGAAATATGGAGAGAGAAATAAATAAGGCATATAGAAGGGAAGGAGAGAGAGAAAGCAAAAAGAGAAAAGAAGGCAAGTAGAGAAAATAATTTCAGCTGACTCTCACAATGGTATGGATGAAAAGTTCACACTCACTGTCTTCACCTGTAGAAAAAAAGAACGCAATCAAACCTGACAGATAAAAACCTTTGAGCAGCTATCAGGAGTCTGTGTGAGAAAGTGGTTAAGGAGCTGTGCTACAAACCTGAGTTAAGTGGTTCGAGGTGTAGGCAAATCAGGAAGGAGGGTGTTGAAATTTCCTACCACTGTTGTGATGTTATGTATCTCTTCATTTCTGTTAATCATTGTTTTATGTATTTTGCAGGTCTATAATTTGGTGGCCTAGAGGCAAGAAGCTGCACTGTAATCCCAAAGGCACATTGTTTGAAACCACCAGCTGCTCCATGTGAGGAGAATGGGTAATCTCCTACTGTGTGATTAACTGCCTCTGAAAACCCACTGGAAGGTCTGCTGTTTCAATTGAGACTCTACGGTACACAATAACAACAACAGCAGTAATCTGGTGCATTAATGTTGACCAAAATTGTAGTTGTTGTTATGTGCCGTCCAGTCATTTGCAACTCATAGTGACCCTATGTACAACAGCCCTAAACTCTGCTCTGTCCTGTGCCAATCACACTGTCTCTGATACTCCCATCCC
>NW_006400087.1:1040000-1043185 GCF_000299155.1 Elephantulus edwardii
ATTAGTGTTCAAGGCCTCAAACCTGTTCCTGAGATGGTTCTGAAATTCAGGTGGGATAGACTCAAAGTCATATTTTGGTTGCCTTGGATTTGATTTAATTTTCCTCAACTTCAGCTTGAACTTGCATATGAGTAGTTGGTGGTCTGTTCCACAACCAGTTCCTGGTCTAGTTTTCACACCTGATATTGAGCTTTCCCATCGGTTCTTTCTGCAGATGTAATCGATCTGATTCCTATGCATACCATCAGGTGAAATCCAAGTATATAACCTGCATTTACGTCTCTTAAAAAATGTATTTGCTATGAATAAGTCATTGATTGTGCAAAATTTGATCCTTCTCTCTCCAGCTCCATTTCTTTCAACAAGTCCATGTTTTCCAACTACTGAAACTTCTTCTCTCTTGCCGACTTTTGCATTCCAGTCACCCATTACTATCAATGCATCTTGATTGCATGTTCGAGCAATCTCCGATTGTTAAAGTTGGTAAAAATCTTCTATATCCTCTTCCTTGGCTCTGGTTGTTGGTGCATATATCTGAATGATAGTGGTATTCACTGGACTTCCTTGTATGCGTATGGATATTATCCTGTCACTGACAATATTGTACTTCAAGATGGATCTAACAATGACTTTTGAATGTCCTTTCTTATGGTGATTTTAATTCTTAAGTCTATTTTATCAGAGATTAGAATTGCCACACCTGCTTTTTTGTGAATGTAATTTGCTTGGCATGTTTTTTTCCCAGCCTTTGATTTTGAGTCTCTCTATTTTTTCAGATGTGTCTCTTATAGGCAACATATTGATGGACTGTGTTTTGTTTGCTTGTTTGTTTGGTTTGGTTTTTCCGCCATTCTGCTATTCTTTTTCTCTTAATTGGTGCATTTAGTCCATTATCATGAAGTGTGATTATTGTGAGGTCAGCTTTTACTGTTACCATTTTGCTCTTTCTTTTACTGTTGTTTCTGGTTATTATGATCCATCCATTTTTCTTTGGTGTTTCTGAGTGGAGAAGGACTTCACTTAAAATTTCTTATAGTTTTGGTCTTGTTTTCACAAATTCCTTAAATTACTTGTGTTCTGCAAAGGATCTAATTTCTCCTTCACATTTGATGGATTTACTTTGCTGGGTATAGGATTATTGGCTGGCAACTGTTTTCTTTCAATTTTCTGTATATGCCATTCTATTGACTTCTAGCTCACATGGTTTCTGCTGAGAAATCAGAACTTAACCTAATTGTTTCCCCTTTGTAGATGACTCTTGTTTTTCTTGAACTACTTTTAGAATTCTATCCTTATGTTTTAATTTGGAGAATATGTGTTGATATTTTTCTTTTGGGATTTAGTCTATTTGGTGTTCACTGTGTTTATTGAATGTGAATTTTCCTGTTCTTCAACATACCTGGGAAATTTCTAGGACTTCGTCCACAATTTTCTCAGTGACTTCCCTGTCACTTCTATGTTCCAGAATTCCAATCATATATTTGTTTTTCCTTTTGATGTCATCCTACATGATTCTAATGTTTTCTTTACATATCATCTCTGATTTTTCTTCTAGTATGTTTCCAGTGAGGCACTTTTCTTCCAGCTCACTGACTCTCTGTTCCATCTCTTCAGTTCTATTTTTTTGTCCCACCAGTGTGTTGGACATTTCTGCCATTTTGATCTTAATAGTCTGGATTACACTTTCATGCTTTTTTATTATTGCCAGTACTGTTTTGGCTGTATACTCTCTGTCTTGTGATGATATTTCAAGTTCTTATACCTCTTTATCTATACTATCAATTTTTTCTTCCATCTTTTGCATTTTCTTCTGTAGCTATTCAGGTTGCTCCTCATCAATATATTTCTTCTGGTTCACTGTTTTTGAGATATTTGCTCTCCTAATGACTTCCATTATTTCTTCCATCATTTACATCTTCTATAGCTGTTCAAATACCTCCACATTAATATATTTCTTCTGCTTCTCTCTATCTTGGGTATTGATGGAGTCTGCTTTTTAAGAGAAGGTTTATTTTGGTTTTTTATGATGGCTGAGACAGACTGCTGCTTTCTTGACATTATATTAGTCTCTTCTTAGTAGATGTTAGGTTGTTGTAATTATATAATCTCTCAGGGTATGGCAACATTTTGTGACAGACCTGTATATTGGTGTTCCCCTCTTGGGTTAAGGCCTATGAGTGAAGGGCTTAAAATGGGATGACTGTTGCCCTCTAGAAACTACACTTCTACCAGTCTATTCTGCTTGAGCTTAAGAAATCCCATGTGATGATACACAGCAGTGTTCAAGGCCAAAGTACCTGAATGGCAGAACAGAGATGTCTTTTGCCCTCCAGCTACTGAAGGTCAGAAATGAAGTCTTAACACATGAAATGGAATGAGCTGGACTGAAATAAGACAATCATAAAGGACAAGTACCTATGGTCTCACTTATAAAAAGATAAGAAAAATAAAATTAGACTAAAGTTTATTAAGGTATGAAGACCAGAAATGAGGGATAAAGTTGGAGTAAAGGTGATAAAAATATCTTTTTTTTTATTAAGGGAAATGTTGTTCAGTTAATTATTTTAATTGCTGTCAATAGGTTGTATATCTGAAAAAGTTAAATTTCAATGAATGAATGGAATCCCAAAATCTCTGTAGATGTTCATTGAAATGAAAAATAAACAACCTAAATTTAAAAAAAAAAGTTAAATTGGCAAAAGTTATGTGATACATATATCTACAATAACCACGAAAGAGTAGATGTTAAATCTGCTTACGCACAACCAAAACTTTAAAGAATTTATTTTCTTGGTTGGAGGTTTAGGATCATGGTTTCTTGAGATATTTAAGTTAATTGACCTCTTAGGAATTAGTGTTTCTGTTCTACCTCCTTCTAATGTGAACTCCTTGGTGTCTGAAAATTTTGCAAGTGGCCATCCATGACACAGCAATTGGTCTCTAATCACTTGGAAGGACTCAAGTATAGGAGAAGATATGGAATGTATGACTAATTACCTCTTTGATCAGAAGAACCATGGTGCCACTACAAGACCATCATACCCAGCTGATAGAACAGAACTTTCTGCCTCTAAATAATGAGTGTTTTTATCTAATTCAATATTTTATTATTTTACATTTTATGTTATGCAGGCGCTTCAGGTCCTCCTCAGTTTCAGCAAGCAGGGTTGTGTCATCCGCATAAC
>NW_006400087.1:1044850-1054197 GCF_000299155.1 Elephantulus edwardii
AGACCGGTCCTTGGAGAGGGACATCATGCTTGGGAGGGTGGAGGGACAGCGCAGGAGAGGAAGGCCCTCTATGAGGTGGATTGATTTAGTGACTGGGATAATTGGGTTGGGAGTGTCAGAGACAGTGAAATTGGCACAGGACAGAGCGGAGTTTAGGGCTCTTGTACATAGGGTCGCTATGAGTCGCAGGTGACTCGACGGCACATGACAACAACAACAACATGTTATGCAACCATTCACATACATTGTGTTTTATAGAATTATTTACCATCGATCAGTGCCTTTAATGGCCCCATCTCACCAAGTCCCCATTGCATCTTACCTATTCCAGCTCTCCTCCCAATTCCATCCACTAATCTCTGCTACACTGGTGGTTCCCCTCACTTCTTCAGCCTCCCTTTTCCTATTTCCCTTCTGTTTATGAATAATTATAAATACCTCATTCCTATTTTCTAATTGCAATAGCTATATTGTCTTTTCATGAATTCTCCCCAGGTTGATTCTCCCTTATCTTGACAATTTATAGTGTTCATTGTCTGAATATTCTACTTATGCTCTCTCTATTCCTCCACCCTATACCATGACTGAAATTGCTTTTAAATATTTAATAGGCTCATGATGACCTCACGTAAACCTTACTCTGTATGGTATCAATACTAGAATAATTATGGATTAAATTTCCAGATCTTTTTCCCAAGAAGTAGCTTGGTGGAGTCACACTTATTAAATGTTATATTCTGGGCACTGATATAAGCTATTTCTTTTTACAACATCATGCCACATACATCATCATGTTACCATGCTGTCAATCTCCTAATTCATCCTTATTACATAGGCAAAGGGATTGTGCCAGATGGAAGAAACAACAGGAGGGGATGGTGTCCATTACCAAGGTGGGACAATGTACATCTGTGAGAGCAGACTTTAGTACACAGAGAGTTAGAAAGTAGACTGAAGCATTTTTTGTTAGAGCACATGGCCAGAAGAAAAACCATGGAAGCAGAAGTGAAGGCAAAAAATAAAGATAGATTTACTAGAAAACTATGTTCCAAAGATGGGACTGACTTTTCACTTTGGAAAAGAAATATGGAAGAGGCTACTCTATCAATAAAGTAAGGTTTAATTATGGCTTTCTCCTCTAGGTGACTCTTGGGCTTGAGTCTGAGCCAATGAGATAGTGTCATGGAATGTTCAAAGTTTAGTGGGTGATCCTCATTCCAGTTCATAGCCTTTGGAATCACTCCTGCAGCAAAGTGTCCACTGCTTCTGACATCACTCATGTCCCCAAAGCACTAATCTTATAAATATCAATATTGACTTCCTGGTTTTGATAGCTCAATTTTTTAAGCATAAGATTCTGCCTCTCCTATCCCTTTGTTGTAATCTTAACAATCATGCTCATCAACATAGTTTTACAGCTGAAGATAGCAGAGCAGAGGTAAAGTGACCATCACAGTGATATAGCTAATAAGGGCAAAAATTATATTAGAACTGTGTACAGTTTGGTTTTAAAGCATGTAACATTTCACCTTCATACTAATATAATACACTTTCAGTGGGAGTAGCAAAGGTTCAGTGGTAGATGTCTTGCCTTCCATATCAGAATTCTGGTGGTGTTGGTTTTTTGTTTGGTTTTTTTTTCCTGGCCAGTGTGTTCTATGTGCAGTTCATGCCACACTTCATCTGCCTGTGGAGGTGTGTGTTACTTTGATGCTCAACAGACATTAATGGAGTTTCTAAAGTAAGATAAATGCTAAATATATATCTAGTAATCTAATTTCTGAAGACATTGTTTTTGTTGTTGTGTACTATCAAGTTAGAACAGACCCATGGGTGACCCTCCAGCAGGCTTTCAGAGGCTGTTAATCATACCAGAGGACATTGCTCATTCCTCCCGTGGATCTGAAGCCATGAGATGTCAAAAGAAGTTGAAGTTATGGTCATAGAGTCAGAACTGACTTGTAGCTGACCTTGCAGCAGGTTTTCAGAGACTAAATTACATGGGAGAAGATTGCTCATCTTTCTTCTGTGGAGCAGCTGGTGGATTTGAACCTCTAGGATTATGCTATATTTGGGTTTAGTTCAAAGAAGTTCAAAGGTAACATAACACTTCAAACTCCCATGGTCAAAAGGGAGGCATAAAGGAGAAGGTTTTTATTAGGGATCATTAAGTTTGTGTTAATAGTAGTGGAGTTATTTGGAAAATAATATTTGGAATGTACAATATTGAGAATATAATGCAACTGAATTATACATCTAAAAATTGCTGACTTTTTAAATGCTTTGGTGTGACTAGCTTTACTCAATAAAAAAGAATGTGTGTGTATGTGTGTGTGTGTGTGGGTGTACGTGTGTGTGCATGAGTCACTAGAATTTCCTCCAAGTTTACAATTCATATACTCCATGTAGTACTCCACATGGATTGAACATATTCTAAAATACAGATGTGCACAGTGCTCAGGGCATTAGGTCGGGGAGAGAATATGGTGCAATAATTGGAGTCCTGTCTCCATATAAAGAGATGTCTACATAGACTTAAAATGGTCCTTTCTTGGGGCTTTTGTAGAGTAAGCCAGGTTTTCATCTAGTTAATGGACATTAGATGAAGACCTGTTGGCCCAATCTGGTGGCTTCAGGAAAAAAGCAGAGCAAGAGAGGCAATTTCCATAATCTTCTCAAACTGACAAATTGATTTTAAAAGATATAAATGTATCTATCTTTAGCTATGTCTATATATCCTGTCTCTGTTGTTGTTAGGTGCTATTGAGTCTATTTCTGTATCTATATCTACCTATCAATCTCTATCTCTAACTTGAGAAGTCATGAGCCTACAAAGAAAGGACTGTAAAGAAGTGAGTGCACTTCGATTCAGTGGTCACAGAAAACATTGCTAAGCAGAGCTCAGGAAGTAAAGAAGTCAACAAACATCTGAGGAGGATTATCCCAGGCAAAAAGAAGTGCATGGGCAAAGATGATAAGGTGTCGATGAAACAGGCCTGATCATCCGCAGAATGTCCATGGAACAGCAGTCAATAGGAAGAATAGCCAAGAAGATATTGAAGAGGTCAGCATGTACCGGATAATCTAAGACTTTTGAGGCCATAAGACAAAGTTTGGTTCTTATTCTTTGTAACACAGGAAGCTGTTGGAGAGTTTTAAGCAGGAGAACTCTGGTGGTGTGTTGAGAATGATTAAGAGACAACACTTGGGAAATTAACATCATATTGCATATGAAAGGTGGCCGGGGTTCTGAGCTACCTTTCCTAGGCTAAGATTCAGTAATTACTGTCAGGCAAGATATGAATCTCAGACACATGTTTCTATGTAAATTTGTGAAGGCCAAACATCCTAGGCTCAAGCTTAATGGAGAAGACGTAAAGCTAGGTTTGAATGTAACAGATTCCCATAGTCTGCCCCTTCCCGGGGCTTCTCCTGGGAATTTTTGAGTACCAATACAATAAGTTTTCTTTTCTCAGGATCTCCATCCAGTCTTCAGAGGATTGAGTGCATATCCTAATAAGTTGTTGAAAGGTTGCTAATGAGTTGAACCTGTAAAGTTGGAAGAGCAACAAGTCCTAGGAAGCAGCTGTCTTGCTTAGTTTCTCTGTCACAGGACACAGTGACTATTTTCTTTTTAAAAAAGTGTTCTTCAGCTTTGTTATAATTCCCCGTTTGCATATATGAAAAGGTGACCATACTGTATCTGAACTATAATGATAGTTAGCGACCCTGAAGCTCATTCTGCGTTTTCCAACAAGCAACAAGATACTCAGTTTGGCTGTGTTTCTAATGAAATAATCAGGGATTGCACAATGATGGAAATGGTGTTCCTGATTAGTCCCACAGGGTTGAATGGCACATATTCCTACCAAACCTGAATGCCCATCTTCCTTCAACAGAAATGTTTGAAAATTTGCTGATGTGGTTGTGATAGGCAGATTTACAGATGTTTCAATGAAATGCCTCTTTTCAAATTTATGCAGCAAAGTATATATTGACTTTGTGTCACCCAGAAAACCAAGATTTATTATTCCTGAAAATACATAATAACCTTGACTTTGGTTGGGTCAATATGTACCTCACAAGTCAATAAATCTCCTACAATAATTTTTTTTAAAAAGTCAACATCTCCTACCGCTGGCTTGCATTCTGCAGAAGACCCTTTTCCACTGTACACCAGTTGTTACACCTGTGAAGTATTCTAAGAGGCCCTTTATTTTTAAATTTGGTTATGCTAGCAAAGGTCTGGCCAAATAAAGTATGTGGATAAATTACAGACTTTGCATCTTTTGGTCTTCTTTTTAGTAGTTTTACCAAAGTTACTTTCCTACAGTCCAGCTTCTTATAGAACCAACCTCAAGTGGTAAAGCCAGATGCAGTCCCAAGCAGGCTGAAGGTCAACAAAGCTTGAGAAGAAAGGCAAAGTGTCACAGCAACCATTTGTGTACCTGCCATGAGAGGCATTTTCTTTGCTCCTTTTTCTTATTTTAATAGTGTATGGTCTCATACTAACTTACCAAAGCCTGAAATAACTTTTTTCTTTCTGTTGCTTAAAGAATGTGTTTCCTTTTTAAAGCAGAGGGTGCTCCATGAGCAGCCAAAGAGTTTTTCTCATCTATCTGGAAGGAATGTGATGTCTTGTCCCCAAATGACTCACTATCTGCAGCCTGAAAGGACCTTCACCTATGGAAGTGTTCCTCTTTAAGCCTCCCGTACTCTTCTGTGTGATATATTTCCAAGTGTACATACATTTATATATACCAACACATATGTGCTGTCTCTTTATTAACAGAATATAAACCATGTACGACAAATTTTCACAATCTTACCTGATTATTAGGTCATGACCTGGAGAAAGTGCAACGAGATAACTCCTTGGAGGCAAGGATGACAGAGCTTCCTTCATCTTATCTATTTTGAACATGTTATTAAGAGTGTCTGTTTCTTGGACAGGGATATGATGATTGGAAAGGTAGAGGGCTCAGCAAAAGAGAGGAAAGCCCTCAACCGGACGGACGGATTGACAAAGTGACTACTGCAATGGGCTAAAGTATGTCAGAGATAATGAGGATGGCACAGGATAGGACAGGATTCATATCTGTTGTTGATAGGGCTGCTATGAGTCATACTTAATTCAATGGCACCTAAAAAAAAACAACAGCTAGGGCCCAAGGAAATCTGATATACAGAGATATTCTGTAGCAAGGATCTTATAGCCGCCTAATCTGTTTTCACCTGCCTTGCAGAGACTAAGTCCAATGTTGTGAAAATAAGTTTCTAAATAAAGATATCTTTTTCCACGTCTCACCTTTAAAGCCATGTTTAAATATCTGGCTTAAAGAAATGTTTTCATCTATCTGGGTGGGCTTGGGGTTTTTTTTAATTTGTTTGTTTTAGATTTTGATTTGTTTCTTTTTCCAGACATACCTGAGAAGTGAAAGAACCAATACATTGTTCCTAAAAATCTAAAATACATCTATTTAGACTATGTAAAAATCATTCCAATTATTCAGTCATTCAACATGATAGCCTCCAGAAATACAGCCACTTTGCTAGAGTTTGCAACCAACCCTTTGTGAAGGTCGGTGGTGACATAGAGAAAAGTGATTTTCCTGGTACCCGAGTGTCAAATCTGAATTCCATTTCAGTCATTTATTGGCTGTGTGACTTCGGGCAAAGAATTCTTTGGGTAGGTGTCTTGGAAGTAAAATTGGGGTAATTTAGACAATTGTGTAGACAATTATTCTAAAAATTAGTTAATATTTGAAAAGTTCTAAAAATAGTGTCTGACATACAGGAAGTACTATATTAACTGTTTGGTAAATAAATACATTGAGATATTGTAACAATAATAACTTTTATTTATAAAATGCCATGATAACATCACAATTAATTCTCATGTCCATTTTCAAGGTATTTTACGGAAGATGAACTAGGTCCCAAAGAGGTCAGGTGATTTGCCTTTGGCAAATGGGCAACTGGTAAGAGCCAGCATATGATTCAGACATTGTGAATTAAAAATCCTAATTATACTTTCATTATAGCATTATCCATAACAAAGTTAAAAGTCCTGTTACTGAACATTTATCACATACTTACCATTTTCACATGTGTTATGCTAAGACCTATAATAGTGTATTGGATCTCAGCAAGATAAGCATGGCTTTGTGAGCCATTGACCCAGGATCCACAACCAGGGCTTCCAGGCAGAACTCGGCATCTCCTTCCACACCCCTAGAGTCACAAGGATTTGCAAACACTAAGAATATGCTCTGATCTGCTTTTACATGGCTATCTTCCTCTATCTCAGCTTTTCTTCATTTATTTTCCCCTCACAAGTTCCTGACTAATTTTCATATGGTCACACACACTTTTAAAGAGAAAAAGCAAAAAACCCTATCCACAACTCACAAAATACCACATGTAAAGAATTGTCCTGCTCCCTCTTATTCCAATGGGTTTTGAGTGCCGTATTTTCTCCTTTTCCTTGAGGAGCAGCTGGTAGATTTGAACTGTGTACCTTTGGGTTGGTAGTACAACTCATTAACACTAGGCCAGCAGAGGTCCCTAACATAAGGAATTGTTGTATTGCTATGGGCCATCAAGTCATCTGTGACTCAGAGCAGCCCTATTACAACAGTCCTAAACCTGTTCTATCCCTTGCCATTCTTAATGTCTCCATCACACCTATCCCCATTATCTCATTGACTTAATCTATCCATCTCATCGAGTGTCTTCCTCTCCTGTGTTGTACCTCCACCCTCCCAAACATGACGTCCCCCTCTAAGGACTGATCCTGCCTTGCAACATGTCCAAAGTATGTCAGACGAAGCTTCAGAATCCTTGCCTCCAAAGAGCAGACTGGCATCACCCTCTCGAGGATGAACTTGTTTGTTCTCCTAGCAGTCCATGGTACATTCAATACTCTTTTCCAGCACCAAAGCTCAAAGACATCAACTCTCCTTCTATCATTCCTAGTCATTGTCCAGCTCTCTGATGCATAGTAAGTAATTACGAAGTATATCAGGCCTGTATCAGGCACACCTTAGTCTCCAGACTGATATCATTGCTCTTCTGTACTTTGGAGAGGTCTCTGACAGCAGACTTACGCAATGCAATTCGTTTTTTGATTCTCTGGCTGCTGCTGGTACCAAAAGTGTTGATTGTAAAGCGAAGCAAACTGAAGCTGTCAACAATCTCAATCTTGTCCATTCATCATGATGCTACCAATTGGCTCAGTGGTGAGAATGTTTGTATTTTTGATGTTGAGCTTCAATCCATATTGAAGGCTGCAGTCCTTGACTGTCTGCAGCAAGTGCTTCAGGTTCTCCTCAGTTTCAGCAAGCAGGGTTGTGTCACCTGCATAATCCAGATTGTTGATGAGTCTACCTCCAATTCTGATGTCACACTTTTCTAAAAACCAGGGTCCCAGATAATCTGTTCCACATATAGATTGAAAACACATGGAGATAGAACACATCCTTGACACACACTCTTTCCAATTTTGAACCAAGTAGTGTTTCCTTGCTCTGTTCTGACAACTGTCTCCTGGTCCATAAGCACAATCAAGTATTCTGGGATTCCCATTCTTCTCAGAGTCAGCCATAGTTTGTTGTGATCCACCCAGTCAAATGCCTTTGCATCATCAATAACATACAGGTAGACATTCCTCTGATACTCTCTGCTTTTAGCCAAGATCCGTTTGACATTAGCTATAATATATGTTCCAGTCATTTTTGGATAATCTTCAGCAGAATCTTGCTTGCATGTGACATCAATTTTACTGTTTGATAATTTCCACTCTCTTTGGGATCACCTTTCTTTGGAATGGAAACAAATAAAGATCTCTTACAGTCAATTGGCCAGGTGGTTGTTCTCCAGATTTCTTGGCACAACTTGGTGAGCACATTCAGGGCAGTGTCTATTTGTTGAAATATGCCAAGCGGTATGCCATCAATTCCTGGGGCCTTGTTTTTTGCCAATTCTTTCAGAGCAACTTGAACTTCTTTCTCCATCACCACAGGCTCTTGTTCATAAGTTGTTTCATTAAATTTTTCTGTGTCCGCCAATTCATTCTGGAAAAATGACTCTGTATACTCTTTCCATTTTCTTTTTAATGCTTCTTGGATCATTTCATACTCTGTCCAAAACATCCTTAAGTATTGCAACTCAAGGTTTGAATTTGTTCTTCAGTTCCTTGAGCTTAAGAAATGTTGAGCAAGTTCAGCCTTTTTGATTTTCTGACTCCAGCTCCTTGCACATTGCATTGTAATACTTTAATTTACCTTTCTGTGCTGCCATCTGAAATCTTCTGCTCAACTCCTTAATATCTTTTTTCATTTGGTCTTTTTAGAATGAAAGTTTACAGAAACTTTGGATTTTCATTCATTCATTGTTGCACACTTTCCACCCTGCCTCCTCCTCTCCCCAAGTTTGCTATTCTCTCTGAAAAGTAAAAAAAAAAAAATTCATTGTTATACAATCCCCCCCACCCAGTCCACTTCATTATGCAGCTTGCATTCTGGACTCTCGTCATGACAATAATATCTAATCCTATATTCCTTCTAAATAGTTCTCTCCCTCATTTGTTTCAATGTCATATACATTATTTATACCTTCTTAGTTTCTCCCCAATTCCAATGTCAGACCCGCTTTACAACAGTGGCACTATGCAGTATTTGTCTTTCTGTGACTCAGCATAATGTCCTCCAGGGTCACCCATTTTGTATAATATTTCATGAGTTCCTAGTTTTTCAAGGCAGCTTCCCTTTCCTTTGGCTTCTTGGAGCCCCAATGCAACACATAGAGTTTCTTCTGACATCCATCTTGGTCATTTCTTCCTGCTCTGTCTTTGAAATGACCTTTTTACATTCTTCCTGGATGATATTCTTGATATTCTCCCACAGCTCCTCAGGTCTTCACTCATTAACGTCCAAGGCCTCAAACCTGTTCGTGAGATGGCTTTGAAATTCAGGTGGGATGACTCAAGGTCAAATTTTGGTTCTTGTGGACTTAATTTTCCTCAGCTTCAGCTTGAACTTGCATATGAGTAGTTGATGGTCTATTTCACAATCAGAGCCTGGCCTAGTTTTCACAGCTGATGTTGAGCTTCTCCAGTGATTCTTTCCACAGATGTAATTAATCTGATTCCTGTGCATACCATCAGGTGAAATCTATGTGTAGAGCCTATGTTTATATTTCTTATACAATGTATTTGCAATGAGTAAGTTGTAAATATTGACATATTAGGCATTGGAGAGATGAGATGAACTGGCATGGGGCATTTTGAGTCAGATGACCATATGATATATTACTCTGGAGATGAAAAGACAAGAAAAAATGGGGTT
>NW_006400087.1:1056587-1060602 GCF_000299155.1 Elephantulus edwardii
GAGGGGAAGACCCTCTATGAGATGGATTGATTCGGTGACTGGGGTAATCGGGATGGGTGTGTCAGAGGCGGTGCGGTTGGCGCAGGATAGAGCAAGGTTTAGGGCTGTTGTGTGTAGGGTCACTATGAGTCGCAAATGACTCGACAGCGCATAACAACAACAACAACAAGTTGTTGATAGTGCAAAATTCTATCATTCTATCTCTGACTTCATTTCTGTCACAAAAGTCCATGTTTTCCAACTGCCTATCCCTCTTCTCTATTCCCAACTTTTGCATTCCAGTCACTCATTATTATTAATGCATCTTCATTGTATGTTCGATCAATTTCTGACTGCAAAAGTTGGAAGAAATCTATTTCATCCTCTTTGGCTGTGGTTGTTGGAGCATATATTTGAATGATAGTGGTATTTACTGGACTTCTTTCTATGCATATGGATATTATCCTGTCACTCACAACATTATATTTCAAGGTGTATCTAGAAGTTAGAAGAGTATAAAACAAGAGATTTAATGAGTTGAAAGAACATCCTAGGATTCAGAACAAAACAATACCAACCAATGACTGGAAAAAATTTTATTGAAAACACCATTTTTATTGAAAGTATTTGTTTCAAAAGAATTTTGTGGGGTTCTGAGTTTCATTTTCAGAGAGTTTTTATTTTGTCCTTTAATGTTCTTGATGTTGGGTTTTTTAAAAGGGTAATGATTTTAGAATGATAAATAAGCTTCTAGTGGCCCTGAGGCTACTGAAATGTTTTGTTGGGTTTTGGTTTTGGGGTGTTTTAGTTGTTGTTGTTGTTTAAAACACAAGGTGCTTTGTTTTCAGTGGAATTTGTTAGGGTTCTGGGCTTTGTTTTCAGGTTTTTGTTGTGTTAGTTGGCGTTCTTGTTGTTTGTTTTAAAGGGCAATGGTTTCTAAACAAGGAATAACCTAGTGGTTATATGAGGCAAAGCTGTACTTCTCCTCCTTAAAGGTCTTTGGCAAAGACAGATTCCACCTCAGCTTCTCAATTTAAAAATGTCAGAACTGGTGCAGCCACTATGGAAGGCAGTATGGCGCTTTCTCAAAAAGTTGCAAATAGGAATACCATTTGACCCAAAAATTCTACTACTTGGAATATACCCCAAAGAAGCCTTAACTGCCACCCAAACAGATGCATACCAAACATGCACACCCATGTTTATTACCACTTTGTTCACAATAGAGTTGGAAACAACCTAAGTGTCCATCAACAAACGAATGGATTGAGAAGCTGTTGTGTATTCACACAATGGAATACTATGCTGCATCGTAAAATAAGGAACTCATGAAATATTATTAAAAATGGATGACTCTGGAGGACGCTATGCTGAGTGAAGTATCTTGGTCACAGAAAGACAAGTACTGCACAGTGCCACTATTGTAAAACGGGACTGACATAGGGGTTGGGAAGAGATTGAGAAAGATAGGATAAATTATGTATACTGCATTGAAACGGATGAGAGAGAGGAATGTTTAAAAGGTATATATGATTAGGTATTATTGTCATGACATGAGTCCAGAATGAAGGCTGCATAGTGAAGTGGACTTGGGAGGAGGGATTGTATAACAACGAAAGAATTTTTCTTTTACTTTTCAAGGAAAAGAGTGAATTGGGGGGAGGAGGTGGGCAGGGAGAAAAGTGCAACAATGAATAAATGGAAATCCAAAATCTCTGTCAATTTTCATTAAAATGAATAATAATAATATGAAAAAATAAATTAAAAAAATTTTCAGAACTATAGAGTTGAACAAGGGAACTCTGGTGGCCTAGTGGTAAGAATCTGTGCTACAATCCCCAAGGTAAGCAGTTCAAATCTACCATGGGCTCTGTGGGAGAATGAAAGCCAATAACCTTCTGTGCCATTAACAACCTCTGAAAACCAGCTAGAGGGTCAGCTATGGGTTGGTTCCAACTCAACGGCACACAACAATAGGTAGAACAATTAATGTCTGTATACTTTTCAACTAGATTCAACCGTTACTTTTTTATATGCATTATAAGTTTTTAGATTGCAGAAAATATTAAATAAGATAAAGAAAAAAATCCTACTGCCTTTGAGTTCCACTGTGTTTCCATTTCCATAAACCTTTATAGGAAGAGATTGATTATCTTTTTCTTATGGGGAAGCTGGTGGATTTGAACCTCCAATCTTTTGGTTAACAGACTCATTATCACCAAACCACCAGGATAGTACTTTAAAATAATGAACTTGGATTGCTAGGAGAATATATCATGGCGCTCTTTAGTGGAAAGGACAGTGAAACTTTTTATCACATTCTTTGGCCATGTTGTCAGAAGGCCTTTGGGGAAAGGCATCAAGCCGGGAAAGGTGGAGGGTTATTGAATGATAAGCTCTTCAATAAAAGGGATTGACACAGTAACTATAAAAAAGGACTCACACATGACAAGATCATAAGACTGATACAGGATAGGGCAAGATTCCCACCTGGTCATGGGATCACTCTCAGAGGTGAGACTCTGACAACCACAAATAATAAAGAATAAATACACAATCCAAGCAAGCAAGATGAAGATTTGACCGTTTCAGTCTCCTCTCCTATTGCCCTATTGGTCCAGTGATAAAAATATTTGTTTTCTTGTTATTGAGATGTAACCCATACTGTTTTCCTTGATCTTCTGAAACAAGTGTTTCAAATTCTCTTCACTTTCAGCAAGTGAAGTTGTGTCATCTGCATAACACAGGTTATTGATGAGTCTCCCTCCAATCCTGATGCCACACTCTTCTTCATATAGTCCAGCTTCTTGAATACAGCATATAGCTTGAACTGAAGACAGAATACATCCTTGATGCACTACCTTCCCAATTCCAAACCATTCAGTACTCCCTTGCTCAGTTCACACAACAGCCTCATGGTTCAGGTATAGGTTCCTCATGAGCACAATCAAGTGCTCTAAGATTCCCATTCTTCTCAATAGCAGCCAAAACTTGTCATGATCTACACAGTCAAATGCCTGTGCATAATCAATAAAGCACAAGTAGACATTCTTCTGGTATTCCTTACTTTCAACCAGGATCCATCTGACATCAGCAGTGATGTCCCTGGTTCCACAGCCTCATCTAAATCCCACTTGAACTTGTGGCAATTCCTTATTCTATGTGATGTTACAGCCGTTTTTGAATGATCATCAGCAGTATTTTACTAGCATGTGATATCAATGATATTATTAAATAATTTCCATGTTGAACTGGATCAAACAAGTGTAGACTTCTTCCAATCAATTAGCCAGGCACCATCCTCCAAATTTCCTGGGATAGACTGATAAGGGCATCCAAGGCTGCATCTGTTAATTGAAACAAGTCAAT
Organism: Elephantulus edwardii; assembly: GCF_000299155.1. Taxonomy (NCBI): domain Eukaryota; kingdom Metazoa; phylum Chordata; class Mammalia; order Macroscelidea; family Macroscelididae; genus Elephantulus; species Elephantulus edwardii. The sequence goes on from NW_006400087.1 coordinate 1,059,936, forward strand.
TGGTATCTCATAGATTCCTGGGGCCTTATTTTTTGTCAATGCCTTCAACGCAGTTACCATTTCCTCTTTCATTACCACTGACTCCTGTTCATATGAAATTAATGAAATGCATGTTCATGAAATTCTTCAGTGTCAATCAATTCTTTCTGGTCCGGTGACTCTGTGTATTCCTTCCATCTTCTTTTATGTTTTCTGGGTCATTCAATACATTGCTCATAGCATCTTTCAATACTGCAACACAAGGCCTAAATTTGTTTTTCAATTCTTTCAGCTTAAGAAAAGCAGAGCAAGTTTTTTTTCTTTTTATTCTCCAATTGCAGCTCTCTGCATATTCCATTATAATACTTTGTTTTGTCCTCCTGAGCTGCCCTTTGAAACCATCTGTTCAGGTCTTACTTCTTTTTTTTTTGTTATTCACCTTTTTTTAAATTAAATTTTATTAGTTTTAATGAACATTTACAGAGATTTTGGGTTTTCATTCATTTATTGTTACACTGTTTTCTCCACCCTCATCCCCAGTTCGTTCTTCTTTCCCCCCTCCCATGTCTGTTTTAATTGTCCAATTGTCACAGTGCTTGTCAAAGCCAGTTCTGATTAATCTCCTTTGTCAGTGTGTCCCTTGCCATTCCCTATCACTCCTCCCTGAGAGAGACTTCACCCTGATTCA
>NW_006400087.1:1064037-1067843 GCF_000299155.1 Elephantulus edwardii
AAAAGCTAACATTAGAATACTATGAAAAACTAAAACAAATATGAAAATCTAGAGGAAATGGACAAATACTTAGAAAAACACAATCTACCTAAACTGACACAAACCGAAACTGAACATCTGAACAGACCCATTACAAAAGAAGAAATTGAAAAGGTAATTCAGCTCTTACTTCTACATGTTTTCCTTTACATTTAGCTTCCTAACATTCCAGTGCAATCCTTAGAGTCTCTTCTGACATCTATTTCAGTTTTTTCTTTTTGTTCTGTTTTTGTAATAACCTTTTGTTTTTTCCATTGATATCATCCCTTAACTCATCAGTCTTCTATCATTGGCATTCAACGTTTCAAACCCATTCATAAGATGATCCTGAAATTCCTATAGCATTGACTCAAGATCATATCTTGGTTCCTGTGGACAGCTTCCTCTTGCTTGGATCCACAATTAACACCATTGGTACAAGCAGTTAGGAAATGAGGGGATGCATTGCAATGGGAAAATCTGCCGTTAGGGACCTTTCCAAATTAGTGAGGAATAGTAATGTCAGTTTGAGGCTTAAGGCATGTCTGATTCAGACCATGTCTTTCTAATTCTAGCTATGCATCTGAGACCTGGACAATGAATAAGGATGACAAAAAGAATTGATGTCTTTGAGCTGTGGTGTTGGAGAAGAGCACTGAACATTCTATGGACATCCAAGGAAACGAATAGATATGGCTTGGAGAGAGTGCAGCCAGAATGCTCTTTGAAGGAAAGTATGATGAGGCTTTACCTAAAATGCTTTGGACATATTGCTAGGAGGTGCTATTCCTTGGAAAAGGACATGATGTTGGGAAGGGTGGAGGGTCAGTGAAGGAGAGGATGACCCTCAGTTAGGTGGATTGACAAATGACTGCTGCAATGGACTTGTGTTTCAGAAAGTGTGAGGATGGCACAGGACAGGACTAGGTTCAGATCTTTTGTTCATAGTTACACTCGACTCTATTGCCACTAACAACAACAACAAATACACAATAAGAAGTAGCTGTGATGAATACCTATGCACCAAATAACAAAGTATAAAAATTCATAAAGCCAAAAATCTCTGTAAATGTTCATTAAAACTAATAAAATTTAATAAAAAAGAAAAAAAAGAATAATGAATACCTATGCACCAAATAACAAAGTATAAAAATTCATAAAGCCAAAAATCTCTGTAAATGTTCATTAAAACTAATAAAATTTAATAAAAAAGAAAAAAAAGAATAATGAATACCTATGCACCAAATAACAAAGTATAAAAATTCATAAAGCCAAAAATCTCTGTAAATGTTCATTAAAATTAATAAAATAAAATTTAAAAAATTCACAAAGCAGCTATCACAGGAGGTGTTATGAAAATGAAGAAAAATGTAGTAAGAACACAAAACCTAGGAAGACTGAAACAAGGAGACGTGTTAAACGTAGGAGAGAGGCTATTTCACAGCAACAGTTAGGAGAATAAGGATTGAAGAAGGTAGGGGGAGTGAGCAGACATAGGCCAGGCAAAGAAAGTGGAAGGGGTTCTGATTAAAGAGCACCTTCTGCACATGCCCACTGCCTGAGAGGACTCCTTAAACCCTGAGCTGCTAACTAAGCAGAAAAATATAAACTGTAGCCCCTGAATAAAAATAATAGCAGGAGTCCTTCCACCTTTACCTATGTACGTAATAAAGATACTTCTCTGAACATGTCCCTTTCTTCTGTGGCAGTGCTTTGATCATCAGAGATTTAGGATCACATGTCTTCAGAAACCAGGTGGTAAGCAAGAGTGTAATTAGCTGCTTGCTACTTCAAAAAAACTACACTGTTCCAGACACTGTGTGGTCACTTCTGTAGTGCAAACAACACACACTGTGGCACCGTGTTTTCATCTGAGAGCTTCTGCTTCTATCTCCTTATTTGCCCCTTGCCCTAGGTCTGAAAACGAAGTTATTTGAGATGATACACTTCATCTGGCTGAAAACAAGCTGTTTCATAATGAGCATGATCATGGATTCACACTTGTATGTAATGTTCAAACACCCTAAAAATAGATAACCCTGAGTTCAACGGAGTTAGAGCCAAATTGGACTAAGATGCTTCCCATTGTTGTTGTTGTGAGGTGCCATTGAGTCAAGTACAACTCATAGCAACCCAATGAACAATAGATCTAAGTCCTATCCTATCCTGTGCCATCCTCATGTTCGATGGCACATTTGAGCTGATTGCCGCAACTACTGTGTCAAGCCACCTTATTGAGGGTCTTCTTCTCTTTTACTGTCCCTCTACCTTTCCAAGAATTATGTCCCTCTCCAATGAATAGCTTTTCCTAGCAACATACCCAAAGTAAATGAGATGAAGCTTTATCATCTTTGCCTTCAAGGAACACTCTGACTGCATCTTCTCCAAGATGTATCTATTTGTTGTTTTGGCAATCTATAGAATATTCAATACTTTCCCCCAACACCCCAGTTCTTTTCTGTCATCCTTATTCACTATTCAGCTGTCAGCATCATAGAAGTGATCAAAAAGACCATGGTTTGAATAAGCTATAACTTAGTCCTCACATTAATACCATTGCTCCTCAATAATTTAGGGAGGTTCTTCACTGCAGATTCTCTTAGTCTCCTGATCTTCTGACTGCTGGTACTAAGGGTATTGACTGTAGATTCCAGTAAGATGGCATACTTGACAGATTCAATCTTTTCTCTATCTATTACAATATTGCTCATAGGTCCCGTAGTGAGAAATTTGTTTCCTTGATGTTGAGATGCAATCCATATTGAATACTGTTTTATTTTTTTCAACAAGTGCTTCAGGTCCTCTTCTCTTTCAGCAAAGTTGTGTTATCTGCATAACATTGATTATTGATGAGTCTACCTCCAATCATGATGCCATATTCTTCTTCATAGAGTCAAACTTCTCAAATAACTTGCTCAGATAGAATAGTTATGAAAAATATACAACTCAGATGCACACCTTTCCTAATTTGAAGCCATTTACTGTTTTCTTGCGCTGTTCACACACTGGCCTCTTGGTCTAGGTAAAGGTTTCACATGAGCACAATTAAGTATTCTAGGATTCCCATTCTTCTCAATGTTAGCCATGATTTATTATGATCCACCAGTCAAATACCTATGCATAGTGAATAAAGCACAAATAGATCTATTATTTTGGCATTCTTTGGCTTTCTGCCAGGATCCATCTGACATAAGTAATGATATTCCTGGTGCCATAGCCTCTTCTCAATCTTGCTTGAACTACTGGTAATTTTCTGTCTATGTATTGTTCTAGTAATTTTTCATGATCTTCAGCAGTATTTATCTTTTATGCTATATTAATGATATTGTTTGATAACTTCCGCTTTCTGTTGGATCATCTTTCTTTAGAACTGGAACAAATATGAATCACTTCAGTCACTGTCAGTGTGCCAGACAGCTGTTTTCCAAATTTCCTAACATAGACTGGTGAGCATGTCCAGGGCTGTATCTGCCATTCAAAGAATGCCAATTGGTATCCCATTAATTCCTGGGGACTTATTTTTTTGCCAATGCCTTTAGTGCAGCTTAAACTTCTTCCTTCATAACCATTCGTTCTGTTGTGTGTGATTGATCAAATATTATCCATACATATATAAAGAAAATCTGTTCATATGACTATTTTTTTAAAATTTAGGTTGTTTATTTTTCATTTCAACGAACATCTACAGAGATATTGGGATTCCATTCATTCATTGTTGCACCCTTCTCCCCGCACAAACCCCTCCCCCCCCCATTTGCTCCTCTCCTTGAAAAGCAAAAGAAAAACTC
>NW_006400087.1:1070753-1074834 GCF_000299155.1 Elephantulus edwardii
GAGATATTCACTCAGCATAATATCCTCCAGAGTATTCCATTTTGAATAATGTTGCATAAGTTCTTTGTTTTTCAATGCAGCATAGTATTCCACTGTGTGAATATACCACAGCTTCTCTATCCATTCGTTTTTTGATGGGCACTTAGGTTGTTTCCAACTCCTTGCTATTGTGAACAAAGCTGCAATAAACGTGGGTGTGCATGGCTTATTCCTTTCAAATATCTTTTTAAAAAATAGCAACAGTGTAAACAGCGATTTTCATATGGACATCACCAAATGGACTCCACTGGAATCTGATGGATTACATCTGTGAAAGGAACCCTTAGAGAAGCTTAATATAAGCAGTCAAAATCAGGCCAGCTGCTGACTGTGGAAAGACTCTCAATTACTCATGTGCAAGTTCAAATTAAGGTGGAAGGAAATCAAAACAAGTCCATCAGTACTAAATTGTGATCTTGAGTCTCTTCTACTTGAATTTAAAAATCACCTTAAGAATAAATTTGAAGCACTAAACACCAATGATCAAAGACCAGATAAGTTCTGATATGACATCAAGGATATTATCCAGGAAGAGGACAAAAGGTCACTACAAAGACAGAGGATTAAAAAAAAAACTAAAATGGGTGCCAGAAAAGACACTGAAATTTTCAGTAAAGAAAGGAAAGAAATGTTGAAGTAAAAGAGATGAACAGAAGATTTCAAAGGACAGCTTGAGAAGAGAAAGCAAAATATTATAATGGAATGTGCAGAGACCTAGAATTGGAGAATACAAAAGGAAGAACTCCCTTGGCATTTCTCAAGCTAAAAGAACTGAAAAACAAATTCAAACTCCAAGTTGCAATACTTATAATTGCTATTGGCAAAATCTTGAATGATCCAGGAAACATTAGAAGAAGATGGAGGAGTAAAATCACAGAGTTGCACAATTTGGTGAGTGGAAGGAGAGGGTAAAGGAAATAGGAAAGATCCAATGGAGACCTGAAAAGACCTGGTAATAGTGGACATAGCCCAATGGTGATTAATTTTGTAAAACATAATGCATGGGAATGATTGTATGAAATGCAATGTGAATGAAGAATAGTGTGAAACATAATGTATATGAATTTTGTAACAAACCAATTAAAATAAATTTTAAAAAAAGAAGATGGAGGAAATACACAGAACTACTCTATTTCCATTAAAGGAAACACTCTGGAAGGCAGTTTGGCATCCCCTCAAAAAGCTGAACATAGAAATTCCATATGACTCAGTTATTCCACTGCTAGAAATATACTCCAAGAAAACAGAATTGAGACACAAGTGGAGATCTGTGCAGCAATGTTCATAAGCAGTGTTATTCACAAAGCAAGAAAAAGGAAACAACCAAAATGTTCACCAACAAACAAATGGATTGAGAAATTATGGTACGTTAACAGGATGGAATACTATGTGGCACTCGGGGGCAAGGAAAAAGACTATAACCTGGGAGAGGCTGGGGAGCATTGTGCTGAGTGAACTCAGTCTCATAAAGAAAATACACCATAAGATCATTATTGTAAAAGTAGAAGGATTACTAATAAAATGTGTACTGAAATACAAAGAGGGAGAAGGGGAGGGTAGAAAGAGGGTGAGGGTGAGGAGGGGAAATCGTAAGGTTTCAGAGTTTGGTGCAAAGAGTAAGGCAGTGAAGGAATTAGGAAAGATCCAGTGGGGACTTGAGAACATAGATAATGGTGGGCATTGATCAATGATGATACTGGGATAACGTGAAACAGAGTGTAAATGAAGGAATGAATGAAACATTTTATATATATATATTTTATATATAATATGAAATGAAATACGATGTATATGACTTTTGTATGCAAACCAGTAAAAAATAAAATTAAAAAAGAAAGCCATAAAATGTGTGCTTCCTTCTTTGTGACTGATTTAGCAGCTTGGGGGCTTATGGTATCAGGCAGCTTCACTTCCATTCCTTCAATTGTCATCTGGGTTGATTATCAGCAGTACATGACAACAACACTGAGAGCACATCCTTCAGTCAGATAGGATTCCCTCCTGTAGCGGCTCCATTGTAGACCCAAGAAGGAGAGCACTGTTTATTTCTCAGGTTCCTAAATTTTCCCAAAGTAACAAATCAGTGTCTTTCACATTGACTGCTGGGCAATTTTTGGGTTTTTTGTGGACATTTACAATGAAGGACTTTCTGAGCCCCAGCAACAGTGGAAAGCACAACAATGAATGGGGATCTACATCAGCAGGACATAAGGCATCTCTCAACAAACCAGCTTGTATAGAATGACTCCAGGGCACAGTCACCTGCGTAAGAGAAGAACTGTATTCCTTTGGGCTTTCAGTGACTAAAGGGCATTTCCAAAGCTTGCTCCTAAAGAACTCTGGCAGGATTTGGGCCCCAACCTCTGTAAGAGCAGTGGATTGCATTAATTTCTAGGTACTTCCAGCTTCTCCTCAATACAATCCAGTTTTATTCTTGAGTTCTAAAATTAAACAGTAGGAAATTGTTGTTATTAGGTAACATCAAGTTGGCTACAACTCATAGTGAGCCTATGAACAAGTAGATCTAAACCCTTCCTAACTTGTACCATCCTCATCATCTCTGATATAATTGATCCCATTACCGCAATCACTATCAATCTATCTCATTAAGGACTGTCTTTCTCTGACCCACCACGCTTTCCAGCATGATGTTTCTCTCTGAGGACTAGCTCCTCCTCAAAACATGCCTAAACATTCCCTTTAAGAACAGGAACTATGCAAGGATGCTCACTCTCACCTCTCTTATTCAATATTGTATTGGAAGTCTTAGCGATAGCAATAAGAGAAGGAAATAAGAGGTATCCAAATTGGCAAAGAGGAAGTAAAATTATCTCTCTATGCAGATGATATGATAGTATACCTAGAAAATCCTAAAGACTCAGCAAGAAAACTATTGGACATGGTTGACCAATTCAGCAAAGAAGCAGGATACAAGATCAGCATACAAAAATCAGTTGGATTTCTCTACAGTGACAAAGAAAAGTCAGAGCCTGAACTAAGAAAACAAATCCCTTCACAATAGTGAATCACAAGATTAAATACTTAGGAGTAAATCTAACCAGAAACACAAAGGGTCTATTCAAAGAAAATTACAAAATATTACTACAAGAAACAAAAAGAGACCTGGGAGAAGTGGAAGAAAATCCCTTGCTCATGGATAGGAAGACTCAATATTGTGAAAATGGCAATACTACCAAAGGCAATTTACAAGTTCAACGCAATCCCAATTAAAATACCAATTCCATTCTTCAAAGAGATGGAAAAGGTAATCTCCAGTTTCATTTGGAATGGAAAGAAACCCCATATAAGCCAAGCACTGCTTAAAAAATAGAAAAAGGGTAGGAGGCATCTCACTCCCTGATTTCAAATCCTACTACACTGCCGTGGTGGTTAAGACAGCATGGTACTGGTACAATGACAGACACATAGATCAATGGAATAAAATTGAGAACCTGGAAATCAGCTCATCTACATATGGTCAACTGATTTTTGACAAGGAGATGAAATCAGTTAAGTGGGGAAACGACAGCCTTTTTAACAAATGGTGTTGGGAAAATTGGAAAAATATCTGCAGAAGACTCAAGCAAGATCCACACCTCACTCCATATACCAAAACCAACTCAAGGTGGACCATGGATCTAGGACTAAAACCAAGGACTATAAACTTCATTAAAGAAAATCTTGGAAAAACGCTAGTAGCCCTAATCCACAACATAAGCAGTCTTCCAAGTATCCTGAAAAATCTATAAGATAAAATAGATGAATGGGACCTTCTAAGAATCAAATCCCTATGTTGTTATTGTTATGTGCCGTCGAGTCATTTGCGACTCATAGCGACCCTATGCACAACAGCCCTAAACCCTGCTCTATCCTGGGCAAACCGCACTGCCTCTGACATACCCATCCCGATTACCCCAGTCACCAAATCAATCCATCTCATAGAGGGTCTTCCACTCCTGTGCTGTCCCTCCACCCTCCCAAGCATGATGTCCCTCTCCAAGGACCCGTCCCTCCTGGCAACATGTCCAAAGTATGTCAGACG
>NW_006400087.1:1076184-1076701 GCF_000299155.1 Elephantulus edwardii
AGATGCAAATCAAAACAACTATGAGATATCATCTCACCCCAGTAAGAATAGCAAAACTTAACAGAACAGCAAACAACAAATGCTGGCGAGGTTGTAGAGAAACTGGAACCTTTATTCACTGTTCGTGAGAGTGTAAAATGGTGCAACCACTGTGGAAGGCAGTATGGTGCTTTCTCAAAAAGTTACAAATAGAGATACCATTTGAACCTATAATTCCAGTACTGGGAATATATCCCAAAGAGACCATAACTGATGTCCAAGCAGATATATGCACACCAATGTTTATCGTGGCTTTTTTCACACTAGCAAAGAGCTGGAAACAACCCAGGTGCCCATCAACAAACGAATGGATAGATAAGTTGTGGTATATTCATACAATGGAATACTATGCTGCATTGAAAAACAAAGAACTCATGAAATATTATTCAAAATGGGTGAGCCTGGAAGACATTATGCTGAGTGAAATATCTCAGTCACAAAAGGACAAATATTGTATGGTGCCACTGCTGTAAAATGG
>NW_006400087.1:1077115-1082541 GCF_000299155.1 Elephantulus edwardii
CCTAATGTATATGTAAAAGAAAGTTTCACCATTCCTGCCCCTAAGGAGCACCCTGGTTGCACCTGGACACATCTAAATGTCAGTGCAAAAGAAAATCCACTGACTACTTCAATGGATGCTGTGTTTTTTAAATGCTTTGATGTTCCTTGCTTTTTTTATTATTATAGACACATTTTGTTTCTTATCTGCTTCTTATGCATGAGGAAGCTCTTAGCAGGAGTGATACTGACTTTCTCTCATGTCTAAGAAATGCAAGAGAAAGTTAAGATATGGTGGAGTCTTAACATTGAAGTCACTACTGTACTTGTTTTGTGTCAGTGTTTAAACATCATGGCAATTTCTAGCATTGTTGTTATGTGCCCTCGAGTCTGAGCCAAGACATAACTGACCCTCCATTGGATTTTCAGAGGCTTTAAGTTGCACAGCTTTCTGTCATGGAGAAGCTGGTGAATTTGAACCACTTGATTTTGGGTTGGAAGCTCACAATCATACCTATTTTGAAATATTAATCTTTGTTCTTTCATTTCTCCCCCTCCCTTAAAAGTGCTAGGAACCCACTGCTGGCAGTTTGAATCCACCAGTGAGGGATTCCTTCGTAAAAAGTTGGACAGTCTCCTCCCATTAGGTTTTACAGCCTCAGAAACTTGGTGGAGGATCAGCATAAGTCAGAACCCATTCAATGAGTCCTCATATGAGACTTTCTCTTTGTCAATTAGGGTGAGTCCTCATATGAGACTTTCTCCTTATCAGTTAGGATTAGCCACAGCACTTCATGGAGAAATAGAATTATTTCAGAGTGAATGAAGAGAAAGGAGTAAGGCAAGGAAGAAAAAGAGGAAGGGAAAAGGAAGAGACAGGAAATAGGAAAAAAGAAAGGAATGGAAGAAAAAAGGAAGGAAAGAGAAATGCAGTATTTGTTTATGTGTGTGTTTGATTGAACTTTATTCTTTGCTTTAACTGTTATTTCACATTGATTTTAAACTTAAAAGTTGAAGAGGTCATGCAGAGAGTTTCCATATTCATCAAGCTTCCCCTAATGTCAACCTCTTTCATAATCTTCTATTTAACCATCTATTGAAGCTGTTTCTCATCATTTTGATTGACTTTATTCATGTTTGTTCATAGGGTTTTCAGAGGCCTGCTATTTCAGATGTGGATGTTTGATTCTTACTCCTAGTCTGTTTTTATCTGAGAGCTCTATCCTTTTTCAATAGCTATTCAATCTAAGCAAATTATTTGAGAAGCTGTGCTCTGAAGAATATGGCATCAGAACTGGAAGAAGATTCATCAACCACTTTCAGCACATAGTTGAAGCAATCCTGCTTGAAGAAAGCAAGGAGAACTTCTGCTTGTTGCAGAAGGTCAAACACTGCAACCTTCAATATGGATTCTACTTCAGTGTCAAGAAAACAAAATTTTCACTACTGGACCTATAGGCAACAACATGATAGACAAAGAAAAGATCAAAACTATCAACTACTTCATCTTACTTGGATCCAAAATTAATATACTTGGTACCAGCAGTCAGACCAGGACATATATTTCACTGAGAATGTATGCAGTCAGGGACCTCTCCAAATTACTGAGGAAAATGATGCTAGTTTGAGAACTAAGATGTCCCTGATTCAGACCATGGTCTTTTCAATCACTTGCTATGCATCTGAGAGTTGGATATGACAAGAACAGGAGAAAAAGCAGTCCCTTTAAACTATGGTGTTGGAGAGGAGTATTGAATATCATATGGACTTCCAAAAGTACAAATAGATATGTCTTGGAGAAGTGAAGCCAGTGTGTTCCATGGAGGCAAGGATGGTCAAGTTTCATCTCTCATGTGTTGGGCATGTTGCTAAGAGAGGTTATACCTTGAAGAAGGACATCATTCTTGGAAAGTTGGAAGGACAGTGAAGGAGAGGAAGACCCTCAACTAGCTAGATTGACTGAGTGACTGTAGCAATGGGCTTGAATATGTCAGATTGTGAGGTTGGCATAGGGTAAGACAGGGTTCACATCTGTTGTTCATAAGGTTACTGAGTTGTATTTGATTTGATGGCACTTAACAACAACAACATATCCATAGCATACTGATCATACTAGAAATAAACATCAATTGATACAATGATTTTAGGAGCAGTGGTATTCCATGATGTAATTATTTTTCTTATCTTTTTAAAGTTTTTTGTTATTTGAAAGAAAGTGTACAGAGCAAATTGATTTTCTGTTCATAAGTTTATACACGTTTTGAAACTTTGATTATTGTTACGTGCCTTAAAGTAGGAATTGATTCATATCTGATTCCTTAGTAGGTTTTCAGAGGGTGTGAATCAGAAGGAAATTGCCCAACTTTTCCCCCTTACAGAGCAGCAGGTGAATTCAAACCATGAGCCTTTTTTTAGTAGCCTAACTCCTTACGAGGAGGCCACCTGAGTGCCTTTCCATATAATAATAGCAGGACTTCCTCTTCCCTCCCTGTGTTGTCCATTTCCATTCATTATTTTCTAATTTGTCTTGCCTTCTGAGCTTTGTTGTTACAGTTGTTAGGTGATACTGAGTCAGCTCTAACTCATAGCAAATCCATTTGTAAAATATAGAAAACTTACCCTGACTCTATTACCCTATAATTTGTTGTATGTAAACTCATTGTTGTAATCACTGTGTAAATTCATCCTCAATAAGAATCTTCTTCTCTTTTGCTATTTACAACTATGATACTCTTTCCCAAGGACTGACTCATACCCACATAACAAACCCATATAATATGAGAAAAAGTTTCATAATCCTTGCTTCTAAGAAGCACTTGAACACTTATTCCAAAATAGACTTATTTGTTGTTTGGGAAGTCTATGTAATACTCAATATTCTTCACCAATGGTGCAGTTCAAAGGCATAAATTCTTCATTGGCCCCTATTCATTGTACAACTTTTGCAAGTATAGGAAGCAATTGAAAATATGTCTTGAGTCAAGAACACATTATTCTTTAAAGTGGAATCCTTGCTCTTCAACACTTCAAAAAGGTCCTTGACCATTGTTTTGACAAAGGACCAAGATTTATTTCGCATTTGATATCCTCACTGTTGCCTCCATGGATGTTGATGGTAGAATAAAATGAAATTATTTCTCTTTAGGCTAGCATTACCCTTTGATATTGTATGACTGGTTGTTCTAAGATGAGCTTTCATTCCTGAAGTTATTGGTCACCCTAAAATTCTATTTGGATGAAAAGTTGAGTCACAGGGGTGATTCCAGACTTGAAGGGTGACTAAGGACTATAGTCTTAGTGGCTATCAGTCTTGATGAAGCTGGTAAACCAGGTTGTTTCTATTTTTTTAGTATTGGTCCCTATATTTCTCCAACTCTATAAAGGATCTTCTATCATGATCCCTTTCAGAGTTGTCAACAGAGTTAGCTGAACTCACCCCTCAGTCTTCTGTTCTGGGAATAATGGAAACTGAAGCTCACATGGTACATTGGTCTTTTAGACTAATTATTCTTATTAGATGTTGTTGTTGTTGTTTACCATTGAGTCAGAACTGACCCATCCATTCATCTTTATATTGTTTTCCCTTTTCTTTGTTCTGTTTAGGGAGAGACCAAGAGTTGCACCTTGGATGTAGAACATTCTCTTTCTAGTCAATAGACTGGTATCCCTAGCAAATACTCTCCTAAACTCCCAGTCCCATTGCTCAATCCCCAAAAGTAATTTTATTATAACCAGGAAATCTTCATAAGTGTCATTTGCAGATGTATGAATCTGTTTACAGCAGCGCAGATAATATAAGTGGAAATACTGTTGGCCAAGCTATCAAGCTGGGAGCTACTGGAATTAAGTTGGTCAAGGTTAAAGGGGTAGACTTCCTTCTGTTAAATGACCTAGAAATGTCACTGAAGCAGTTCTCAATGGTGACTCCACACCCTACAATAAAGTCCTTGGCAGCAGATGTGGTTTTTCTACTCTCAAGTAATGAAGTTGTCTTTCAACAAGCAGAGCATGGTCTGTAGACATTACTTACACATGTGACTACCTGATATGTCAGATATCACCAGGGTTTCAAAACTTCATTATGAGGACTTTATATGATTTTCCCTAGTCCCACAAGGTGATGCCTTCTACTACTTGTTCTCATTCCCCTCAACACTGAGAGCCACCTTCATCCTTTTCTCATTTCCCTAGGAGTAGGGATATGCACGTGAATGCAGGTGGAGGAAAGCTTCACACTTTTTCTATTCTATTCTCACTTTTTTCCCCCATTTTGGTATAGTAAACATCTGTCCTGCTTGCTTTCCCCTAAACACTGTCCCATCCCATATTTGGGTTATTTCTCATGCTGAGCCCTGCCTCTCAAGACAAAAAGAGTTCCTTTTCTCAGGCTGTCTTACAACCATGGTACAGGCAGATCCTATGGTATAATGTGGTCTAGGCTGAAAACAAGAAAAGGTAATATGTCCTCTGTCAACTCATGATCTATCAACTTCCAGAGTTAGCAAAGCAGAGGCCCTGACTTTCAGGCCCAGCCTGTGTTCATAGAGAAGTGATTGCCAAGCTATCAGACCTGGTTCCTTTCTCCCAGAAAATTCTTGAGCTACTGAATTTGCTGAAAATTGCCCACTTCTGTTCAAGTGAGTCCTGCTGTTTATTTCTCCACTCTGTCTACTATATTAAGCCTTTCCTTTACACCCTCTGCCTATGATAGTAAGAAACCTGAAGTCTGAGGAGATATGAGAGGGAGATATGATCCAGAGAATCAGGAATGTCAGAAGCCCTTTTCTTATAGCCTTCTGTATGGAGTTAGCTACTTCAGTTATGTAAGATATCAAGTTTCCTTTTGTTAGCTTTCTCTACACTGAATAAAAAATGGAGAGAAAATACTATAATCATCAAATGAGTGTGACTGAGCCTCAAAACTTTGATTCTATCTGTGTGCTTGAATGAACTTACAGGTGAGAAACTATGTCCAAACAAGGCTTTCCAATTCTGAAGGAAAACCTACATGTATACAATGTTGTTGTTGTTCTTGTAGTTATGTGCCATCGAGTCCCTTGCAACTCATAGCCATCCTATGTACAACAGCCCTAAACTCTGCTCTGTCCTGTGCCAATCGCACTGCCTCTGACACACCCATCTCGATTACCCCAGTCACTGCATCAATCCACCTCATAGAGGGCCTTCCCCTCCTGCACTGTCCCTCCACCCTACCAAGCATGATGTTCCTCTCCAAGGACCAGTGCCTCCTTACAACATGTCCAGAGTGTGTTAGACGGAGCCTCAGAATCCTTGCTTCCAAGGAGCAGCCTGGTTTAACCCTTTCCAGGATGAATCTGTTTGTTTTCCTAGCAGTCCTCAATACTCTTCTCTAGCACCACAGCTCAAAGGCATCAATTCTCCTTCTATCCTTCTTAGTCATTGTCCAACTCTCTGATGCATAACAAG
>NW_006400087.1:1084401-1093428 GCF_000299155.1 Elephantulus edwardii
CTTTGCAATCGCTTGTTATGCATCAGAGAGTTGGACAATGACTAGGGAGGACAGAAGGAGAGTTGATGCCTTTGAGCTGTGGTGCTGGAGAAGCGTACTGAATGTACCATGGACTGCCAGGAAAACAAACAGATTCATCTTGGAGAGAATTAAACCAAACTACTCCTTGGAGGCAAGGATTCTGGGGCTTCAGCTGACATACTTTGGACATGTTGCCAGGAGGGACGGGTCCTTGGAGAGGGACATCAAGCTTGGGAGGGTGGAGGGACGGCACAGGAGGGGAAGACCCTCTATGAGATGGATTGATTTGGTGACTGGGGTAATCGGGGTGGGTGTGTCAGAGGCAGTGCAGTTGGCGCAGGACAGAGCAGAGTTTAGGGCTGTTGTGCATAGGGTCGCTATGAGTCGCAAATGACTCAACGGCATATAACAACAACAACAACAGCAACAAAGCATCCTTGATTATAGCAACTCGAGGTTTGAATTTGTTCTTCAGTTCCTTGACCTTGAGAAATGCTGAGCAAGTTCAGCCCTTTTGATTTTCTGACTCCAATTTCTTGCACATTTCATTGTAATATTTTACTTTGTCATCCCGCACTGCTTTTTGAAATCTTCTATTCAGCTCTTTAGTATCTCGATTTCTTCCTCCTGCTTTGACTTCTTTGTGCTCCAGTACAATTTTCAGAGTCTCTTCTGACATCCATTTTGGTTTTTTCTTCCTTTTCTGTCTTTTCAATGACTGTTTGCACTCTTCTTGGATGATACCCTTGATATCCTCCCACAGCTCATCTGCTCTTTGCTCATTAGTGTTCAATACCTCAAGCCTGTTCCTGAGATTGTTCTGAAATTCAGGTGGGATAGATTCAAAGTCATATTTTGGTTCCCGTGGATTTGGTTTAATTTTCCTCAGCTTCACCTTGAACTTGCATATGAGTAGTTGGTGGTCTGTTCCACAATTAGCTTCTGGCCTAGTTTTCACCACCGATATTGAGCTTCTCTAGCAGTTCTTTCCGCAGATGTTATTGATCTGATTCCTATGCATACCATCAGGTGAAATCCATGTATATAGCCTGCATTTATGTCTCTTAAAAAACGTATTTGCAATGAATAAGTCATTGATTGTGCAAAATTCAATCATTCTCTCTCCAGCTCTATTTTGTCACCTAGTCCATTTTTTCCAACTACTGAGTCTTCTTCTCTGTTCCCAACTTTTGCATTCCAATCACCCATTGTAAATACTTTTTAAAAAAAAACACACCAAACCCTCACAAATAGTGACTTTACACATGGCCTTCAGCTGATGGACTGCATGGGAATCCGGTTGACAACATTGTGGAAGGAATCGTTGTAAAAGCTCAGTATTAGCACTCAAAGTGAGGCCAGCTGAAGACTGGGTCAGACTGTTTCTTACTCATGTGCAAGTTCAAAATGAGACTGTACAAAATTAAAAGAAGTACATGAGAACAAAAATATAATCTTGAATCTATTTCACCTAAATTTCAAAATCGACTTAAGAATATGGATTGAGAAATTGTGGTCCTTTGGCAATCCACACAATGGGTTACTCTGTAGCACTCATAAGCAACAATTTTTAAGAATACTGCTTAACTTAGGAGAGGTTGGAGAGCATTATGCTGAATGAACTAGCACAGTCTCATAAGGAAAAATATTGCATAAGACCATTATTGTAAAAATAGAAAGATAAGTAGTAAAACATGGATAGTAACACAAGGGGGAAAGAGGGACGGGGTTAGGTAGGGGTGAAACCATAGGGCTGCACAGTTTGATGGGTGGAGGGAGGGGAAGCAAATAGAAACAATCCTGGCGAAAAGACTAGGTAATGATGGGCAAGGTCCAATGGTGGTTGATTTTATAAAATATAATGCATGAGAATTTTTGTATTAAACACAATGTGAATGAAGAGTAGGATGAAACACAAGGTACCTAACTTAGAAAGCAAATAAATGTAAAAAATAACATAAAACAGAATGTTTATGAATGATTGTATGAAACACAATATAAATGAAAGATTGCATAAAACAATGTATATGAATGAAACATAATGTAAAGGAATTATTATATGAAAACTAATATTTTTTTTAAAAAGAATAGGTTTGAAGTATTGAACACCAGTGATCAAAGACCAGATGAGTTGTGGGATGACATCCAAGGATATCATTGATGAAGAGAGCAAAAGATCATTGCAAAGACAGTGGAGAAAGAAAAAAACAAAATAGATGTCAGAAGAGACCCTGAAAATGGCACTAGAGCATTAAGAAGCTGAAACAAAGGGAAACCGTGCCAAACTAAAAGAGCTGAACAAAAGATTTCAAAGGGCAGCTCAAGAAGGCAAAATAAAGTATTACAATGGAATGTGAAAAGAACTGGATTTGGAGAATAAAAAGGAAAAAACTAGCTCTTCATTTCTCTTACTGAGAGAATGGAAAAACAAATTTAAGCCTCAAGTTGCAATATTGAAAGATGCTATAAGAAATATGTTGACTGACCTGGGAGGCATCAAAAGAAGATGGAGGGAATATAGAGATTCATTACACCAAAAGGAATTGACTGACACTAAAAAACTTCAGGAAGTACCATATGAGAGCAGAAGGCAATGAAGGAAGAAGTTGGATCTGCACTGAAGGCATTGGCAAAAATAAGATCCCAGGAATTGAAACTTAACAATTAACAGATGCAGCCTTGAATGTGCTTATCAGTCTATGCCAGGACATTTGGAGGACAGCTGCCTGGCCAACCAATTGGAAGAGGTCCATATTTATTCCCATTCCAAAGGAAGATGATCCAAAAGAATGTGGAAACTATGGGACAATATCATTAGTATCACAAACAAGCAAATTGCTACTGAAGATCACTCAAAAATTGTTACAACATAGATATGGAACTTCCAGAAGTTCAAGCAGGATTTAGAAGAGACTGTGGTAACCAGGATATCATTGCTGATGTCACATGGATCTTGGCTGAAAGGAAAGAATACCAGAAGAATGTCTATTTATGCTTTATTTTTTTATAATAATTTTAAAAATTATTTAATTTTTAATTGTTTAATAATTATTAGTTTTAATGAAAATTTACAGAGACTTTGGATTTCCATTCATTCATTTTGCACTTTTCTCCATGCCCCCTCCCAGTACACTCTTCTCTTTGAAAAGTAAAAGAATAATTCTTCCATTGTTTTACAATCCCTCCCCCCAGGTCCACTCCACTATGCAGCTTTCATTCTGGACTCCCGTCATGACAAAAATACCTTATCACATATCCCTTTTAAACAGTTTTCTCCCTCATCTGTTTCAAAGCAGTATACATTATTTATCCCATCTTTCTCAGTCTCTCCCCACCCCCAATGTCAGTCTGTTTTACAACAGTGGCACCATGCAGTATTTGTCCTTTTGTAACTGAGATATTTCATTCAGCATAATGTCCTCCAGGGTCACCCATTTTGAATAATATTGCATGAGTTCCTTGTTTTTAATGCAGCATAGTTAGTATTCCATCGTGTGAATATACCACAGCTTCTCTCTCCATTCATTCGTTGATGGGCACTTAGGTTGTTTCCAACTCCTTGCTATTGTGAACAAAGCTGCAATAAACGTGGGTGTACATATATCTGTTTGGGTGGCAGTTACGGTCTCTTTGGGGTTATTTATGCTTTATTGACTGGGCAAAGACATTTGACTGTGTGTTATTGTAACAAATTACAGCCAACATTGAGAAGAATGAGGATCCCAGAGCTGTAATTGTGCTCATGTGAAACCTATACCTAGACAGGAAGCTGTTGTGCAAATAGAGCAGAAGAACACAACATAGTTTAAAATTAAGAAAGATTTTCTCTACATACCTCTACATACATATAAAGCATAATCTGTATGCTGAGCAAATTATTTGAGAAGCTGGACTCTATGAAGAAGAATGTGGCATTAAGATTAGAGGAAAACTCATCAATAACCTGTATTATGCAGATGACAAAACCTTGCTTGCTGGAAGTGAGGAGGACTTGAAGCACTTGTTGCAGAAGATAGAAAAATACAGCCTTCAATATGGATTGTATCTCAACTTCAAGAAAACAAAAAATTCTGACAGTTGGACCAGTAGTAAATATCATGATAAATGGAGGAAAGATTGAAACTGTCAACAACTTCATCTTCCTTAGATCCATGTTAGCTTGATAGCAACACTCAAGTAATCAGGAGACCTATTGCGCCAAGAATGTCTATAGTAAAAAAAAAAAAAAGAATGTCTATAGTTAGAGACCTCATCAAAGTATTTAGAAGCAATGATGTCAGGTTGAGGACTAAAATGCGTCCGAATCAGGCCACGATCTTTGTAATCATTGGCAATACATCTAAGAGCTGTACAGTGAATGACAGAAGAATTGATATTTTTGAGCTGTTGTGTTGGAGAACAGCACTGGCTATCCTATGGACTGCCAAAATAACAAACAAATATGTCTTGGAGAAAGTAGAGCTAGAGTGCTCCTTGGAAGCAATGATGATAAAGCTCATATACTTCAGGCAGGTTGCTAGGAGAGGCTATTCCTTGGGAAGAGACATTATTCTTGGAAAGGCATAGAGTTAGTGAAGGAGAGGATGACCCTCCACCAGGTATATCAACACAGTGACTGCCACAATGGGTTTTAATGTATTAGGAAGTGTGAGGATGGCCTAGGATAAGACAGGGTTCAGAAATGTTGTTCACAGGGTTGCTATGGGTCAAGTTCTGTTCAACAGCATCTAACAACAATGATCCTGGTTCTATATATGGGGCCAAGGATTGTAAAAGCTTGTGAGCAACTACTGAGGGCACAATAGCTGGTCTTATTTGCCTGAAACAACAGGGGAGGAGGAGAGCAGGGCACATGGAGAGGGCACAGAGTGTGTGGCTAACTGCCTCCATTAACAACTGTTCCTTTGCCATCAGAACAGAACTGGATGGTACCCAGTTCATCATCCATGATTGCAGACTAAGGTGGAGCAGGAAGAAAGGTTTGGCCATATAGTTCTAAAGATCAGCTGATGAAAGGTCTGAGGAGGCCTGGGCAGGTAACAGCTTCCACAGCAAACCCCCCAAGGAGGGGGGCTCCGAGGCAGGTAGGTGTTTATGGACTCTGATATGAGAGCTCTGATTATAGATTACACCCCTGCCCTTCTGGAAGTGAGGGGAGCTTTTGACCAAAGGCACTGAACTATCAGGCACCTGTTGACCTAACCTGCAAAAGGAGTTGCATCAGAACAGGTCTGAGTGTGTCCTTCATTTGTTCCACTTATGAATTCACTGACAGGAGGCTCTTTCCCAGAAATATTCTTTGCTTTGTGCTCCCTCTGCTGGGGTGGCCCCTCACCACATCTAGAGACAGAAGCAGATTTGGTCTATGTTAGGAATTCAGATATCTGAGATCCTCCATATGGAAAAGGAGCTAAGAGCATATGGTTGGATAAGTGAACTCCAGCAGGATACAGACCTGAGAGGTTCTTGACCACACATTCTGGCTCTCAGTGTCATTTACAGGCCACATTTCTGTGTGCTGTGTCCCTCCTTTGAGACGGAGCCCCTGGCATGGGCACTAGTAGCATGGGCAGGAAAGACGTTTTGATGCACTCTGGCTACAGGAGGACTTCAGACTTACCTGCTGGGCACAGCTGCAGCGTCCTGGCCACAAGGCTGCCGTGCCGCAAACCCTTGCACCCACAGGTTGTCTGTTGCTTACTGGGAAAGGCTTCGGAGGATGCCTTCGAGGAATATATGGGGAATAGGCCCATGCAGAGAGTAACAGAGGAATGCCTATGTGTGTTTCATTGACTATGTAAAGGTATTTGTGTGGATCACAACAAACTGTGGCTGACTTTGAGAAGAATGGGAATCCCAGAATTCTTGATTGTGCTTATGCAAAACCTATATTTATGCCAGGAGGAAGTCATCAGAACAGAGCAAACAAACACTGCTTGGTTCAAAATTGGGAAGGGTTTGCATCAAGGATATGTCTTATTTCAATATCTTTTCAATCTATATGCAGAACAGATTATCCTGGAGGCTGGGCTCTATGAGGAGAAATGTGGCATCAGGATTGGAGGTTGACTCGTCAACAATCTGCATTATGCAGATGACACAACCCTGCTTGCTGAAACTGAGAAGGACCTGAAGCACTTGCTGCAGAAAGCCAAGGACTGCAGCCTTCAATATGGATTGAAGCTCAACATCAAGAAAACAAAGATTCTCACCACCGGGCCAATTGGCAGCATCATGTTAGATGATAAAGAAATTCAGATTGTTTTGTTTGCTTGGCTCTGCAATCAACATTCTTGGTACCAGCAGCCAGGAAATGAAAAAATGAATTGCACTGGGAAAGTCTGCGGTCAGAGACCTCTCCAAAGTACTGAAGATAAGACATCATGCCAGTCTGGAGACTAAGATGCGCCTGATACAGGCCATGGTCTTTGCAATTACATGCTATGTATCAGAGAGCTGGACAATGACTAGGGATAATAGAAGGAGAGTTGATGCCTTTGAGCTTTGGTGCTGGAGAAGAGTATTGAATATACCATGGACTGCTAGGAGAACAAACAAGTTTGTCCTGGAGAGGGTGAAGCCAGGCTGTTCCTTAGAGGTAAGGATTCTGAAGCTTCGTCCAACATACTTTGGGCATGTTGCAAGGTGGGATCAGTCCTTCGAAAGGGATGTCATGTTTGGTAGAGTAGAGGGAAAGTACAGGAGAGGAAGACCCTTGATGAGGTGGATTGATTCAGTCACCAGGGTAATGGGGATAGGCGTGTCGGAGACACTAAGATGGACAAAGGATAGACCAGGGTTTAGGGCTGTACAAAGTCGCTATGAGTTGCAGGCGACTCGATGGCACATGACAACAACAACGACGACAGGCAATCTGGTGAGAACATTTGAGGGCTTTATTCTCTCTCCTTTCCTAGTGAACACCCCTGCTGTCAAGCTTGCCTCAACTCACATCCACCCTTCACCAGGGTTCCCGGGGCTATAAATCTTTTCAGGAGGAGATTGCTCATCTTTTTATGACAGGGAGGCTGGTGAATTCTGCCAACCTTTCAGTTACCAGCCCTAAACGTTAAACCTTTTACCCCACTACATTCTTTATGAGTACAACAATTCTTAGGGAATGGTGGTTGTTGTGTACTGTTGAATAGAAACCAACCCAAAGCTAACCCTCCAGTGGGTTTTCAGAGGCAGTTAATCACATGGGAAGAGGCTGCCTATCCTTCTTCCTGGAGCAGTTGGTGGGATTCGAACCCTGTGCCTTCGGGATTAGGTGTAGCATAGAAATGTTTTAAAAAACGCTATAAATTTCAAGATGATTAAACATAGTACCCAATTCTAGAATGGATGTTATAATGAATAGGAAAAAAAAATAAAAAGGGCATATTAATGGACAAGTACTGGAATGTGGGTGTGGATTAAATGTATTTTATCAATATAAATTTAGAAATTTGAAAACCATACAATTCTATGGATAATATTGTTTTACTTAAAAGATGAATCTGAGTGTGTATGGATAAAGGGTTAGAATGTATATTGTTATTGTTATTATGTGATATCGAGTCAACTGCAACTCCTACAACCCTATGAACAATAGCTCTGTACATTGCCCTTTCCTGAGTCAATCTGTCTCCAACAAACCTACCCCAATAAACCCAGTCACTGTCAACCCATCTCATTCAGGGTCATCCTTTCCTGCCTTGGAACTCCTCCCTTCCAAACTTTGTCTTTAAAGGCTGATCCTTCCTCTCAACATGCCTAAAGTATGTGAGCCAGAGTTTCAAAATTCTTGCTTCCAAGGAGCAACTCCATGGTCCAACACCACCTCCCCCTCCCCTGTGATTAAGATTCTAGCTGACTGCAGAACCCAGCAGAACTGCCTCTGAGGTTTCCAAAGCCCTGTATCTTTGCTTCACAGACTGCCCCATATCCCCTCCCACCCCAGTACCTGCCCGGTGGGTTCCAACCTCCAAGCCACAGCGCCACCAGGGCTCCTTTCTGAAAAGGTGGGGGATGGATATTAATATTGATGTCAATAAATCAATCCGTTTCCATTGTGCAGGAGTTCATTAGCGCCAGTGGCTTTAGGAGCGGGTATGACCCCATTTAACCTCAGGTCACACCCAGGCTGGAAGTGTCAGGCCTCTTCAAAAATAAGGATGGGCACCAAGCAGCTTGGGAAAGATACTCTAGACCTCCCCACGCCCCCCACACCCACACTCCCTGCAGAAGAAAAGCAGAGTCCAGCCCAGAGGCGACCTAGTGACTGGAGGCTGACACCCTAAGCTCTGGTTTGCTCCTCCTGCTTCTGGACCCCCCAGCCCAATAGCAAGGTAGCAGCAGCAGCAGCAGCAGCACATCTGCCTTGTCCTGGTATGCCCATGCCTGGATAAAGGATTTGGTCTGGATCCTTAATACTGTGCTTACACACTGCCTTCTGAAAGAAAGCCCATCCCTATCTCTCCAGGTACCACCTCTGCCTGATTTAAAGGTGCAGGGGTAAGGGGTCTCAGCACTATCAGCGCCTGCTGGCCCCACCTCTGGGAGGGCGTGTGCGATGTCACTGTAGCCACTGAGGGGGTGTGAGGCAAGGGGGTGTCGGGAGAGGACTGTCCGGGTGGGTGAATGGGTGCTCAGCCGAATGGTACTTCGCGGAGTGGTGCTCAGGCGAAGCCGTGAGAGCGAGGGGCGCTCCACAGAGAGGGTGCTCAGGCGATGGGGTATTCCACAGAAGGAGTGCCCCGCCAAGGGCGTGCTCTGTGGAGGGGGTGTTTGGAGCGAGGGGTTACTCCTTGGAGGGAGTGTCGGGCCGAGGGTTTGCTACGCGGAGTGGGTTTCAGACCAAGGCCGCTGGCCACTGGCCACTATGCCCTGCGCGTCCTGTTGGCCTGGGCGGGCTCTCCACGAGGTGGCTGCGAGCAGTCAGGGCGGTGTCGGCAGGAGGAACAGGAAAGGCGGCCGGGGGAGGAGGCGGAGGCGGAGGAGGAGGCGGGGGAGGGGCGGGCACGG
>NW_006400087.1:1093528-1094131 GCF_000299155.1 Elephantulus edwardii
CATCTAACATTAGCTATAATATCCCTCATACCACGACCCCTTCTAAACCCAGCCTGGTCTTTGGCAGTTCTCTGCTGATGTGCTGTTCCAGTTATTTTTGGATAATCGTCAATAGAATCTTGCTTGCATGTGAAATCAATGATATTGTTCTATAGTTTCCACACTGTTGGGCCACCCTTCTTTGGAATGGTAACAAATATTGATCTCTTCCAGTCAGTTGGCCAAGTGGTTGTTCTCCAGATTTCTTGGCACAAATTGGTGAGCACGTCCAGGGCAGCATCTGTTAGCTGCAATATGTCAATTTGTATACCATCTATTCCTGGGGCCTTATTTTTTGCTATTTCCTTCAAAGCAGCCAAAACTTCTTCTGTCATCACCATAGGCTCTTGCTCATACGTTATTTCATGAAATTCTTCTGTGTCTGCCAATTCCTTTTGATAGAGTGACTCAGTATATTCTTTCCATCTTCTTTTAATACTTCCTGGATCATTTAATATTGTTCCTAAAGCTAGGATATTGTTGCTAATGTTAGATGGATCTTGGCTGAAAGCAGAGAATACCAGAAGAATGTCTATCTGTGTTTCATTGATTATGCAAAGGCAT
>NW_006400087.1:1095496-1129166 GCF_000299155.1 Elephantulus edwardii
GCGGGACCGGGCGCGACTCCAGGCACCAGGCGGCCCCAAGCCGGACCGGCCGGCGGTCGCGCCAAAGTTTGCGCGCAGTCCCTGTGCGCGCGGGGCTGCGCGGTACTGGGCCCGCTGGGACCGTCCGGCAGGAGCCCAGCGCGAAGCTTGGCCGGGCGGGACAGTCACTGGTGGCCACACGGAGGCGGCCCCGAGCGGTGGCTGCAGGTACGGCGCGGTCCGCGGCCGCTGGGGCTCACAGCGCCGCGGGAAGTTACTTTGGCGCTGGGCGCGGGAGGGGCCAGGCGGGCCACGGGGCTGGGCCGCCGGGAGCGGCCGGCATTGTGTATGCGCTCACCAGAGCTGCTGCGGGCAGAGCTGGTGGCGCCCCGGGAGGTCCGGGCCGGCGGAAGGGCGGCGCCCGGGCAGCGGAGCTCTGCTGGCGGGGCCGGGGCTCAGGGAGGCGGGGGCTCGGGCCGGTGGGGACTCGGGGAGCGGGCCGGCCGCTCCGCCCTGGGGAGGTGTGGGCGCAGGCGCTGCCTTCCTGAGCCATCTCGGGACTCGTGCTCGCTGCAGGGTGGGGAGGTCGGGCCGCGCCCAGAGCTGCCTTGGTCCTTGTCCTTTCCTGGGGTGAGAGCCGCTACCTCTGTGACCTGGGAAGCTCACGGGTCAGCGTGCCTGGGGACTTCTGTTGTGGTTGTCTGTCCAGGCCCCTCCCGGGCCTAACGTCCAGGAGCGGGCTCGAGGATCAGCTGCCGTCGCCTAGAAATGTGATAAGAGGCGCCCTGTGCAGAGGCAGTTTGGATGCAGTTTGCTGCGTAGGAAGCTGCTGCAAAAGAACCTCCAGTCTGTGTGCTGTGGCCCCTAGAACAGGCTTCACTCTTCATTTTATTTTCCTTTGAAATTTGAAGAAACACGAAGTTTTGGTGGCTTGTGTTGCGTGCATCTTGGATTCTATAGGGAGCCACAAGTGACTTTCCTGCCACCCTGAGCCCTCAGGGTGCATTTGACATGTATTCTCACAGATGTTCCCTGTGCTTTATTCAAGAGATGCAAAGAAAGGGGCAAAACAAGCAGAGCCCTTGAGTAAATAGGGGTTATTGCACAACTTTCTCTTTGCTGCCTTTTAAAAGGCCAGGCCCAGAACACTTTGTCTCTGGAAATGCTGATTCAGCCGTTAGAGCCCAAGTTTCAGAAGTGGTGCTGCATTTAACGTTTCCCTCTTTTCTAAGAACACATACTGTTGGCTCTCTAAGACCCACCGTTTACCAGGGTCTGGAGCACCGCGCTGGTGCTGCTAGCTCTTCACGAGATTGTCCTCTCTTCTTTCTAGGAAAAAAAAAAAAATAGGTTGGCAGGCATGTCTCTGGCCTATGCAAGGTCACGGCTGGTTGGGCCTTTGAGCTTGAGGAAATGCTGATAGACTGGGCCTTTCTGATGAGGAGGACAAATACTGCATGCTTCATTCCCTAATCAGGTTTTAATGGGATACATTTGAAAACGGGCCACATAGGCCACCACCACACGGAGGGAATTTGAGGACAGACCCGGCTCCACACCCAGCAGCACTGCTTGTGCAACTGCGACATGTGAACTGATTCCGTGTCACCTTGTGCAGTTGTCAACTGTGAGAGGCACTTTCTAAAGCCCAGATGGTGCAGCCCACGAGGCACTCTGCCCCCAGCCCAGGGGCGGGCCCCAGGAGCTGCTCTGCTGGAAAGGGAGGACCAACCCCTTCCATAAGGATTATAGCTCTGAAACCCCAGGGCTCTGTTCCATTCTGTCTCCTGGGCTGCTGAGAGTTGGAGTGGGTTTTGGTTTCAAAGGCCTCTTTTAAATCCCTCTACAGCCTCCGGATCTCCATTTTACAGGTATGAAAATGGAGTCACCCAGCCGAGAGTGGCAATGTCATCCCAGGCACTTAAGCTGGGACAGGCACCTAAATTTTTTCTAGCCTTTTGCTTTGTGCTTCTGCCTGTCTGAAGAACAGTGGTAGGACCAAGGCACGCCTCCCAGTGACACCTGGGGCCAAAGGACGTGGACCCCCTCTTCAGCCAGGGCGCCAGGCATGCAAGACTTCTGTCCCATGGCAGTGCTGCTGTTTGTGTTAATTTTAGTCCATTTCTGTTCCATATTTAGAAGGTGTTAGCAGCAGTCATTTGGCTCCCAACTCACAGGCCAAGTCCCTTGGGCCACAAGCACAGGCTGCCAGTGCCTTTGTCCCAGAATCAGCTGTGGGGTCCCCCAGAAGACACGGCTTACCATGCCACCATTCCCAGAGTCAGATGCGGAGTGGACCATAGCATTCTGTCAGGTTTCAGGGACTGATTTTCAGAAGTTGATCCATAGGTCTGTGCTCTCTGTCAAGTTTCAGGGACTGATTTTCAGAAGTTGATCCACAGGTCTGTGCTCCATCTTTTTGCCTAGAAGCTCTAAGGAGGTTTGTCCAGTGGAAGCCTTATACAGGCCTCTGCTATCAGACATGTGGCGGCTGTGCCTGTTGTACAGTGGTCAAGAGTGGTGGGAAGCACCTTTGTTACCCTGGAACAGCAATGCTTTGTTCTTTAGGCAGTGGTTTAGGAAGAGCCTTTGATATTCCTGGAGTCACCGAGTTTATTGGGAGTTATGTTCATTATGCTAGGTACCTTAAGTCGTCTGTTGGGAGTCACTGGTAGTTTGCTGCATTACTTTTCTGGTGATGTTAGATTGGTCAAAATCCATGTTACTTGGGAATCAGGAAGCTGGGATGTGGGTGAGTCCTTGCCAGTTACTCCCCAGGATTTTGTGGCAATAATAATGGCCATCAGACTTAGAATCCCAGGCAGCCTTGGCTCATCTTCCATAATGGTGGTATCTCTTCCATCTCCCAGGATAGAGCAGGGTTTAGGGCTGTTGTACATAGGGTCGCTATGAGTCGCAGACGACTCGACGGCACATAACAACAAACAACTACACCTTCCATCTCCAGTGAGGGAAATGAATAGAATCATAACAAGAATAAACCCACACTTCTGATCTTTGGATTGGTGCTGATATGTTCCAACTGTAAGATCAGTGTGGCTGATTATAGGGAGATGGTGTCTGACCCTCATTCACTTCACAGAGGGAAGAATCCTCATCAACAACAGCACACAGCTGGGTTCCTAGGAGGGCAGAAGCATCTCCCTTATGGGACACTCCTGCAGTTCCAGCACCAGCTGTCGCTCTCACAACTCTCCTTACTATGGGGCTTGCTAACTCGTTGCAGTGGCCACACAGAACTCATAGATCTTACTCACCATTGTGGATTTACTAGGGAGGTTAACAGGTTAGAAACCCTCAGAGGATAAAATTCTTCAATTGAGACAGACTTCCCAGGCCTCCCTCTCTCTGGCCTCGAAGCTCTGAGTTCTGCCCTACACTAGGCAACTCTTGTACTTCTGCCAGTTCTGTGGCACTACACTCATCTGGGAAGTGTGGGCCTGAAGTGCTCAGCTCTTGCTCTATGGGTTGGCACATCTAACTCAGAGCTGACTCATATAGCTCTCTGCTTCACTGTCATGTCTGCTGCCTTACCTCCTGTGTTTTGAGCATTTTGTCTTGAACTTGCTCTGTCTTTGACAGGAATCTCTAGTACTTTAGACGGACACATTGCATGCTCTCTTCTTGCTTAAACGTAGTGGGATTCCTGTTGTCTGCCAATCAGCCTGTTCAACTTGGGCCTGACTGGGTGGCCAATTTAGTAGAATGGCAGGATACAAATATCAATACCCAGAAATCAATAAGATTTCTCTATAGTAACAAAGAGAACTCAGAGAAGGAAACCAAGAAAGCAATGCCATTTACAGTAGCCAACCACAATTTGGGATGCTTGGTAGTGAATCTAACTAGAGACACAGAAGACCTGTACAAAGAAAGCTATAGAACCTTTTGGTGAGACACAATAAAAGACCTAAATAAATGATAAATGTGCCCTGCTCATGGATAGGAATATTCATTATTATGAAAATGACTATTTTACCCAAAGTAATCTACATGTTCAACACAATCCCAATCTAGATACCAAATTCATTTTTCAAGGAGTCAAGTTTATTTAAAAAGGAAAGAGATCTCAAAGAAGCAAAATGCTTCCTAAAAACTAAAATGAAGTGGGAGATAGAGCTCTCCCTGACCTCGAAATGTATGTCACCACGATAGTAGCCAGAACAGCATGCTACTGTACAATGACTGGCACATAGATCAGTGGAACAGAATTGAGAACCCAGAAGTGGACCCATCTATCTATGGTCAACTGATACTCGACAAGGAAATAAAACCTATCAAATGGGAAAATGTCAACTTCTTCAATAAATGGTGCTGGCAACACTGGACTGCTACTTGCAAAAAGCTAAAACAGAATCCACATCTCACTATACTAAAAAATCAATTCAAGGTGCATCAAAGACCTGGGAGTAAAACCCCAGACCATAAAGTTCATACCAAGCAAACTGGGATCGAGTTTAGAAGGCCTAGTCTATGGTATAAAAGAGACTGCCAAAGACAACCAGAAATGCACAATCTGGAGGATAAAATTGATGAATGGGACCTTCTAGAGATTAAGTCCCTGTGTTCATCAAAACCTTTTTACAAAAGAGTGAAAAAAAAAAACACACACAGTTGACCAGGGAAAAACATTGGGCAATACCATTTCAGATGAGGATCTTGTATCAAAAGTTTACAGAATCTTATAGGGCCTACAGAAGAAAAAGACTGATGATAACCCAATTAAAAAATGGGCAAAAGACATGGAAAAACTTTTCACAGAGGGAGATAATCAGATGGCCAACAGACACATGAAGAAAATAAGAGAGATGCAGATCAAAACCACAATCAGATACCATCTCACTTCAGTAACAGTGGCACAATTTAATAGGACAGCAAGTAATAAATGTTAGAGGATGTGGCGAGATAGGAACTCTTATACATTGTTAGTGGGATTGTAAAATGGTACAACCACTCTGGATGGCAGTTTGGCATTTCCTCAAAAAAAGTTCCTCATATGAAATTCCATATGACCCAGCTCTTCCACTGCTTGGAATATGTTGTTGTTGTTGTTGTTATGTGCCGTCGAGTCGTTTGTGACTCATAGCGACCCTATGTACAACAGCCCTAAACCCTGGTCTATCCTGTGCCAATCGCATTGCCTCTGACATACCATCCTGATTACCCCAGTCACTGAATCAATCTACCTCATAGAGGGTCTTCCCCTCCTGTGCTGTCCCTCTACTCTACCCAGCATGATGTCCCTCTCCAAAGACCTGTCTCTCCTTACAACATGTCCAAAGTATGTCAGACGAAGCCCCAGAATCTTTGCCTCCAAGGAGTAGCCTGGAATATACCCAGAGAAAATTAGAACTGAGACACAAACAGATTTGTACATCATTGTTCATAGCAGCGTTATTCACCATTGCAAGAACATGGAAACAGCCCAGATGTCCAATCATAATCGAATGGGTTGGGAAGTTATGGTACATTCACATGGTGAAATACTACACAACATGCTGGAGTAATGGTTTTGAAAATCATGACCTAACTTGAGAGGGACTGGAGAACATTATGCTAAGTGAACTAACTCAATCCCTTAAGGATAAATACGGTATAAGATCAATATTATAGACATAGAGAACTAGTAAAATGTGCATGAGGATCCAAGTGGGGGAAGGTAGGAGCAGAGGGGTGAGGATGGCCAAGAAGGTAATCATAGGGTCCCACAAATTGATGGGTAGAAGCAGGAGTAGGTAAAGGAAATGGGAAAGATCTGGTATGAAAAACCATGTATACTAACTTTGTAAGTAATCCAATATAAAATACAAATTTTATTTTTAAAAAAAGAACCCTGGTGGCACAGTGGGTGAGTTTTTGGCTGCTAAATGAAAGCTCCTTGAACCAAGTCACCCTTCTGAGGAGAAGGAGCTGACAGTCTGCTTCTGTGAAGGTGCACTGCCTTGGGAACCTTGGGGAGATGTTCTCCTGGGTCCTGTAGGTCTCTGTGAGTCATATTGTGTCCACTGCAGTAGGTGATTGGTTTGGTTTGGGTTTTTGTTATTGTTGTTTTTAAAGTTTGCTTTCTTTCCTGCTGAGACTCTGTCTGCTAACTATAGGGTATCTCTGTCCTGATGTGAATGAATTCCTAATTTCATGTCCACTGGGGAATTCAGAAATTAGGGTATAGTTTTCTTTTTCAGCGAACTAACTTACATGTGGGTTTTTAGTAATTTTTCTGAACAGCAAATCATGTCCTTAACTTGAGATCCTTTATTATTTGTATCATCCCCATGAGAGATTGACCTTTTGTTTCTGAATTTCTAGTATCAGAATAGGGAACTTTGGTGGCCTGGTGGTAGTAATCTGCACCACAATCCCAAAGGCATGCAGTTCAAAGCCACCAAGTTCTCAAAGGGCGAAGATGGACAGTCTCTTCCCATATAATTTACTGTCACTGAAAATCTTCTAGAGGGTCAATTCTGACTCAATGGCACACAACAACAACAGCATCATTATTGGAATGGAAACCCTGGTGCAAATCATGTCATTACCATGCTTGACTCTCAACAGAGAGGCAGAAAGGGGACTCTGCCTTTTGTATTTTTATCTTCTGATCTCCACATTTATTCCAAGTACAAAAATGCTGCTGTTGTTGGGTGCTGACCAGTCAAGCACGACTCGGCAACTTTGTGGTGACAGATCTAGATCTTGCTCATTCCAATGACATCTTCACCAGCTCCAGTGCTCAGCCTTTTCTTGCTCTGACTGCCAGTCCACCTCGTTAAGGGTCTTCCTCTCTTTCACTGACCCCCTACATTTTCCCAGCATAATGTTGTTTTCCAGGAATGGCTTTTCTTGATAAATGCCCAAGTTATGTGCGACTAAGTCTCATCACCTTGACTTTGAGGTGCACTCAGGCTTCACTTCTTCCAAAACAGATTTTTTTGCTCTCTCAAGCAGTGCACTGTATATGCAATACTCATCTCCAACATCATATTTCAAAGGCATCCATTTTTCTTTAGACTTCCTTAGTCTGACTTTCATATGCATATGAAACAACTGAAAATACTATAACTTGGGCAAGGCATACCTCAGTCTTTAAACTGCTATCTTTGTTCTTTGTCACTTTAAAGGAATTCTTTGTGGAATATTTGCCCAATGGAATAAGTTGTTTATTTACTGCTGTGTCCATGGGTATTTGTTGTAGATCCAAATAAAATGATATCATTGACAACTTCAATCTTTTCTCCATCATGAGAATGATGTCTCATGGCCTAGTAGTGAGGACTTCTGTGTTTGGTTTTGTGTTTGGGTTTTGTTTTTTTTTTTATGTTGAGATGTAGTCCACATTGAAGTCTGTAACCTTTGATTTTCTGTAGCAAGTGTTTCAAGTCGTCCTCACTTTCAGCAAGCAAGGTTGTGTCATCTGTATAATGCAGGTTGTTGATAAGTTTTCTTCTGATCCTGATGCAACACTATTTGTCAGAGAATCCAACTCCTCAAACAATTTGCTCAACGTACAGATTGAATAGGTATGGAGAGAGGATATAGTTCTGATGCACACCTTTCTCGATTCCAAACTATGTATTGTTCCCTTGGAATAGATCTGATGAGAGGATACATCATGTTGCAAACTTTTTCTGATTTTACACTGCTAGTGCACCCTTCTTTTGTTAAATAACTGCTTTGAAGTTTATGTATGGGTTCCATATTAGTACAGTTAATTTTTCAGGAATTTCCATGCTTCCCAACTTTATCCATACTTTGTTAAGATCCACATAGACTTTGCATAGTCAACAAGGTAATGTTGGTTTGGTCTTATACTATGAGTGTTGCCACGGTTGTTAGTAGGAATCCTTTTATTGTCTGTGTTTAGGATGACAGTGTGAAGTGCTAAGTGTGGTTCCAGGGCCAGGATAGATTGCAAAATGGAGATGCCACTTGACTTGGCCATATACCATGTGTAACAGAAGATGGTAACTAGTGTCCTGGCTTAGGAACCTGTTGTATTTGTTAGCACTGACTCTGGGGAGAGACTTCTGTGTCCTGGGTGGGGACCTTCCATAGTTGTCAGCAGTGGCTCCATGGAGAGACCTCTGTGCCTGGGTGGGAACTTGCTGTGTTTGTCTTCTGAATGATGTCTTGGTATCTGAACTGCAAGGATTTATTTCTGCTGGGGTTGAAAGGAGTCTGGGCTGCTTGCTCTGGATGGGCTGATCATCCTTGAGTGGTTCTTTAGGCTCAGCTGTGTGGCCTGAGTTGCTGCCCTTGACAGTTATTGCAGTCTGGGCTGGACGACACACTTGCCCTCTTACCGTAGTGGTGGAGCCTTGGACTCAGAAAATGTGTTCTCTGAGTGTTGGACCTACTTAAAACGCATGCACATTCTCATCGAGTGGGTTCTGACCCAAAGCAGCCCTCCACAGAGTTTCCTAGGTGGTGAACTGCAAGGGAGGAGATTTCCTATCCTTCTCTTGAGCCAGTGGTAGAATTGAACTGCGGGAGATGTGTGGCCTTCTCGTTAGAGAGCTGAAGGCTGCCTCTCCAGCTGTGTTTTCCAGGCTGCCTTTTCTGGGGCTGCACCTCCTTCTGAAGACAATTATGTGAGTTTCACAGAAGCCCTTCTAGGTTGCTTATTAGAGAAATAAGACCCGTTTCTGGTGGCATTGTCTGTAGGGAATTGTGCTGGTAACCAGAAGGCAGAGCTTCACTGGGCAGTCTCCTGGAAAACCTACAGGAGGGTCAGCTATGAGTCAGTTTCAACTAGACTGCAGTGAGGTTTGCCGCCCAAGGAGGCAATGGGAAGAAGGGCTTCTTGCTCCTGATAAGGCTTGTCCTAGCCTCAGGCCAGGTTGGCCTTCCTCCTGCCCTGGATTTGCAAGGCTTCCCAGCATGGGTCAGCCGCCCCTGCTTGGTCTGAACCACTCAAGAGTCTGCTCTGTAGGAGAGGCCTCCTGGCTTTCCAGAAAGTTTCCACACTACCTGGCATTTATTTTTAAAAATTGTGTTTTGGTTTTAATCTGTTATATGTATGCTTGGTTTAAGGAATTAAATCCTTCTTCCCAGAGCACTCTGAAGACTCCAGGCCACCTTCTCTGCATTTCATTCTCCAGAAGCCCCTAATGTTTAAGGTTAGAGTGTCTTTCTAAATCTCGACATTCCAAAGTATACTTCTAAATTGTTGTTATATGCCATTGAGTTGGAACCAACCCATACCTGACCCTCCAGTGGATTTTTAGAGGCATGGGAGGAGATTGCCACTCCTTTTCCTGTGGAACAGCTGGTGGATTCGAACTACATGCCTTCAGGATTGCAGTACATATTTTTACCAATAGGCCACCAGAGCCCCCTATATTTCTAACTAGTGTATAACAATTCCTTGTAAGAGCTGCCTATCCCCTCCTGCAATTTCAGCCACCCAGACCCTGTTTTCGCACATTGTTCTTCATCTTTGGAAGGTGAGATTGTGCTTGCTCTCCCAGCACCTCTGCTCTATTCTCTACTTCCTGTGTCTCCTTCCTCTGTGTCTCAGAAGGCTGGCCAGGGCACTCTGTGGTGTTGACAGTTCTTCAGCATTTTGAAGCTGAGCCCTGTCCTCTGCAGTCATGCCTTTTCTGTCTCCTGGAGTTGGCTTTGCATTTGCTTAGTTTTCTGTGTATTTGTCATTCCTTCTCCTGCCCCAAATGTATTCTGCTAATTTAATGCCTTTGAAGAAATTGCTCATGGGCCTCTAACCTTCCATTCAGTGGGGCTGCTCTTGAAGCTCCACTGTCCTCCCTCCTCTCTTCTTCATTCTTCCTCCCTCACCCTTCCACCCTTCTCCGTCCTCCCCTCCCCTGTCTTCCCTCCTTTCTTTTCCATCTTCCCACCTTCATCCTTCCTCCTGTATCCTCTGTTCTCCATCTTCCCTTCTTCCTCCCTCCACTGTCATCTATCGTCCCTCCTTGACTTCCATCTTCCCACCTCCCACTCCTTCTTTTGTCTTTCATCGTCCCTCCTCTGTCTGCCTGGAATTTCCATTTGCCAATGTCCAATGTGGGCCTCTTTCATTCTCATGGACTTCTCTTCCAAATATGACGGAAATATTCTATAATAGCATCCAGAAGGGAGGTTCACTGGATGGGATTTTTTGAGACATTACATGTCTGAAAATGTCCTTATATAAATAAGGATGACACAAGAAGAACCAGTAAGCGGTGGTGTTGGAGAAGAGTACTGAATATTGTTTTGGACTGCCAAAAGAATAAACAAATATGTCTTGGAGGAAATGCAGCCAGGATACTCTTGAGAGGCAAGAATGGCAGAACTTTATCTCATATACTTAAGGCATGTTAGGAGTTAGTCCTGGACAAAAATATGCTTGGAAAGGTGAAAGAGAAGAAAACCCTCAAGGAGATGAAATGACACAGTGACTGCAGCAATGGGGGTCAAGTATGTCAGAGATAATAAAGATGGTACAAGATAGGACAGGGTTCATGACTGTTGTTCAGAGTCTATGTGAGTCATAATCCACTCGACAGCACCTATTAACAAAGACAAGACACTTTAAAGCCATTAGTAAGTAATTAAGTTTCAGAGAATGTTCCTCAGAAATTGAAGGTTGTCTTTGTCTGTAGTTTCACTTCATTTCCTTCCACTCTGTCTCTAGAATGGCTTGTATCTTTTGCTCTTATTTGATGTGTGTTGTCTTACCCTTACTTTTGGAATTTCTCTTCAGTTTTACCTTGTATCTTTTCTTTTGGATTTTAAATGTCTGACTGGTTTTCATTTTTGAGGACCTCTTTATTTCTTCTTTGTTGTTGTTGTTAAATACCGTCGAGTCACAGGGAGTCAACCTTCCCAATGAAGGAGAGTCCTTGACGCTTGGGTGCCTTTCATCCTCTCTCCAGAGGCAAGCTATTACGGAAGTGGATGTCACTTCTCCTTCCAAGCTATTTCTTCTTATTCTTTTTTTAATAGCATAATGATATCTTCTTGTATCAATCTTTGGAACTATTAACTATTTAAAAATCTTTCGTTATAGTGTCTCTTCTCAGAAAAAAAAAAAAAAGATCAATAAAACCATGCCTGTAGCCATCAAGTTGTTTCAGATGTTGAACCAAGGTATGACAGAGGAGAACTGGATGTCTCAGGGTTTTCTTGGCTATTACTCTCTGGGAAGCCAATACAAGACCTTTTTCCACAATGCCAAATTTTCAGTTAGTCCCAGGAGCCAGCCACAAGGTCCTACCCTCTCTGTTTCTGTTGACCCAGGGCAAACAGTTCTCTATTTCTGTTTTTTAGTAAGTATGAGCCTAAGTGGGCAGGAAGCAGGGCAAGGGCAGGGGGTCTAGGAAGGAAATTCCATAGGACCTGTCTTAAGTGCTATCCACCATATGCAGCTCTGTGCTTTCTGGTGGGACTGACTTGTACTAGGAACTTGGGAATCCCAGAAAACATAATTGTGCTCATGCAAAGAGGCTGGTGTACAAACAGAGCAAGGGGACACTGCATGGTATAAAATTAAGAAAATAGTATGTCAGAGCTATATCCTTTCTCCATACCTGTTTAATATGTATGTGATCAAATAATTTATGAAGCTGAACTTTATGAAGAAGAATCAGGATTGGAGGAAGATTCCTCAACAACTTGTGTTATGCAGATGAGACAACCCTGTTTGCTAAAAGTGAAGAAAACTTGAAATGCTTTGCTGCAGAAGATCAAGAACTGCAGCTTTCAATATGAATTACATATCAACATCAAGAAAACAAAAATCTTTACCATTGGGCCAATAGACAACATCATGATAGATAGAGAAAAGATTAAAGTTGTCAGTGACTTCATTTTGCTGGGATATACAGTCATCATCCTTGGTACCAGCAATCAGGAAATCAAAAGATGTATTGCACTGGGCAAATTTGCTGTGGAGAACTTCTCCAGAGTGCTGAGGAACAGTGATGATGATATTAGTTTAAAGTGCACTTCATTCAGGTTATGGTATTTTCAGTTACTTGCTAAATATATGTATCTGAAAGTTGGGCAATGAAGGATGACAGAAGAATTGATGCCTTTGAGTTGTGGTGTTGGAAGAGAGTATTGAATGCTCTGTGGACTTCCAAAAGAACAAATATGTCTGTCTTAGAGAAAGTACAACCAGGGTCCTCCTTAGAGGCAAGGGTGGTCAAACTTTGTCTCATTTACTTTGAACATGTTGTTAGCAGGAGACAGTCCATGGCAAAAAAACCATGCCTGAAAAGGCAGAGGGTCAACAAAAGAGAGGAAGACCCACAGAGAGGTGAATTGACACAGTAACTATAACAGTGGCCTGGAATATACCAGAGTTGATGAGGATAACATAGGATCAGGCAAGGCTCAGATCTGTTGTTTACTATGAGTTGCAGTCAACTCATCATCACCTAGC
This sequence comes from Elephantulus edwardii, assembly GCF_000299155.1. NCBI lineage: Eukaryota > Metazoa > Chordata > Mammalia > Macroscelidea > Macroscelididae > Elephantulus > Elephantulus edwardii. Next base: position 1,107,879 of record NW_006400087.1, read on the forward strand.
AGCAGCAACGACAACAAAGACCATCAGTAGGGTGGAGGAGATGCATCCTCACCGTGCTGTCTCCATCTGTCAGGTATTTTCCCAGTGTTGTGGACTTCTCAGTTTGTGTGCTCAGGTCCTGGTACCATGCAGCTCTGCTGTGCAGCGGGGTCACAGAGATGTCCAATGGGCATATGGGATGTTGGTGGATCCCAGACTAAGCTGGCAGTCCACAACAGTCCCAAGAATGGCCAGCCTTGCTGGTTCTGAAGGATGTCTGGGACAGTCCTTTTGGTCTCTGCCTTTCATATGAGGTTCTGCTGAGGTGTCTGGTGGCCCCTGACTCATAGTGATCCTACAAGACTATTAAAAGTCCTCCATGGGGTTTCCAAGGCTGTAATAATTAAAAAACAGATTGCAGAGCACCTGGTGGGTTCTTACCACTGATCTTTCAAATAGCAACTCAGCATTCGACCATGTTTCTGCATTCACAGGTAAAGGGGTTAAGAATTCCCAGACCAAAGCATTTACTATGGTGGAGTTTTCTTACTCAGAGAAAGTTCAGAGTAGAGCAGAGTTTCCGTGCAGGACATCCAAGGTGTTGATCTTTATAGGTGCAGTGTGCCAGGTCTTTCTTTCACAGTAAAGGGGTTAGAACTTTAGAAACAGCTTTTGTATTGTAAAAAGAAACATTCAGTACATAGGAGAGCAAAAGATGGGTATTCACCAGGCTGGTGGTATTGGGAGTGGCCGGGGTCTTGCTATTCCTGTGGAGTTGGGCCAGGCTTGGTCCTCAGCCTCTGCTATCTCCAAGGTCAGTGGTGGTTCCAGTTCCTGGGCCTCAGCATTTGTACTTGATGTGTCAGATGTCTTCTCCACTTTCTGCCTCAAAGCTTTGTTCTCTTGATTTACAAAGTCAATTCCCTTCGATCCATTGGCTTTTTAGCTTCCATGCATTTTGTGGTATCCCAGTCTGCTGTGTCAGGGAGCATAAGCTGTGATTTCTGCTGGCAGGTATGTGTTCCTGGATTCCTTGTCTGTTACTGAACCCTGTCCTTCGCGCTCTTGCCAAAGCCCAGGAACAGTTAGTTTACATGAACTGAAAAACTCAAGCTCATTATCTTTGAGTTAGAATTGACTCATAGCTGACCATCCAGAGGGTTTTAGAGGCAGGCTGTAAAACGCATGGGAGGAGATTGCCTGTCCTTCTCCTGCATAGCAGCTTGTGGATTTTAACCACCAAAGAGGAGCTGCCATTGGGTCAGCAGCATAACATTCTGTAGGCTGTGCCATTCGAGCTCCTAGTTGATATGGGACCCTGAATTGTCTAATAAGTAACAGTCTGGCTTGGTCATTTGCAAATTAGTGACCTTCATTTGTAGCAGAAGGTCCTCTCAACCTATGGAACTCTGTATATTATAGTAGTGAGTGTCATGTGCTAAGATGGCATGGACTTGTAGCTGACCTTGCTGCGGGTTTTCAGAAGTAGTAAATTGCCCTGGAGGAGATAGTCTATCCACCTACAGAGCAGCTAATGAATTCAAACTATCCACCTACAGAGCAGCTAATGAATTCAAACTGCGTGCCTTTGAATTGTCAGCCCAACTCATTCCCACTAGGCCACCAGAGCTCCCTCACAGTAGGGAACAACACTTGATATATGTGAGCTCTGGTGGCTTAGCTTCTAGCTGTGTTACTAACTCAGGGGCTACACCTCTTGGCTGGTTTGAATCCACTAGCAGGTAGATGAGCAGTCTCCTTCCGTGCGGTTTGCAGTGCTGTGAACCTAGTGGAGGATCAGGTGTGTGCAGGTTCTGAGACACTCACAGTGGGTGAGTGAGTGAATGAATGAGTGATGTGAGGTGTGAGCAAACGGGACCTGGCAGCACACTGGCTGAGGGCTCAGCTGCCAACAGACATGGGTGGTATCACGCCCCTCTGGCGATTGTGCAGATGGAGGCCTGGTTGTCTGTTCCTGTAGAGACTACAGAGAGACCTTTCAGGGCAGTGCTGTGATGAATTGAAATGTCATGATAGCACCTGATAGCAATGATAATACTTTTCTTGTTAAATATTCACTTTAAATGGAACATCATGGAATTCAGGAACATTATGTATGCATCTTTCTTGCTGATCCTGATCTGGAAAGTTTTTTGGGGGAATGTGTGAAGTGACTGGAACCAGGCAGGCGGGGTCCTCTACCCTAACTCCTGGCAGCAGTTTGCTATGTCAGGGTGTACAGCGTGTGACCTCTGGGCACAAGTTGAGACAAGATCAGTCTGGATGGCCTTGCCCAGGGGGAAGGTGAACAGTAAAGGGGCAGGTGATTGGGATTCCAGTGAGGACCTCAGATGCCTGGGGCTTTGAGGTTGGCCTCTGAGTCACTAAGGATTTGGACCTTGAATTCCTGTGGTGAGTATAGGATTTGGCCATGTGAGCCACTTTTCCTTTTCTCTAGAAGTCTCCCCGTTACCTTGAAGCTAAGGAGTGTTGTTAGGGCAAATAGGTCATGAGCTTGCTGTGTGGTGGGGAGAGGTGGACTGAAGTCTATGGGGTGGGGCAGGTGGATTGATGTCTATTGTGGGGGGCAAGTGGACCCAGGTCTTTGGGGTGGGTAGAGATAGACTGAGGTCTGTGGGGAATACAGGTGGACTGAAGGATGGGGTGAAGAAAAGTAGGCTAAGGTTTGGGGGGAGGACAGATGGACTGAAGTCTGTGGGATGCGAACAGGTGTACCCAAATCTGCTATGGATGGGGATGGTGGACTAAGGTCTGTGGAGTAGGGACAGGTGGATCCAAGTCTGCAGTAGATGGGAACAGGTGCACTGAGGTCTATGGAGTGGGGAAAGGTGGATTAGGGATGGTGAGGTGGGGACAGGTCTGCTGTGGGGTAGGAGCAGGTGGACCCAGATCTGCTCTGGGGTAGTGGCAGATGGACCCAGGTCTTCTGTGGGGTGGGAACAGGTGGACCCAAGTCTGCTGTTGAGTAATTGCATGTGGACCTAGGTTTGCTGAACCCAGATCTGCTGTGGCGTAGGGGCAAATATATCCAGCTCTGCTGTGGGGTAGGGGCTAATGTATCCAGCTCTGCTGTGGGGTAGAGGCAAATGTATCCAGCTCTGCTGTGGCATAGGGTTAGTTGGACCCAGATCTGCTGTGGGGTAGGAACAAGTGGACCCAGATCTGCTGTGCGGTAGGGACAGGTGGACCTAGGTTTGCTATGCAGTAGAGGAAGGTGGACCAAGGTCTGTGGGGTGGGCACAGGTACACTGAGGTCTGTTAGGTGGGGACAGATGGACCTAGGTCTGCTATGGCGTAGGGACAGGTGGACTGAGGGCTGTTTTTGGTGAGAACAGGTGGACTGAAGTCTGTGAGGTAGGAACAGGTGGACTCAGGTCTGCTGTTGGTTGGATGGAGACAGGTGGACTGAGATCTATGGGGTGGGGACATAAGGGCTGAGGTCTGCTTTTCAGTGGGGACATGTGGTCCCAGATCTTCTGTGAGGTGGGGCTAGGTGTGGAGTGCTGTTGAGAAGGGGTCTTCTCTGGCACTGGTTGATGGGGAGGCTATTAATCTGCTCATAATGGATGGCAGCCTGGCCATCTGCCTGCAGTTAGTATCTGGGAGAGCCCTGTGGACCTATGCACCGTGCTCTGCTGTCCCTCTTATACAGTGGCCCTGCAGGGCTTAAAGTGACCTTTCTCCCTGTCCTCTGCTGTTCCTCTACAATGGCCTTGCCCTGGCCTGCAGGGCTTACAGTGACCTGTGTCCTTGCTGCGCTGCCCATCAGGATGGCTTTGCAATGTCACAGTGATGCTTTACTGCAGACACTGTCCTGTTTTCTGCAGAGGTGACAGGGTGAACTCAGTGTTCACTTGTGCACTGTGAGTTTTGGACAAGGTCGGTGTGGCCCAGCTTGATCAGGGATCCGAGGGGGCCCTGGGCTAGACACCCACCTTCTTTTCCCGGGGTGTTTGGAGGATAGCCATCGTGTCGTCAGGAGGCTGCCCCCAGCCCAGTTCTGGCTCTCTCCAGCCTGGAGACACAGGGGCCTGGGCTCCCTGAGCAGCCTTCTCCCTGTTTATGCAGCCTTCTCTCTGTTTATGTTTGCTGCAAGACAGTATTATGTAACCATTTTAATCTTTATTGTTTAATGTTATGTAACAGATAGCAAGTGTACCTAGATAAACCCGTGACTGCAGCTCTTGGATAAATATTCCTTACTGTCTCTTAGCTAAATGGTAGGCAGAGGGTGTGGGAACTGGTTTGGGGATGCGCAGATAGGGCACCCTAAAAGGACAGATGGACATTTCCTCCCTTAGTCTCGTCTTGTCACGTTGCACTGCCCCACCACATCTTCAGTCCTGTCAAATTGTGGCAGCTTAGTCCTCAGGGTGGGAGTCCAGCAGTGCGTGCTTGATGGTGACAGACCATATACATGCACAGGTGCACACAAACACAGTCACATGAACACACATCACGTGAATACATACTGCACACTCATTCATGGGCATACAGTCAGATGCACACTCACATACAGCATGCATACACTTGTACCCATTTTCACACACATGCACACATACAAACCACAGCATGCACACGTGCACTCTTTCACACACATACCCATGTGTACAAATGTGCTTGCGTACACTCACACCACACACACACACACATACTCTGTCTCTCTCTCTCTCTTCCCCTCCAGCTTCAGAGAAACAAGTCACCTGTTTAAAAGGGGATTGTTCCTTTGATCAGCTGCCATTTGTCCCTTATGGTAGAGGTCCCTACCAGCCTGTTGACAAGGACATCATCAGTGGGATCTGTACGCAGCTAGTCCTTGTCTTGTGCTGTTAGCAGCTGTTGGATCCTCAAAGAGAGCCCATGGCACCACCCCTGGGTCTCTTCTGTGAAAGATGCTGGGTAACAGCAAGGGTTGTGAGGTCCTGAGGCTCCCAAGAAGTGCTCAAGTGCACAGATCACACTAGGGCATCTGTGGGGTCAGTATGGTGGATGGTCCCACTGGGGCATCTCTGGGGTCAGCGTGGTAGATGGTCCCACAGTGGCATCTGTGGGGTTAACGTGGTGGGTTCAGCATGGTGGATGGTCCCACTGGAGTGTCTGTGGGGTCAGCGTGGTGGAGACTGTCATTGCCCACCAAAAAGTCAAAAGTTCTAACCTACCACCTACGCCATGAAAGGAAGATTAAGTAGGCTGCTTCAGGGAAGAAGCACAGCCTTGGCTGTCATACATGAGCAGTCCTCCATCATATGGGATGGCTATGAGTCAAAATGGACTCAATGGCAACATAGGCTTTTCAAGTTGTTATTGGCAGTTGCCCATGGCAACCCTGTGCATGCAGAGAACATTGCACTGACTAGGGCTGCCAAGGCAGGACCTTCAAAGGAGCATATCTCCAAGTTCTTGGCTTCTAAGTACCTGTGGGCAAGTTTGAACCAATAGCCTTTCAGCTAGAAGGGAATGTAACTATTTTCTCAGCCCAAGGCTTCCAAGTCATTGTTACCATTTGTTTTATGTTGTCTAGATCTATATTTGTTCCCATTCCAAAGAAAGGTGACCCAACTGAGTGTGGAAACTACAGAACAGTGTCATTGATTTCACATGCAAGCAAGATTCTACTGAAGATCATCCAAAAACTATTAGACCAGAACATCAGCAGAGAACTGCTGGAAGTCCAGGCTGGGTTTAGAAGGGGTCGTGGTACTAGGGATATTGTTGCTGATGTTAGATGGATCTTGGCTGAAAGCAGAGAATACCAGAAGAATGTCTATCTGTGTTTCATTGATTATGCAAAGGCATTTGACTGTGTGGATCATAACAAACTGTGGCTGACTCTGAGAAGAATGGGAATCCCAGAACATTTAATTGTGCTAATAGGAAACCTATACTTGGACCAAGAGGCAGTAGTCAGAACAGGGCAGGGTAACACTGCATAGTTCAAAATTGGGAAGGGTGTACGCCAGGGATGCATCCTGTCTCCATACCTTTTCAACATGTATGCAGAGCAGATTATCCGAGAGGCTGGGCTCTATGAGGAGAATTGTGGCATCAGGATTGGTGGAAGATCTATTAACAATCTCCGTTATGCAGATGACACAACCCTGCTTGCTGAAACTGAGGAGGACCTCATGCACTTGCTGCGAAGGGTCAAGGACTGCAGCCTTCAGTATGGACTGAGGCTCAATGTCAAGAAGACAAAGATTCTCGCCACTGGATCAGTTAGCAGCATCAGGATGGATGACGAAGAGATTGAGAGTGTTCACAGCTTCAGTTTGCTCGGCTCCACAGTCAGCACTCTTGGCACCAGCAGTCAGGAAATCAAAAAGCGTATCGCGATGGGAAAGTCTGCTGTTAGGGACCTCTCTAAAGTACTCAGGAGCAACAGTGTCTCTCTGGAGACTAAGGTGCGCCTGATACAGGCCATGGTATTTGCAATCGCTTGTTACGCATCAGAGAGTTGGACAATGACTAGGGAGGACAGAAGGAGAGTGGATGCTTTTGAGCTGTGGTGCTGGAGAAGGGTACTGAATGTACCATGGACTGCCAGGAAAACAAACAGATTCATCTTGGAGAGGATTAAACCAAGCTACTCCTTGGAGGCAAGGATTCTGGGGCTTCGTCTGACATACTTTGGACATGTTGCCAGGAGGGACGGGTCCTTGGAGAGGGACATCATGCTTGGGAGGGTGGAGGGACAGCACAGGAGTGGAAGACCCTCTATGAGATGGATTGATTCGTTGACCTGGGGTAATCGGGATGGGTGTGTCAGAGGCAGTGCGGTTGGCGCAGGATAGAGCAGGGTTTAGGGCTGTTGTGCATAGGGTCGCTATGAGTCGGAAACGACTCGACGGCACATAACAACAACAACATTTCAGAACCAGAGTTCTCATTTAAGTGTATGGTTAGAATCATCACATTGGTGCGAGAAGCTCCTAGAAGAAGGGTCTGTTTTTTAAATAATCACAGCCGTTGCACACCCTAGGGACTATAATCCTACGCTGAGACATGTGGGGCTACCCTCAGTCCTTTTACATCTGGGTTTGGTTATTTTCTCTAATTGTTTCAAGAACAGTTCTCACTGGATTTATATTGATAATGCATTGTTGTTGTTGGGTACCATCAAATTGGAACTGACTCATAGCTGATCCTTAGGCAGATTTGCAGAAGCTGTAAATCACATTAAAGGAGACTGCCCATTTTTCTCCCATGAAGCAGCTGGTGGATTCTATCAAACCTTTCACCGTTGAGTTGGCAGCACAACTTCCTGCCACTAGGCCACTAGAGGTTGGAAGATTCTCAAAATACTCCTGAGGAAGAGCTGCATCCTGAAAGTACAGATCCTGCCTTAATGATGTGGAAAGAATAAAGCTTCCAGCCAGTGACTGGTTTTCCTTTGTTCAAGTGGCATGACTCAAAAGGAAGAGAAACAGCTGCAAACAGCTATTCATAATTAGATTGTGGAGGGAAGCTCTGGTGGCCTAGTGGCAGGAAGCTGCAGTGCAATCCCAGAGACACACAGTTCTAATCCACCAGATGCTCTGCTGGAGGAGGGACAATCTCCTCCTGTACCAGTTAGATCCAATTTGATGGCACACACACACAAAATAATAAATTTAGAAAAAAAAAGATGAGGCTTTGCCTCACATAAAAAGTAATTAGATTGTAGAATGTACAGAGTATGAATAGGAAAAAATTAAGGCTACTTGAGCTGAAGTAGTATTGGCCACTTGGAATCAGACAGTGACGTGGACAACTATGCAAGGAAGGTGTTGCCATCCTCTCATGATGAGAGAGTCACTGTAGGTCCACTAGAAAAACAGTGCTAATACGGTTATTTCTCACATTTACACCCTGATCACTGAAGCCAAAGATAAAGCAGTGGAGGATTTCTGCTTGCTTCTGCACTCTGAAGTTAACCATCCATGCAATCAAGATGCTTACTTAGGAGATGATCAGTGCATTATCACTGAAGACAGACAGAAAAGTGTAGAAAGATTAATAGAAATAAGAGTTACAGGGAGGAAGTGGTGAAAGAGTTTCATTGTAGGTATAGAAATTAATGTTATAGAACAAATTATGTACCAGTGTTAAAATGAAAAATTGCTTCATAACTGTCACTCAAACTACATTAGAAAAGAAAAATGTATTAATAATAACTGGTGACTGGAATGCAAATGTTTTGAACAAAGAACAAGAATTGGTAGCTGGAAACTATGACTGTGATGGAAGAAATGAGGCCAGAGATCACATGACAAAATTTTGTATGACCAAGGGCTTGTTCACTGCAAATATATTTTTTTAGAAATGTGAATGGTGACTCTGCACATGAACCTGACCTTATGGAAAGCTCAGGAACAAAATCTACCTCATTTGTGAAAACATATAGAAGGAAAGTTTGTCAGTTAGAGCAAAGCCAGCAATTGCTCATGTCCAAGTTCAACTTGCAGCTGAGAAAAAACAAGTCCACAAGAACCAAAATACGACTATATGTATATCTCCTACCTGGATTTATAAATGAGCCATCCCAAGAATAGATATGATGCATTAAAAATTGATGACCCACAACTGCACAGATTGTGGGATTACACCAAGAACATCATACTGAAAGCAAAAAGTCATCACAGAGACAGAAAAGAGTGAGCAAAATGGATGTCAAGAGAAACTCAGAAACTTGCTTTTGAATGAAGAGATGCTCAAACAAAAGGAAGAAATAAGGTAAGAGAAATAAATAGAATATTTCAAAGGGCAGCTGTAGAAGACAAGTATTATACTGAAAAGTGTAAAGAGCTGGCATTAGAAAAGCATAAGGGAAGAACAAGCTTGGCATTTCTCAAGCTAGAATAACTTTAGAAAAGATTCAGCCTCAAGTTGCAAAATGAAATGATTCTATTTGCAAAGTATTGAGTGATACAGGAAAGCATGGAAAGAAGATGGAGGAAATGCAGAGCATCCTTTCCAAAAGAGTTGGAGGCTCTTCACCCATTTAAAGAGGTTGCACATTATCAAGAGCCAAGGCCACTGAAGGGTGATGTCCAAAATGCAAAAATAAGACTTTGCAATCAGACACAACCTGCATGTACTCATTTATCTATGCCTAGAAATTTAGAATACAGATTCCTGATAGACTGACTGGAAGAGGTCCATATTTGTGCTTACTCCAAGAAGATGATAGAACAGAATGAGAAATTGTCTAACAATAGCATTGCTGTTTTTGCCTTTCAGTTAGGCACAGCCTTTATCTTGTTGCATTGTTGGCTCGTGTGGCTTTGGACTGGTTCTCCCTGGTCTACCCAGCTGTCTTTAAACTAGTTGGTAGTTCCTGAAAACTCCAAGGCTACATTTAGCCTGCTTTTGGCTTGGAGGGTGGCATTCCTGAGTTCAGCTAGATGAATGTTCCTTTCATTGCTACATGGGTTTTCTGCATGTGTGAAAATTTTAAGGCATGATGTTGACATTTAGGTATCAGTTATCCTGTGCTTTAGCCTCTGCTGTCATCTTTGTCCTTGTGTTATATTATCTTTATCAAGAACTTAATGATGGCATTGTTGGGATTGCATGTTCTATTATAAGACATTCTAAGGTGGTGGGAAATTATTTAAAAATGACATGAAGTATGGTGTTGCTGTCTGTTCGCTGGCAACCTACAGTGACACCCTGATGGGAGTAACCATGACAGAGATAACCACTCTAGGAGAGGATCAGAGAGTCAATCCAGATCAACTTTATTGGGATAAGCAGTGCACTGCCTATCTGGAAGACCAGATAGGGTTGGCTTACAGACATGGTACATTCGGATTGGTCAGGAGAACCTCACCCTCATGCAGGCCACTCCCAGCTCAACAGACGCAGCAACCATCTTTCCAGGTGGCCAGCTTTCTCAAGCCAGTTCAGCCAAACACAGGGGAGCTTTCTCTACCCCACATTAAAGGCCATTTAGAGGCTTGTACTTAACCAGATCTTAGGTGTTCTGTCCTGGCCAGAGACCCTTCCTTCCTCCCCAACATCCTGCAACAGTATGGTATTTCATACTGAACTTTTTTGATTATTTTTCTTTTTTTCCTCCTCTGACCACAGGTTCTGGTAATAGCCCTCAGACTTTTTAATAATTGGTTCTTAAATTTTTGATGGTCCTTTCATTTCACTTTTCCCCTACGTGTTGTTATGTGCCATTGAGTTGCTTGCGACTCATAGAGACCCTATATACAAGAGCCCTAAACCCTGCCCTATCCTTTGCCAACCTCACCGTAACCAACACACTTACTCCCACCACCCCAGTCACAGAATCGATCCATCTCATCGAGGGTCTTCCTCCCCTGAGCTGTCCCTCCACTTTCCCAAACAGGTCCCGCTCCAAGGACCTGCCCCTCCTTGCAACATGCCCAAAGTATGTCAGATGAAGCTTCAGAATCCTTGACTCCAAGGAGCATTCTGGCTTCACCCTCTCCAGGACAAACCCGTTTGTTCTCCTAGCAGTCCATGGTATATTCAACACTCTTCTCCAGCACCCCAACTCAAAGGCATCAATTCTCTTTTTATTATCCATATCTTTATTAAATTATTTTATTTATTCATTTTCACTCTTTCAGTAAAAACCATGATAGTATGTAGTCTTGGTACACTCTAGAAGTTACTTTCTTTTCATTAAAGATGTCCTCTTGTCTTTGAAAAGTCTTAGAAGAGGACATCACTGCCTTTTGTTCAAAGTGAGTTTAGAAGAAGCCATGGCACCAAGGATATTACAGATGTTAGATCAGTCTCGGCAGAAAGCAGAGAATTTCAGAAGAATATTTGTTTGGGTTTTATTGACTGTGCAAAGGCATTTGACTATGTGGATGATGAAAAATTGTGGTTAACACTGAGAAGACTAGAAATCCCAGAACATTTTATTGTGCGCATACAAAACCTAGACCAATACCGAGATGCAGCTGTGTGAACAGAAAGGGAACACTTGAAATACTTGAAGCAGAGAATCGAGGACTGCAGCCTTCAATCTGGATTTAATTTCAACATCAAGAAAACAAAAATCCTCACCACTGGGTCAATAGGCAGCATTGTGATAGAATCATTATTAAAAGATTGAAGTTATGAAAGATTTAATCTTAGTTGGATCCACAATCAGCACCCTTCCTACCAGCAGTCAAGATACGAAAAGATGTACTATATTAGGGAGATCTGTTGTTAAGAAATTCTCCTAAGTGCTATGAAGCAATCCTCTTAATTTAATGACTGAGGTGCACCTATTAAAGCTTTGATCTTTTCAGTTATTTGCTGTGCAACTGAAAGGTGGACAAAGAATGAAATGACAGAAGAATCAATACGTTAGTGTTGTGATGTTGGAGAAGAGTTCTGAATATTCCATGGACTGCCAAGAGAACAAATAGACATGTCCTGGAGAAAGTGCAACTAGGGTACTCTTTGGAGGCAAGAATGGTGAAACTCTATCTTTCATACTTTGGGCATGCTGTTAGGAGGGGCCAGTATTTGGATAAGGATATCATACTGGGATAGTTTGAGGGTCTGTGTAAGTGAGGAAGACCTTCAACAAGATATATTGACACAGTGACTATAACAATGAGCTCAGGTGTGTTGGAGGTGGTAAGGATGGCACAGGATATGACAGGGTTCATATCTGTTGTTCATAGGGTCACTGCGAATTGTTCTTGACTAGAGAGCACCTAACAACAACGACAATAACACATTTTAGTCTAGTTCTGCAGGGGTTAATACACTGAAGATCCTTCTCAAGAGAATTGGGACTTGTTGAGTGTCTAAATAGTCACTGTTATTACTCTAAATATTTAGTGTGAGAAAACTAGGTAGAGGGAGACATTATGTTAGCTCAGGAATCTGGAAGATGTCAAAGATACCAAACTTGAATGAAGAGGTCCTTTGTTTCTACAACTATTTTAGAAAATAAATACAGGGCATTGGTCTTCATTCAGGTTAGTGTGCTCTTCAGACCTCTGATTTGTGTTGCATCAAAGTACAAGGCTCTGTAACAAGCTCCCCTTGCTGGAGGGGCCAGGCAGCCAGGAGTCTTGAGTGAGAACCACTTAGACCTGGAGGTGAGCACTTCTGGTCACCCTGGGAAGCATGGCTTGTATGCTGGATGGTTTTCAGTCCTGACTGTGTGTGATGGGTGGGGTCCTTGTCAACAGACACACAGTCCTGTGTTCTGCAATAGGTTCCCCATGTCTGTTACTTCAGAATTGAGATAGTTGAGGAGAGATTGCATTTTTGTGAACTCTTTAACTTTTCTTGCTATCTTTGCTTGACCCACTATAACACTGCATAGAATGTTCTTAAAATTAGGTGAACACATTTGAAGTAGTGATGAACTAACAGGTCATTCTATTTTACTGTACCTTATTATGGATAATTTATTATTTATGTGACAGAGGGAAGGCCTCCTCTGGAGTGTGTTACATTTGAAGGCATCTGCATAAAAGATGCATTTAGAAGTGGTAACAGGGTGTTCAGGTTGGCCACCAAATAGAGATTTATGATTCTAGAAGAGATGATATCTACAGGTATGTATTCTAGTTATTATGGTCATAAATTTACAGTGTTCTGACCCCTTGTCATTTCAAGGATTTTCATGCTTGTTAGCACTTTGTCTTTTTTTTCTTTTAAATTATCTTCTTGTTGATCTTGTGCGACAGTCAGTGACTTCACACACTGTGACCCTTGGGAGGAGTCAGGCTAGTGTGCAGGGCTGCAGTCTAGGTTGCCAGGCTGTTTTCTCCTTTGAGTAGCTGGAGAGTTTGAACTCTGGCCTTCTGTGACTAGCTGAACATTTACTTGGCATCCTTAATTATAAATTTAGCTTTTGGAATGTAAATATATTCTACTTACTGTAATTGTGTTATGGTATGTCTCAGACTTGCAAATTCTTTGATTAAAAGCAAGTATTCTTAATAAAATGTATTTGCATATGCAGGTAACATTCCTTTTTAAGCAGCCATATAATCATATATTATGCATCTATCCTTTTGGTCTTAAACAAGTCAGAGGCTTTTTATGTCCTTGTGAGCTTTGCAGCTTGCTGGCAAGCATGGCATGTGATAATTTCTGCTCACCTGACTTCTTTAGTGTGTTCTGTGTGCTGAGTCTTGTCACGTGCATGATCTATGAAAGCCCTGTCAGGGAGAGAATTTCCGTTTTAGAGCTCAGATAGCTCACTGCTTCCTGAGCCTGTTCATTTGTCCAGGCTCCACCAGGCATGTGTACTGGTGTGAGCCTGGCTGCTGCCACACAAGCCTGAGTTCTGGGCCTATGAGCCTGACGAGGTCATATTCAGGGTTGGTGGGTACTGTACACTTGCCTTGTTCAGGTTATCTTTTTGCTCAGGTGAGAAGCTATTGCAGGCTGCAGGTTTTATCTTCAGTTTAGTAATTTCTGATTCTAATTGTTGTTGAGTCAGATCTGACACATAGTTGCATAGGAGGGTATTGCCCATCTTCCTCCTATGTAGCAGCTGTTGGATTCGAACTGACTGCCTTTGAACTAGCAGTGCAATTCCTTATGGCCTGCACATAATTAAGTCACAGATTCTTTTCTTTTTCGCCGTCAGGCCCAGATGATGAACCAGCTCAGCCAGGTACAGCCAGCATCACAGTAGTGTGCAGCCTGTGAAAAACACAGAAGTTATAACTCATCTAGCATTTATTGAGCCCTGACTCTATTCTCATTTTCCTCTGGCATTCAGACTGTGTGTTTAACTTACACATATTAAAACTTAATGGTGTGTAAAAACCTCAAGTCAGTTGCTACTGAGTGACCATCCTATACACATGTGTGCTCAAGAAGGTTTTAAGGGCCTGGACCTCAGTGGTAGATGATGAGCTTTGTTCTGAGACATGTCAGGGTAGGTTTGAGCTGCTGACCTTTGGGCCTGTACCTAATGGCTCAGAGCCCTTTGTACCATTTGACAACTTCTGGGATCATGGTACAGTGTGGCTTGGTGAAGCTCTCAGTGAGATGGGCTTCACATTAGTTTCCCTGCTGAGGAGCCAGCTCAGGATGTTGCCTGGTTAGCCAAAGACTCTCAAGCATGGGTGTGGTTGGGTGCACTCTGTTTTTCTCCCTGTGTGAGACTAAAGGCTGCCCAGTGGTGGGATTGTGCCCGAGACTTTCCCTGAGGACAGGCCCCTGCCTGGTCCAGGGGTAATGTATGGAATGCAATGAGATTGATAGTCTTTGCAAGGTGACCTTGCAGAGTGTGGGTGAGTGTGATCTTGGGGGCTGGAGCAGTCCCAGTAAGAAAGCTAGGGAGGGGCAGGGAGGTGTGGGCAGCAAGCAGCGCATGAGCTTTCTCTGGGCATGCATGGGGCATAAATACCTATAACCAGTTAACATGGCAACTTGTTTCTGGTTGTAGCCTTCCCAAAGGCTTTGAAATTACCTCCATGGAAAAGAAAACTGTATAAAACCAATAAAAACTCTCATATGCCTATTTTTAAAATTACACTTACAGGTACAGAGTACAAAATTTATGACTGTACAAGTTCACTGTGATTCGACAGATAGCCTCTTTGATTTCAGAGTTGCCATTGACTATGATGCTGCCTCCCTGTGACTGGCAGCTACTGTGCTCTCTGATCCTGCGGACCAACTGTCAGTGAGGAAGTGCCTCTCAGAGCCATCTGCATAGGTGGACTCTGATGACTGGAAGTGCTTGTTTTTGCACAGGGATCCTCTGTGAAATGAGCACTAGTCGGCAGGGGGGTGGGGATTGCTGACTATGTGCCTTTCAGGCATGGTTGTTGTTGTTGTTAAGTGTTGTCGAATCGTAGACCACTCATAGTCACTCTATGAATGAAAGATCTGAGGACTTGTATAACTTTAGTCGTTTCTCCACACTCATAAAGTTTCTGGAGGCAAGCCATTTTGGAAGTGGATGCCACTCCTGCTTCCAAGCTTGTTTTAATTGGGAAGGTCCACTAAACACTGTCCACCATGGGTAACCATTATCACTTTTGACACATCAGTGTCACAGTGTTTAGCATCACAGCAACCACGAGTTACCTTTGTATACAGTAAATGGAAAGACTAGTGCTATACCACTTAGAAGAATGTTTGACCAAAAACAGTTAAAACGAGGCCTGAGTCAACATTCCATCCTAATCCTCACCAGAACCAGCAAACAGGCCTCTGTAGAATCTGATACTGCAGATGACTTCCAAACTGGATTCCAGCCCCATCTCTGGAGTGAGTCCTTTATTCTCTTTCCAAGTTCTGTGTCCTTGCCAGCTCTGCCTGCTCTTGTCAGGAGCCTAATGCCCTTCAGTGGGGACAGAGGGCCTTGGCTGTGCTTGGGCTCCTCTACAAATCCCTCAGTGGACACTTGGGTCCTCCCAGGACCTCTCCTTCTGGTAGTGCTTCTGGGTAAACACTTGCCCAAATGTAGTAAGCTCTTAAAAGTTGAAAGCTGTGATGCATACCTATGTTTATTGCTGCTTTGTTCATAATAGCAAAGAGATGGAAAGAACCCAAGTGCACATGAACAAATGAATGGATAGAGATCCTATGGTATATTCACACAGTAGAATACTGTGCAGCACTAAAAAACAAAGAACTCATGAAATATTATACAAAATGTGTGACCCTGGAGGACATTATGCTGAGTGAAATATCTGTCACAAAAAGGACAAATACTACCTAATGCCACTGTTATAAAACAGGACTGACAATGGGGGTTGGGGAGAAATTAAGAAAAGGGGATAAATAATGTAACTTCATTGAAACAGGTAAGGGAAAGAACTGTTTAAAAGGAATATATGATTAGGTATTATTTTCATGACAACAGTCCAGAATAAGAGCTGCATAGCAAAGTGGACTGGTGGGTGAGGAGGAAATTGTGCAACGATGAAAGATTTTTTTTTTTCAAAGAGAAAAGCAAACTCGGGCTGGTGGTGGATAGGGTGGGAAATGTACAACAATGAATGAATGGAAATCCAAGTTCTCTATAAGTGTTCATTAAAATTTTAATTTAAAAAATCCACCATTAAACGCCACTGTATCAGTGCTAATAAGTAAAGAATTTCAGACAAACGAACAGAAAAGTTGACAGCTGTGAACTTTAAAGCTAGACTGGAACCCAGTGGGAAGAAGACTTGGACCTTGTGGATGGACATGGTGTGTCTTTCATGGGTAATGGGGTGCACATAGATACAGAGGGTCAGGGAGGTGGGGTACCTACCTCCTCAGTGCTTCAGTGAGAGCTGCCTTTTCTCTGTCACTTGGGTATCTTGTACTTTTGTGCACTCAAGCATAGCTGGCAATGCCATCAGTAATCAGGGGCACTCTAAACCCACAGCTCTGCCTGTGGGAGTGTTCACCCTTTGCATGAGTAGGGTGTCAGGTGCTAAGCCCTGAGTGAGGGCTTGAAGGAAATCCTTTCCATTTGTGTTCCTTGGTTGGTGTTGCTGTTGTTGTGAGGTGCCATTGAATTGACTACAGTTCATTGTGACCTTATGAAAAAGAGATCTGAACCCTGCCATATTCTGCACCATCCTCACTATCTCTGAGGTGCTTGAGCCCCTTGTTATAGTTACTATGTCAATCATCTTATTGAGAGTATTCCTCTTTTATGCTGTCCTTTCACTTTTCCAAGCAGGATACTTTTCCCCAAGGACTAGCCCCTTCTGACTACTTGACTCAAGTATGCTAGAATGTCCAACCTTGTTGCCTCTAAGGTTGACTTTCTCCGAGGTGCATTTGTCAGTCTATGAAATATTTAGTCCTCTTCTCCAACACCACATTGAAGCTTCTTATGTCTTCACTATTCACTGTCCACCTTTCAGATGCAAAGAAAGTGATTGAAACCATGGTGCAGTCCTTCTCTGCTGTCCCTATCATCTTCCATCTCTGTCCCTCTTCTTTCTGCACTTACCTTCCTGTGTCTGCCCCTACTTGTTTTCTATTTTTATGGTCAGCTTGAACCTTGATTAGCAGTCAAGTTCAAGTTGACCAAGAAGGCCCTTGGAAGACAGTTGGCTGAGGTATCAGCCAGAAGATCCTGAAGCTGATACATACTTAGGCTACTCTACAGTGGAGTTAGCACTGTGGCACCTCTCCTCTCTAGATTTTTCCTTAGTCTTCCACACATAGAACAGAATTTTTATCTGATGAGTTTGTTGAGTTTATTTTCACAAACACACTGGGCTTTACCCTTGTGCTCACTTCTACTAACATCAGAGAGTTCCTCCTCTAAATTAAACCGAATCTGTAAAAGATTTGCTTCCTCTTTGGATAGTGAGTGGGAAGGTTAACTGTTCTTGCTATGATTTGATTTCGTTTTCATTTGAAAAATCAGTAATCATTGGTAGAGAGATCTCTGTGTGGAGCAGAGGCAGCAGCTGCCGATCTCTTATCTGTTCCACTCCAGTCAGTAGACAGTTGTACTGCTGACCCCAATGCAGGCTCTTTGACTCCACCAGCAGCTCTGTGGGAGAATGATGGACAGTCTTCTCCCATATGATTTACAGCCTCTGCAAACCAGCTAGAGGGTCAGCTCTGAGTCAGTTCTGACTGGTCAGCAATGAAATGAGATGTCAGCCACCCCAGTCACACCCAGGGACACCCCATTCACACCCAGGGACACCCCATTCAGATGCACATGGCCCTCTGCCTCAAATTCCCTTTCCTAGTGGACCAAGCTCTGCCCTGGACAGGACACCTCTAAGCCCTCCATTGAGCATTCCATCTTCAGCTTTTCAAAAAAGGTATAGAAATTAAGTCTAGTGGGATATTTAATGACTTGACATGTCTGAAGTTGCCATTGTTAATTCCTAAACTAGGGCTACACATGGAACCTCATGTGCTGTGGTGAACCTTAGCCCAGCCCACGCCTTCCCAGAGCTGACTTTCCTAGCGCCATCATGCAGCATGGTTTCTCCATGCCTCCTGGTATCCTCTGCTTGTCCTCCGTACATTGTCCTTACACCATACCCTTCATGTGCAGCAGTGAACCTCAGCCTGTTCCCACACCTGTTCTCCACATGTCCTCCCAGCACTGTCCCTGCCCTCTGGTATGCTGCATCCCATTTGTTTTGGTTTTTGTGCTACTGTGTCTCATTGAGAGTTTTCCCTTGTGGTCACTTGGTGTCCTCTGCCCTTGTACCCACTGTGATGTTCTTTTCTAGATCTTGGTCTCCTAGTAACCTGTACAAAGTAAGCATCCAGAGCCTTGCCATGCTTACTTCTTTCTTTTTTTTTTTTAACTTTTATTTTCTATTAGTTGGCTTACAGATTTCATTTATGTTGTGTTTCACACTATTCTTCATTCACATTATGTTTCATACAATGATTCCCATGCATTATGTTTTCGAAAATTAATTGCCATTGGACTATGCCTAGCATTGCCCTCTTTATAATTCCCTTCTGGATCTTTCTAATTTCTTTATCCCACTCCATCTACCCACCACATTGTGCAGCCTTGTGATTTTGCTCCTATTCATTCTTAGCCCTCTGCTCCCATCCTTTACCCCATTGGGTCTCCGTACATGTTTTACTAGTTATCCTTCTATTTTTACGGTAATGGTGTTATGCACCATTTGTCCTTATGAGTCTAAGTTCACTCAGCATAATGCTCTCCAGTCTCTCTAGGGGGCTTTCTGGCTCGATTCCTTCCGAGGGTGCCTTCTTTACTCTTCTTTAAGTTCTTAGGTAATCAGTATTCTTCAGGAGCAACAGGATCCCAGTAGGCCAGTCATCTGTTTTCATCTTCATTGTCTTGCTTTCACATATGTATGACATGGGTGGGAAGACAGCCACTCACTGGCAGAGAACGGATTCAAACTTCTCTTGATCCTCTCTTTAGTGTTTCTGAGGCAGTAAATCTTTACAGGAGACTTGCCATGCTCTTCCTGGTGGACTCAAACTGCTGACTGACTGATCAGTAGCCGAACATGGAATTTCAGTGAGCCTTGGTCTACTGTTTCAGCTTCTCAGGTATAGGCCCCAGGCTGCAAGAGTCTTTGTCTGCCTCCTGCTCTTATTTTGAGGGGCTTATTTCAGATGGCATGTCCTCCTGAAATGTCACCCAGACTTGTGTAATTTGCAGAATGTGGACTAGGAAATGACATGGAGAATTCCCTCTTCCCTGAACCTACCTGAGCTGTGTTACCAGAGGAGTGTAGATTTTATATGGAGACCTACCCTCTTCTGGACCCACCTACTGTGTGACTGTTAGAGTGTAGATTAGGGATTGATATCCTGTAGAGACTTGGCTCATTCCTGGGCCCTCCTGCTGTGTGTGACATGGGAGTGTGGACTAGGAATGCTATTCTCCTATGGAGACTTCTCTTTTCCCTGGACCCACCTGCTCTTTGTGACTCAGGAATGTGGGCCAGGGAATGATCTTCTCCTGTGAAGACTCCTCCCTCCTCCCTGGTACTCACCTGCTCTATGTGACTCAGGGATGTGGACCAGGGAATGATCTTCTTCTGTGGAGTATTCTCTCCTCCCTGGACCCACCTGCTCTGTGTGACTTGGAGGTGTGGACTGGGGAATGCTATTCTCCTGGGATCTTCATCCCTAGACCCACCTGCTCTATATGACTCGGGCATGTGGACTCGGGAATATTCTTCTCCTGGGATCTCCTCCCTCCCTACATTCACCTGTCCTGTGGTACTAGTGATCCTTCATCGACAACATTGAGACTGAGGGTGGGATCCCTGAAGGGTCAGGACTCTTGTTTTGCTTTTTTTTTTTTCTTTCTGAAATGTATATATGTATGTATGTGTATACCTTGTTGGAAAGACACTTCTGGACAAAGTTAAATGGACAAGTGAATAAATAATTAGTACCTAGCTCCTCTTCTGCTACCATTTTAATTTTTTTTTTTTTATCCTGCCTTCTAGTTCTTGTCCTTTTCCTTTCTATTCCTGTTATTAGAAGAACATTCTCCTGCAGAAATCTGGGCCTCTGATTTCCCATCATTGCATTTGAGAGCTCCTGGCATACACACAGTTGACATGGAATCTAGTTTCATAGTTAATCCTCCTGTTTTGAGCTTGAAATCGAATTATATGGCTGCTTAAGGATCAGGGGCTGCCTGTGTGGAAGGCGGAACATGGAAATGGTGCCTCTCTGTCCAGTTGGGGATGGAGCAGAGTCTGTGGCAGTTGTTGTCCTATTTCAGGTTGAGCTATAAACAAGTCAGTTTGATGATCAGTCACTTTGTTTTGTTTATTTGTTAGTTGTCAAGTTGAGTAAAGACAGCTTGCTTAGATTGTATGGCTGAAGGTGTTTTCAGACATTGAGCCAGAACTCTTATCTCATGCACTGATTCTTTCTCCTTCTGATCCATAGTAGGTGCTCCCAGCTGAGCTGGGACTAGAGTGCTCAGAGTCTGGGACGCTGCGCTGCCACTGTAGGAAGTGTTTGCTTCTGGACGTAGAAATGCTTTTATTTTTCCCTGTGGTGTCCAACAACTTGTCCTTCTATCGTAGAAGGAATGGCATTGTTGAGTTTTACAAGTTTTAAAAGCCAGTTTATTTATTCCATGTCTGTACACTATAACCTTATTTTTGGCAAACCAGGTGGCAAGAGCTGCCATGACCTGTGGGCTTCTCACTCCTGACCATTCTAGAATGGGTGTCCGCACAGAAAGGCAGTGGACCGGATCTCAAGGTATTCACAATTAAAGAGAACAAATTTGATCTGAAGTTGAGCTCTGCAACTGGACCGTGATGCATCACATATTTGATGGAAATCCTTGTAGGTTGAACTTCTCATTCTCATTTCTTCTCTGTTCATTCTTTAAGTTCCTGATGAGCACCCATTGGTGGCAGGCACTGTTACAGATGCTGAAGGTCTTGTGTGCTACAGAGTCAAAGTTACTATACGGTTTCTTCTCGAGTAGAAAGAAGTTCTGCTACACAGAATCTGTTTGGAATTCAGTCCCCTAAGGATTCAGGATATTACTGCATGCAGAGGCTCTGAAGGGAGCGTAGAGTGGCATAGAGGGAAACTGTCACCAAAAGTGGACTTCGTGAGCAGGGCCTGATGGCCATTAGGCTTCCCTGGCATCTTAGTCTGGATGCTAGGGTGAGCTAGAATTCTCAAGAGTGACCTCACTGGACAGTGAAGGGTCACCTGCCTCCAGGATGACCTCTCATTGTTGTTCTTCTCTCCACACTCACTCTCAAGAACCTTAGAGGAGAGATTAACTGTCCAAAAACTTCTCCAATAGGGTAAAAAGGGAAGCCACAGACTGGGAAAAGGTATTTGGTAATAACATTTCAGACAAGGGACTTACATCCAGAATTTATGAAATACTTGAAC
>NW_006400087.1:1131967-1140401 GCF_000299155.1 Elephantulus edwardii
CTCTATGAGGTGGATTGATTCAGTGACTGGGATAATCAGGATGGAGTGTCAGAGACAGTGCGATTGGCACAGGACAGAGCAGAGTTTAGGGCCGTTGTACACAGGGTTGCTATGAGTCGCAAGCGACTTGACGGCACATAACAACAACAACAACAACAACAACAACATATTACAGTGTTGTTGGGTGCCATCAAGATGGGTTTAATTCACAGTGGCTCTAAGTACAATAGTATAAAAAAAATTGTACAAAATACAATACTGCTCCATCCTCGTAATCCTGCAGCACATGAGCCTGTTATTGCAGACACTGGGTCAGTCCCATCTCACTGAGGCTCTCTTCTTTCTCACTAACCCTCCGGTGTATCAGGCACACTGTCTCTCAGGGCGTGGGACACAATAACATTATGAAGGAATGAGTCACAAAGTCGTGCCATCTTTGCTTCAGAGGAACACTGTGGTTGCTCTTTCTTCTTCCAAAACAGGTTTATTCTTTAGGCAGTCCATGGTGTATATTCAATCATCTTTGCCAACACCATAGTTCAAGGGCATTGATTCTTCTCTGTCATTTTATAGTCATTTTCTAACTTTCACATGTATATGAGGCAGATGAAAATACTATGGCACCTCTCAGTCCTTAAATGACACCCATGATCTTCAGTAGCAGATTCTTTGCTGCAGATCTGTCCATTGCAGTGTGTCACTTGATTTCTTGTCTCCTTCTTCTGTGCGTGTTATGAATCCAAGTAAAATGAAATCCTTGATAACTACACCAAGTAAAGTGGAATCCTTGACAACTTCAGTCTTTTCTCTTTTTATCATGATGCTGTTCAGTGGTCCAGTTGTGAAGTTTTTTTACTTCTTTATGTTGCGGTATAATCTATATTGAGGCTATAGTCTTTGATCTTTATCACTAAATCCTTCAAGTTGTCTTTTTTATCTTTTTCTGCATACAGGGTTGTCATCTGCATATCATGGATTGTTAGTGAGCCTTCCTCCAATTTTGAAGAAGTCCTCTGCTGCTTCATATGGTTCTGTGTCTCAGATTATTGGCTCAGCATACAGATTTAATAGGTGTGACAGAAGGATCCAGCGCTGACACACAGCTTAGAGAATGTTGTACATGAGCACAATCAAGTGTTCTGAAATTTCCTCTCTTGGTGTAATCTGTCTTTTGTTGGTAACAAAATGATCCATACAGTAAAATGCATTTAAATAAAACACAACTAAACATCTTTTCCCATCTTTCTCTGCTTTCAGTTAAGGTCTGCCTAATGGTAAAAATTATATCATTTGTTCTATATTTTCTTCTAAATCCTGTGTGTATTTCTGAAAATTCCTTCAATGAAACACTTTGGACTTTGAACAATTTCCTTTAGCAAGATTTAGGTAGTTGTGTGTACTATTAATGGTACTGTTCTATAGTATTTTTTATTCTTTCGGATCCTTTTTAAAAATAGACACAAATATTAATATAGCCAAGTGGTTTGTCAGGCAGCTGCTTTCTATATTTCTTTGCATAGCTGGGTGAATATATCTAGCACTGCATCCACTGGAGGAAGCACAATTAACTATCAATTCCTGTATGCTTGCTTTTTACAATGCCTTCTTCCTCCTCCTTCATCATTGGTTCTTGATCATATACTACCTCCTGAATTGATTGTACATTGACCAATTCTTTTTAGTACAATGACTCAGTATCCAGTTTTTGGTTTTTTGGGTTTTTGTTTTTCTTAAAACAACAACAACAACAACAAAAACCACCCAAACAAACTAACAAGACTCCAACCCTTCTACACATCAGCATTTTGCCCATAACATCTTTGACTATTGCAACACAGGGCTTGAGTTTTTCTTTAGTTATTTCATCTTTATAATATACCAATTGGATTCTCCCCTTTTGGTCTTCTAACTCAAGTCTTTGCATATTTTGTTGTAATCTTATTTTGTCTTCTAGAGCTACAATTAAAATCTTATGTTCCAGTTCTCTTAATTCATCATTTATTCTACTTTCTATAGTGTCTTTGTATTCTAGAGTAAGTTCCAGGATCTTCTCTGAAATCCATTTTGGTCTTCCCTTCCCTTCCCTTCCCTTCCCTCCCCTCCCCTCCCCCCCTCCCCCTTTTCTCCTGCCCTCTCCCCTCCTTTCTCCTCTCCTCTCTCCTTTCCTTTCCTTTTTCTTATTTTTTTAAATCACCTTTTGCTTTGCTTTCTTTATAGATGGTGTCCTGTGATCATCCCACAACTCATTTGCTTCTCTGTTCCTGAGATAGTCTCTAAATTTGTATGTTATGTACTCTAGGTCGTATTTTTGTTCTAATGGATTTGTTTTCATTTTCTTCAGATGTAATTTAAACTTGCATATGAAGAATTGATGGTCTGTCCCACATTTGATTCCTGACCTTGTTCAGACTGGTCATATTGAGCTCCTCCATTATGTCTTTCCATAGTTGTAATGGGATTGATTTTTGTGTATTCCATGTGGTGAGTTTCACAGGTATAGTCCAGTAGTGAGCTCTGGTAGCCCCATGATAAGAATCTATGCTGAAAACCCAAAGGCACACAATTTGAATCCACCAGCTGCTCCATGGGAGAGGGATGAACAGTCTCCTTTCATGTGATTACTGCCTTTGAAAACCCACTGGAGGGTCAGCTGTGATTTGGTTATGAGAATAGTACACAACAACAATAACATTCACCCTTTATGGGTTTTTGTTTGTTTGTCTGTTTTTTTAAGGGCTATTTGCAGTGAATTTGATGCTGGTCAGACAAAATTCTAACATTGGATCTGTAGCCTCATTTCTATCACTAAGGCCATATTTTCCATCCTCCAGTCTTTTCTTTTTGTTTTCAGTGTGTGAATCTCAATCATCAGTTACTTTTAATGCATTTTGATTGTATGTTTGATCAACTTCAGACTGGAAAAGTTGGTAGAAATCTTCAGGTGTCTTTAATTTCTTAGTGTTTGATGTGTACCTTTGAATAATAGTTACATTAACAAGCTTCCTTGTATGTGCATAGATATTATCTCATCTATTTCAGAATAGATCTTGAAAGTTATTTTTGACCTTGAATACAATGCTATTTCTCTTTAATTTGCCAAACACTTGCTATAGAAAACTTTTATTATCCTATTTAGAATGGCCAATACCAGTCCACTTCAGCATCACTGATGCTTAGGGTATTGTCCTTTATGTGTTCCATTTCATTTTTTTAAAAAAACTTCCAATTTCCCTAGATTTATACTTTATACAGTCCATATTTAGAATATCAGTAGATGTTAGCAATAGCTTTCCGTCATTTTGAGTTATGTCCCATAATCCCATATAGGCCCTTTATTGTCTAAAAGCTTTGGACCATCCACATCATTTATGATATATCTACTTTAAGGTAGCTCTTCCATCATGCTTTTGGTACCTTCCAACATGAATACCCCATCTTCTGGCACTATATTGGGCAATATTCTGCAGTGCTTCATAACATTTTGTATTGGGAGTACTGTTGACTTAGTTTCTAGCATCGTATCAAATGGTGTGACAGCCTGACAGATAAGTGATGGTATAATTTAAGCTTTAGTGCATAACATGTCACAGAGCTTAGTGCTCAGAAATGTTAGCTTGGTCATAACTGCTCTAGGAAGCCTGGCTTTGGAAAACATATTCAGTACTACCTAATCCTGTTCTTGGAATATTCACAGATGGCCTCAGTATTCTATAGCGAAGTAGATGGTAACACAGAGGGTACATTCTGTACAAAAAGAGGAAACAGGTTGTTCTGGCTGCAGAGACCAAATAATAATAATAAAGATGACAGCAAGATCACCACTAATAGCTAACATTGGGTGCACTTCACATATGGCAAGTCCTGTTCTAATGTGAGTTCTAATGCATAGCGTTAGACTTCATTTTATTCTCATAGCATAATACTATGAATAGATACCATTATTCCCATTTTGAAGATGAGAAAAGGTAAAAACAAGTGAAATATCTGCTTGCCACATGTGATTATATTTCCTAGAATGCCATAAAAGGAATCAGTTTCTTTTATTTGACATTTTAATTCAACATGATTATTTTGAGATAGCTGTGTGCTGGAATATGTATATGTAGCTTGCCTCTTTATTGCCAAGTAGTATTTCTCCATCATTTGTTCAGCCATTCTCGTGTGGATTTCACATTTTGCAGTGTTTTGCAGTGCTACATTTATGGCAACTATTGGGAGCTTCCTTTCTGTGCTTGGAGGCATGGCATTATGCCTCCTTTCATGTTGACTCTCTGGGGTTCTGATTTAACTGAACTCAGCAGTAGTCTGAGTTTGGGTTGAAAACAAAGTAATGATTATAATGGTCAGGAAGGGGATGATGACTAAGGCAAGTGGAAGCTGTGGAAAGGAGAGCCCTAGGCATAGAAAGCTGTGGAAAGGAGAGCCCAGCCCTGTCAGACCTGACAACTTCAGAGGACAGACTGTTGTAGCTCCTCTTACATTATTGATTGTACTTATGTATTAGGCGGTTAGAGAGCAGCCCGCCCACTTTCTCTTTACGCATCATCATCTTGGCACCCATGCAGGCCAGGGCAGGCTTGATCCTGAGACTGGGGCAATTCACCATCTAGGACATCTCAAGCTTTGTCCATTTGTGAATGTGGCCAGCTTGAGCAGACTCAAAATGAAAGAATCTTTCCTGTTAGAAGAATTTGACTCTTACTGAGTTTTGCCTTAATAAGGGTTGGAAGGTTGTTGGTGTTTTTGTTAGGTGCCCACGAGTTCACTGTGACTCATAGTGACTATGAACAACAGATCTGAACCTTACCTTATCCTGCATTATCATCACACTGCCATGCTCAACTCATTGTGTCAATCTATCTCTCTGAAGATCTTCCTCTCTTTTACTGACTTTCCCAGTATGATTTTGTTCGCCCCTAACCGCCCCCCCCCAACAACAACTAGACCTTTTTAACAATATATCCAAAGTATGTGAGATAAAGTTTCAGCGTTCTTACCTCCAAGGAGCACTCTGCTATACTGAGGCCAAGACATTTGTTTGTTTGTTTGTTTGTTTGTTTGTCCATGGTATATCCAATACTCATCTCCAACACCACAGTTCAAAGGCATTGATTTTCCTTTAATCATCCTTAGATGTTGTCCAATTTTCAGATGAATGGGAAGCAATCAAAAATACCATGACTTGCATCAGGTACACCTTAGTCATTAAACTGACATCATTGGTCTTAAGCACTTTAAAGAGGACCTTGACAGTTTGTCTTTTGATTTATTATGTTTGTGCATGGGCCTTGACTGTGGATCCAAGTGAAATGAAATCCCTGACAACTTCAGTCCTTTCTCTGTTTATCATGATGTTGCCTACTGGTCCAGTGATAGGGACTTTTGTTTTCTTGATGTTGAGATGTAATATTTACTGAAGGCTATAGTCTTTGATCTTTCACAGTATATCCTTCAAGTCATCCTCAAACTGCAAACAAGCAAAATTGTGTCATCTGTATAATTCCGGTTGTTAACAATTCTTCCTCCAATTCTGATGCCATATTCTTCTGCATATAGTCTAGCTTCTCAAAAGATTTGCTCAATATACACACTGAATTGGTAAGGAGAAAGGATACTTATGACATCATTTCTAGCATCACGTCAAATGGTATGACAGACTGACAGTATGATAGACTGACATACTTTTCCTGATTTAAAACCAGGAAGCTTTCTCTTATGTTCAGACAGCTGCTTCTTGGTTTGTGTCAAGATTTCCTGTGAGCACAATTAAATATTCTGACATTCTCATTCTTCTCAATATTATCCATAAGTTGATTTGAACATACAGTCAGAAATGCCTTTGCATAGTCAATAAAACATAAGCCGACATCTTTATGGTATTCTCTGCTTTCAGCCAAGATCTTTCTGGCATCAGTAATGATATTCCTTGAATGAAGGTCTCTTCTGTATACATTCTTATTTTCTAGTAGTTTTCTGTCAATGTTCTGTTTCAATTATTTTTAAGATCATATTCAAGATTTTACTTGCATGTTATAGTGTTCAGCAATTTCCACACTCTTTTGAGTCACCTCTTCTAGGAATGGAAAGAAATTTTTTCCAGTCAGGTGGCCAGATAGCTGTACTCCAAGTATATTGACAAATACTAGTGAGCATGTCCAGGGCTGCATTAGTTTGTTGAAACATGTCAGTTAGTATTCTGTCAGTTCCTGGGGTTTTATCTTTATTTTTTTTTAACCTTATTTTTTTACCAGTACCTACAGTGAAACTGGAAATTTCTTCAGTTGGGAGCTAAATGTGGGAAACCTAAGCATGGCAATTACCTGTACCTGGTTAGTGCCAACAGTTTGTATTCAAGTACTAACCAAATGATTTTTTGGCTGAGACTGTAGAAGAAAGGCCTTATGACTTGCTTCTGTGATGATCACAGCTGGAAACTCTTCTCTCTAACATCTGGGGCTGCTGAAGGGCTTAGGTTTCATTTTGTTTTTGACTGTTTGGAGTCCTAGGCCCATACTATGAGACTTTCAGGTGTGTCACAAGAGTGACACTCATCAGACTTTACATATGTAGGGATCATTTGAGCTTCTCTGAACAGCATTGCGTTGGGATGGGGTCACAGAAGGATGAAAACAGTGGAAAACTGATCCATGTAAGCCTCTGCTTAAGTGAAAGACAAGAAAAGATGCTGTGAGCCTTTTCTTTACCCCCATGTCTTTGACTGAGTTTAGGTAGCTAATTCAGTTTTTCAGAGAGGTAATATGTATGGTAAGAGCAGTGTGTAAGGGGATTACCAGGGGCATCTTCATAGTCTTTGATAAAATAAGATACAATTCCCAGAGGACTTTTACCATGGAAACTCCCAAAGAAATTTGGTTCCCAAGTGGCAGAGGAGCTTGTCTTCTGGAGCTTCACTAGGGAGAGCTGTTCCAGTCTTGTGTGTGCCCCACAGGCCAGTCATTCTAGCTGTCCTCAAGAAATAGATTCCTCTTTTTCCTTTCAGGGAGTGGGTGGCCTGGCTACAGTATTCCTGTGGGAGTGGCAGGATAGACAGACTATTATAATCCATTCTTACTTGAAAAGAGGATTGATTTTTTTACATTAGAGTCTCACTTAAGAGAAGATGAAGGAATGTAATAACATGTGATGAGATTTATGATAAAAAGTACAGCCTCTGATTGAAAAGTAATGTCATGCTTTTACAGAGAACAGATCTGTAGGCTCAAGACAGAATGCAGCAGAGAAGAGGGTGACATTTCAAAGGTGACTTTCCCCTTTGTACTGTCAAGGGTGATTTTGATTCCTTCATAGTTTAATGAGTGGTCTGAAGTCCAGGATAGATGTGGATGCCTTCATCAAAAGATTATTGCTTTCTTTGTAATTGCAGTTTTTAGAACCAGTGGCAATAATTGCTGCTTTGAAGTGATGGATTCAGAAAATTATGCAAATACAGATTTCACTGGAGAAACTCCTGGTGGTTATTTATAGTGATTCTGATAACGTCGGACGTCGGAATTGTGTGGCTAGACTAGCTTACAAAGCCATGTTTATGGAAGAGAACAGTTTAACATTACATTTTATAATTTTGATAGAAGATTTTTTAATGAAAAAATTTGCTCTCAAATAGGGTAATTTTAAGCCTTTAGGACTTGGGACCTTGTTTTTGGACTGTGGAGCCTCAGCCCCTGTCACACTCCCAGTGAGAAAGCAGCATTGTTCAGGTTTATTTTGTTATTTACCATTGAGTAGGAGCTGACCCATAACTGACCCTCCAACCCATAGCTGATCCTGTGGTGGGTTTTCAGAAGCATATAATGACACGGGAGGAGATTGCCCATCCTTCTAGCTGGTGGATTCCATCGCGTGCCTTTGGGATTGCAGTGCAGCTTCTTCTTGCCCCTAGGCCACCAGAGTGCCTTCATTTTAACTTTGTTGTTGTTAAGTGCCCTCCAATTGTAGACTCATAGTGACCCTGTGAAGGAAAGTTCTCAACACTGTGACTTTCATCCTTTCTCTAGGTTCATAGGGTTTCTCGAGGCAAGCTATTCACAGAAGTGGATGCCACTGTGCTTACAATTGTTCTAACTTAGTAACACTTTATGTATTATGACTTTTTAGTATTTTTTTTTCTTGTGTTTTTAAATTTTTTTTTTTTTTATTTCAGTGAACATCTACAGAGATTTTGGAATTCCATTCATTCATTGTTGCACTTTTCTCCCCTCACGCCCCCCCCTTCACTCCTCTCCTTGAAAAGCAAAAGAAAAACTCCTTCATTGGTACACAGTCCTCCCTGCACACCCCCAACCCAACCCCCCCAAATATAATCCACTCTGCAACCCTCATTCCATACTCTTATGATAAACATAATGCCCTAAAACATAATACTTTTAAACTATTCTCTCCCTCATAGACTTCAATGCAGTAAACATAATTTATC
>NW_006400087.1:1140501-1141135 GCF_000299155.1 Elephantulus edwardii
CTCTTCTCACTATTTCTTAGTTGTTGGAATTGACGGAAAACCTCATAAGCAGTTCCATACTTCACCTCTCCCTTGCATGCGGACTTCCGAGTTGTAAAACAACCCAGTGGTAAATGGAATCTGGTCCAGGACTTAAGAATAATAAATGACATAGTTGAGCCTCTATATCTTGTGATTGCTAACCTTTATACTATAACAGACAAAGTGCTAGTCAATAGGCCTTTTATTGTAAGAACTACCTTCCCTCTGTAACTTGATTTGTGCCACTGTTAGAGCCTCTACCTGGAATATTACTGCTTTTTAATTTTTGACTCATGTACTTTTAACTTGTTAGTTAAATTTGTGTCTTCTGGGCTGCAACATTTCCATGATACATCTTCAAGCGTATGAACATGCACGGCTAAGCACAATTGGTAACAAACAGTGCATCTAAATTCCAAAACCAATCTCCATAATAGTCTATGTGTTTCCTATTGCCAAAGGGGCCCTTTAGAGTAGTGAGAGAAGATCTTTACTCTGAAACCTTCAGCGTCCCTTTCCAGCAGGAAGTAGCTAAGAGAATATGCCGTCTCCTTTTCCTTATGAATCAGGGTGAAGTCTCTCTCAGGGAGGAGTGATAGGGAATGGCAAAGGA
>NW_006400087.1:1141572-1152010 GCF_000299155.1 Elephantulus edwardii
CCCCCCCGCTTTTTCAGAAGGAGATATATAGGGTTTTGTTTGGGTTTTTCCCAATATTATAATTGTTCATGGTTCAAGAAAAGGAAAGTTTTGCAGAACAGATTATTTGGGAGGCTGGACTTTATGAGGAAGAATGTGGCATCAGGATTACAGGAGAACTCATCAATAACCTGTGTTATGCTTATGACACAACCCTGCTTGCTGAAACTGAGGAGGATCTGAGATGTTTGTGCAGAAGGTCAAGGACTGCAGTCTTCAAAATGGAGTGAAACTCAACCTTAAGAAAATACAGATTCTCACCAGTGGGCCAGTTGGTAGTACCATGATAGATGGAGAAGAATTTGAGTTTGTTAACAATTTCAGCTTGCTCGGCTCCACGGTCACCTCTCTTAGCACCAGTAGTTAGGAAATAAGAAGACAAATTGAACTGGGAATATCTGCTGTCAGGGACCTATCCCGAGTATCGAAGAGCAATGATGTCAGTCTGGAGACTAAGGTGCATCTGACCCAGGCCAGGACTTCACAATTATTTATTATGCATCTGAAAGCTGAACAATGACTAAGGTGATAGAAGAATTGATGCCTCTGTATTGTAGTGCTAGAGAAGAATATTGAATATACTGTAGATGGCCAAGAGGGCAAACAAATCTGTCCTAGAGAGGGTGAAACCAAGCTACTCTTTGGAGGCAGGGGTTTTTTAGCTCTGTCTTACATACATTGGGCATGTTGCCATAAGGGACCAGTCCTTGGAGAACAACAACATGCTTGGAGGATGGAGGGAAAGCACAGGAGAGGAAGACCCTTAATGAGATGGATTTACTTAGTGATTAGGGTAATAGGGAGTAGGTGTGTTAGAGACAATGAGATTGGCTCAGGACAGGGCAGGGTTCAGAGATAGTGTCACTATGAGTTGCACATGACTCAATGGCATATAGCAACAACATGAAAATTTATATCATAGACCAGGTTCTCATTTAACAATTTCTCCAGAAGTTATTCTGTGATGTTGCTAATGTTTTCCACAGTTTGTAATAATTTTCATTGTTCTCTTCTGTTTATACAGTTCCCAGTACTCTAGTTTTTCTTTCCCATTAACATCTTCTCTTTGCTTTAGAGTAATAGCTGGCTATTTGATCCTTTGTAGATGATTTTTTCTTCTTTTGAAGGAACTCAGTACTCATATGTGATATACTGTATTTTATTAACCGTCTCTTACTTGGCTAAGAGATGAGCTCAAGGGATAATTTTCATTTAAGCTTTAAAGGACGTGTCAAGTGTCAGTCTCTGGACTCTTGTAGAATCAACTGTCCAGTAAGTCAGGGCTGTAAGAATTGGAGTTGTGTTTCACGTTTCACTCATTCTGTCAGAGTTAAGCTATCATGAACCTGATCAGAACTTGGAAGTTGTAGCTGGCCACCATCTAGTCCTTGTCTGCAGGATAATCGAGACTCTAGTTTATGCAAATGCCTATCCCTGTATACTAGCTTATTTTCTGAACCTTTGCTTTCCTTTTTTTATCTTTTGTTTTCAATGAGTAGAGTATCTTAGATGGCAGTTCATTACTTCTAACATTCCAGACTGACCCCGTTCAAAATGGAATACAGAACACACACTTTATAAGCTATGAGTTGGTAGCTGGATGTTATGTATTTTTATCGCAAGTAGTTGTCTTATGTTAGTTGTTATGGTTGTTGTTGATTGCCATTGAGTCAAGGACAACTCATAGCGACTCTGTGAACAAAAGACCTAATGCCTTTCCATAACTATCATTGTTTCTCCAAGTTCATAGAGTTTCCTGAGGCATGTGGTTTAGGACATGGATGCCATTCCTGCTTCCAAACCTGTTTTACAACTGGGAGCTCCACCAAACATGAGGTGATGGGTCTGAGGGCCGGCCTGGGGCTTGGGGCCTTGGAGTTTCCTTCCATTCTAGGAGTTGGCTGCTAAGCTGGCATCTCGATGGTGGTCTTGTCTTGATGGCAGCCACTTAAGGGCAGTTTCTGGGGTTGTGTTTTTTGTGTGTTACTGATTTTTTTTACCCCCAAAAGCAGGTGGCCCTTGAGCCTTCAACCAGGGGTGGAGACCTGTTGGAGGGTGTGGCTTTAATATCCATAATGAGGCGGAGTGTCTGTGGGCTAGCTGATGTCAATAGTTTGTTATATTTTTTATATTTCTTGTAGGCTGACCTTGTGGTTCCAAATTCCCTAATTTTTGCCTGCCTGGAAATGTCTCAATTTTGTTCCACTTTCCCCCCTACTTTTTAAAATTCTGGTTTTGTTACATTGTGTTTCATAAGATCATTCTCATAAATTGTGTCTTATGAAATTGATCACTGTTGATCTATGTCCACTATTACCCATCTTTTCAGGTCCCCACTGGCACCTTCCTAATTCCTTCTTTTCCCACCCTCCAGACCCCAAACTCTGTGACCCCATGATCACCCTCTTCTCAGCCCCCCTGCCTCCTCCCCATCCCTCTTTGGAGATTTACTCATATCTTACTAGTTATGCCTCTGTTTTTACAGTAATGATCTTATGCAATGTTTGTCCTTAGGAGCTTGAATTAGTTCACTCAGCATAATTCTCTCTAGCCTCTCCCAAGTTACATAGTATTTTCAAAATTATTGCTCCTGAATACTAGTATTCCGTTGTGTGGATGCTATAGTATTCCATTCTGTGAATGAACCACAATTTCTCAATCCATTCATTTGTTGATATACATTTGGGCTGTTTCCATGTTCTTGCCATTGTGAGTAATGCTCCTATGAACTTTGGTGTGTAAATCTCCACTTGTGTCTCAGTTCTGTTTTCCTTGGGGTATATTCCTAGCAGTGTCATAAGCTGGATCATATGCATCAAAAACTATTTCCAATAGAGTGGAAAAAAAATCTATTGATTGGGGAGAATATTTGTCAGTGACATCTCAGACAAGGGTTCCATAATGAAAGTTTACAGAATCCTGCATGGCCTCCACAAGAAAAATACTGATTACCTAACTAAACTTTTCACAGAGGATAACATTCAGATGGCCAACAGACACATGAAGAAATGCCCCAAATCACTGGCAATAAGAGAGATGTAAATCAAAACCATGATGAGATACCACCTTACTTCAGTACCAGTGGTAAAATTTAACAGGACAGCAATCAATAAATGTTGAAAAGGATGCAGAGAGCTTGTAATTCTCATTTACTACTGCTGTTGTTGTGTATTGTAGAGTTTGAATTGACCCATAGCTGACCCTCTGGCGTGTTTTCAGAGGCAATTAATTACACAGGAAGAGATTTCCCATCCTTCTTGCTCGGAGCAGCTGGTGGACTTGAATGCCTTTGGGACAGCAGTGCAGCTTCTTGCCACTGGGCAAAATGGTACAACCACTCTGGAAGGCAGTGTGTCCTAATTTTTGAAAGATGTTTTTGCTGATGTGTCATCCTTAGTTGGCAATTCTTTGTTTTTCACGTTTTGCCTATCTCATTACCTCCTTAACTTGCAGGGTTTCTGACAGGAAATCAAAGATGGGTCTTTTGGAGGCACCTTTATAAGTGATGTTTTACTTTTTGGGAGCTGCTTCCAAGTCCTTTCTTTGACTTTAGTTCTAGAAAGCTCATTATCATATGTCTTGGTAAATTTCTTTTGAGACCTTTCTGTATGGAGTTTTGGTTTTGTTTTGTTTGCTTTTTATAGTTTCTTAATAGAAATTTTTCATGATATTTTGAAGCTTTCTACAATTACATTTTAAAAAATTCTCTGTGTTTCCCCGCTTCTTATGGGATTACTAATTTGCATATATTACTTGTCTTGAGGTTTCCCATGTAACCCAACCCATAGGCTTCTTTTTCATAAATCTTTAATCTGTGTGTTTTTCAAACATATTTGCATCAATAAATTGATTTTCTACTATGATTATTCTTATTTTGTCTTAATTAACTTCCGTAATTTTTGTGATTGAATTATTTACTTCTGATATTTTAATAAACTTCTGAATCTCTGTTTGTTGCTTTATACAGTTTTTATCTTTGAGTTTTAAATTTGGTTTTCCTGAATTATTCTCAGCTTTCCTCCTGTGCTTTCTTTGTTCTTTTTGAAGAGACTTAATCCTAGTTTTTAAAATTTCTTGTTCAATATTTCCATTATCAAGTACACCTTAAAAATAATTACGTCTTGTTTTCCTTGTTTGAGTAAAACATTTTAACCATTGTTTTTCTTTTGAGCTGTCTCACTCTTGTTTCTTTGTTTGATTTACAAAGTCTTGCTGTCATAGAGACTTTATAATTCTGTTTTGTTTATGAATTTATTCACTAGGTGCCTGTCTTCTTTTGTTTTTCTATACCTGGAGCTTAGCTGCTTTCCTTTCTCTTGATGCTCGCTGCCTTCCTTTGCTTTGTGGTTTGTAATATCAGCCCATTTATAACTCTTGTGCTGTTGGCTGGTTAGGAGTAGTTTTCTCCCAAGTGTGTCTGATGGGCATGTGCACATGGGATCCTCTGTCCTTGGGTGTGTATATTTCTTTTTACCTTACTGCTTGGGCATGCGTGAGCTGGCCCCTTGTCTGTTGTGGAGCTCCAGCATTGGGTGGTTTAGGATCTCTTCACCATCCTTGTGGGACCAACCATGTGATCTTTGCACATTGAGGTGAACTATTAATATGGAGTCTTGAGAGGCAGGATAGATGTTCTTCACTCAGGGAGTTTACTCTAATGGCAAGGCAAGTCCCTTGCTTAGCCACAGGCTAGTGTTCGAGTGAAGGGGAAGTAGGGACTTCTGCCTCTGCTTGACTATAGCAATAGGTAGAACATGTGTAGTGACAAGTCTGAGTAGGGGCAGTGGGGACCCAGCTGGGGTAAATGGTTGACAGAACATATTGCTTTGACTTTCTCCTCAAATGGTCAAGGGGAGGTTTGCAGTGAGCTGGTTGACAGTTGTGTGGGTTGCCGTGGCACTTTGCTGTGTGAAATGATTGCATACCTGGCAGCTGATAGGCATATTCCCAGTGCATCTCAGTGTGTGGACCAGTAGAACATGTGTTGGGCACTGGACAGGTGAGTGGTGGGTAGGTGAGTGGAAGACATTGCATGAAGGGATAAGGTTTCCTAAAATACTGTCTTGCTCCATCAGCCCTTCAGGTGGGTGGTGGTGACTTGGGAATCATCGTGGTCATGTGTATGAGGCAGAGTATACACTGGCATAGTGCTGTCATGGGGAATGCTCAAATAGGAATGGAAGGAGTGGTTTCCCTAAGGTTGATCAAAGTGGAAAATTCTGATCACTGCTTTTCCATTTTGTTCTTAAATGACATCCTCCACACTCTTGGATGGGAACCACCATTGATAGGAAGTCTTCACCCTTGTTTTCAGGTCTCCATTGTGTGTGCTTGCCAGGATCTGAAGTTCTTGACCCCCTTCCTACTGTTGACCCTGTCCTCTTTACAAGTGTGTGCTGTCTTCTGTGGCTCCCTTCCTGTGGTTCCAACATTACTGTCCACCCCCCTTTGCTCCAGTGGCACTTCCTTCTGTCTTCTCAGCATCATAGCTATGGGACTCTCCTGTGTGTCTTCTTTTGGGGCTTATTTGAGTCTGGCTTTGCCCTACCTATACCCTTTCTTCACAGTGTGTGCCTCCAGCTGTGTTTTCTGGGAAGCTGCCTTCCTGCCTCTTCACCTTCCTAGCTCCTCATGGGGGTGGGGTGGGAGTGCTGTGTCCTGCCCTTTCACAAGAGCTGCTGTGCTGCACTTGGAACCCTGTGAAGTACTGCATTTTTGTTTATGTTGTTCTGACTCCATTCATGCCCCATTCTGCTTCTTCAGTCTTACATTTGGTGGTTAAGTACCCAGGGCCACTCTATCCACTTTTCACTAAGATTTGTCTCTTTATGTTGCCTTCTTACTGGAAGTGCTGGCTGTGCAGAGAGTTCCTTTATGTGATCTTGCTGTCCAAGTTTGTAATTCTCCCAGAATGATTGTTTGGGTTACAGTTGTTAGTGAGATTGTTTACTTGAGTGGTTTGCAAATTATTGATTAGGTTTTTTCTCTGCTTAAGCGCCTTGCATGGGTTGGTGGGTTTACAACCAGTCGGTCAACCCACATAAGATGCTTGCACATTCACGCCGTAGGGTTGGTTGATTGATTATAATTGGCATACCCTGAACTTGACAAGTGTCTGTGTAAGTAGCCAGTTTCATGGAGCTTTTTGGGAGACAACTGACCTGTAAGGAGCTCTGGGTGGCATAGACCACTGCGAATTCCCTGCTAAGTCAAAGGTAGGACCTCTAATTGGTTACAATCTATTAGCAGGTCCATGAAAGAAATATGGGAAATCTCCTTCAAGGTGATTTGCAGCCCTCATAAATACTGCTGGAAAGTTAGCTATGACTCGGTTTCTGCTCTAAGGAATTTAATGAGTCCTGACCCAATGTAGAGTCCCTCCTTTGGATATAAGAATAGATGCTGTGACCCTTTCAGACCTGGAAGCTTGTGGTGGAGGCAGTGACTGTAATGGTTCCTGAAGATGAGGATTTGGCAGATGCACACATGTGGTGGTGGTTATGTACTATCAAGTCAGAGCCACTTCTTTAGGTTCTGCTTCCTAGTTCTTCAGATGTGTCTGTCTTGATATTTCCCTCTCTGCTCATTTACTTGATCATATAATCTCTTTTTTTATAATGAGAAGAGACTGACTTCATAGCATAACTTCATTAACACAGCAAAGACAGCCCATTCATTATAACCATAGGCGTAAGAGTATTTGCTACAAATATTTTGGAGAGACATAATCCAATCTATAATATTATACTATCCATTTAAAAAAAACCCAAAACTTTAACTGTCAACTACCATTTGACCACCTCAAAATTCATGTTCTTGCTAGACACAAAACACAGTCACTTTATCAGCATCATCCTGAAAAACTTAAATCAACCGTGCCCCAAATCTCATCTTCTGACTGATCTGAATCAAATATATGTAAGACTC
The DNA here is from genome assembly GCF_000299155.1 of Elephantulus edwardii. Taxonomy (NCBI): domain Eukaryota; kingdom Metazoa; phylum Chordata; class Mammalia; order Macroscelidea; family Macroscelididae; genus Elephantulus; species Elephantulus edwardii. The sequence continues at coordinate 1,148,539 of NW_006400087.1, forward strand.
TAAGTATATTACATCTAGGAACAAGATTCCTGCCTCTTTGTGAACCTGTGAATCTAGAGTAGAGCTTATCCATTTCCAAAGTGCAGTGGTGAAACAGACATAAGGCAGATATCTTGATCACAAATGGGGAAAAGTGGAGTAGTGGTAGCAGGCACCAGGCAAGTCTAAAGTCTAGAGCGGCTTATGTTACCTCTCATGGGTTGAAAATAATCCTGGTTCTCTGAAAAATCTAGATGCTGGTGTTGTGTGCCAGATTCAGGATGCTGACCATTCTCTTTGGCTCCTGGATGGGGAGCACTTTGGCCTTAATGTTCAGCTCTCCTTTCCAAGCCCATTGAAATGCCAGCTCTTCTCCATTCTCCAGGTCTCTCTGAGTGGTGACTATCCTTGCAGCTCCAGCTGAAGCCCTCCCATACTTTGAAACTGTGGTCCTATCCTTTGAAACTATGTAAGTTCTGCTTTCCATGTACCTCTAGTGGTTCAACTGGTCTCCAGGCTGCTCCAGCAACGACCTGTCTTTTCTCCTCGGCAAGATGCAGCTCTGTCAGTCTGTTTTCTGCCTGTGTAATTCAAAGGGATGGGATGTTCTTCTGGGAATTCCTTCTCTGCCTCTTCAAGCTAAATTGACTCTTTTGTGTTTTGCTGTGATAATGGTTAGCTCCATTTGTCCCAGGCTTAAATCTCTTTAACAGGAGATTGTGTAGTTACATCCTTGGTGAATATCCTCAGACATGTGTCCTTAGTTTGTACAACAGAATTTTCCAAATCATTAAGTTTTGTTTTCATATTATATAATTAATTTTAAAATCTGTCTCTTTCTTGTGGCATTTTTTGTATGTTGTTGTTGTTATGTGCCATCGAGTCACCTGCAACTCATAGTGACCCTGTGTACAGCAGCTCTGAACCTTGACCTGTCCTGAGCCAGTCTCACTGATTCCAACACACTAACGCCTCTTGTCCTAGTCACTGTATCAATCCATTTTATCCAGAGTCCTCCTCTCCTGCACTGTACTTCCACCTTTCCAAACATGATGTCCTTTGCCAAGGATTGGTTCCTCCTGGCCACGCCCCTAGAGTATGTGAGATAGAACTTCAAAATACTAGCCTCCAAGGAGAAACTTGGTTTCACCTTCTCCAAGTTAGATCTATGTTTTCTTGTCAAGCCATGGTCTGTTCAAGACTCTTCTCCAGTGCCAGAATTCTAAGACATTGATTCTTCTTCTGTCATCCATAATCATTGTCCAGTTCTCTGATGCATTGCAAGTAATTGTGAAGACCATGGACTGGATCAGGCACACCTAAATCTCTAGACTGACATCATTGCTTCTCAGTATTCTGAAGAGGTCCCTGACAGCAGATTTTCTGAGTGCAATTAGTCTTTTGATTTCCTGACTTCTGGTACCAAGACTATGAATTGTGAAATGGAGCAAACTGTAATTATTAACAATCTTAATCTGCTTTCCCACTCTCCATGGCTCCAATAAATCTGGTGTCTATAATAATTTGAAATTATGTTCTGTTTTTGTTTGTTTTGTTTTTTTTCTATTTTGGGTCCATCTATTAAGTCCTTGATCACAGTACTTAGTGATCATAGCTGAGTTTTTCTCTCCTCATGTCATTGAAGGCAGTAGTTTGTAATGGATCAAAGATATTAAGTAGACCTGCAGGACATCTCCTCTGTTGCTGCAGTCCCTTCCTTCTTTTACGTTTCCAGGTGAATAGAGATGTATTGGACTGCTAATCTAAAGTGTGAAGATTTAAAACCAGTATCTGCTTCTCAGTGGAAAAATGAGACATTTCCTCCCATTAGAACTTCAGCCTTAGAAACCTAATGGATAGTCCCTATGAATCAGGATTAATTTGGGGGCAGTGAGTTATTTTAACATGAGGTAGCATTTAATGTGTCAGACTGCTAATCCAATGTTTGACTGTTTGAATTAATCAGTTGCTCCACAGGAGAGGGCAGCCTTCTTGTGTAGAGATTTATGGCCATAAATCCAATGGAGAGTTACTGCGAGATGGCGCCAACTTAATGGGAGTGGGTGTTTTATCTAGAATGCTCACTTGTGAGGTCTGAATACTCTAGGCCTTATCTCTCTGATTCAGAGGTAGAGCAGAGACTCTAAAACAATATTAAGGCCACATGACTGGACAGAACTATGACATTAAACTTCTGAACCAAGAAAGCACATGCCATGATGTATTTAGTAGTATCAACTACCACCTCTCTTTTTTAACTTATTATTATTTGACTGCTGGAGTGCAGTGAATGGTGCATTGGCATTTGAGACTTCCAGATCAATCCTTGGTGCCTTCTACTGCCTCGTATGTGTCGGTCTATAGTTTTTAATACTTTTGTTATATTATTATTCTCAGCTATATGTGACACAATAACCAAGAGGAAAGGTTGGTCCATTGTTTCTATAAAAAGCCAGATAGTAAATGGTTTTGATCTGTGGCCCATGCAGGCTCTGTGTCAACTACTCAATGCTGTCTTTGTGTGAGACAAGAATGGGTGGAGTGGGGCAGCACACCATTTATAAAAGCAGGCAGTAACCCAAAGTTTGCCAACCTCTGGACTATAGAGAAAATCCCTGGGAGGGTTAGTATGCGCTTGACTACTAGACTAAAGGTTAATGGTGTGAATCCACCAGACAAAAGAAACCAATAAAAGAACACCTGGTAGTCAGTTTCCCTAAAAATTATAAGCAAGAAGGTTTGTGGAGTAAATCTCTGCTCTATATCCATGGGGTTCCAGAAGTCAGAATTGATGCAAAACCCATAGGTGGGGACCTTTGTACCCCCCAAAAACCCAACCAGCCAAACAAAAAAACTCTAACACTTTGTACATCGCTCTTGACTTAGCTCCAACTCGCAGTTTCTCAGGCAGTGTAGCTAGTGGATGGGAAGCCCCAGAGAAGTGCAGCTTAGCAGCACAGCTCATCATGGATTATGTCACCATACACCTGCAAGTCAAACTCATCCCCATCAGTTTAGGACCAACTCAGAGCTGACCCTTCAGTGGATTTTCAGAGACTGTAAATCTCATGGAAGGAGATTGCCCATCCCATCTGTCTTGCATAAAGCACCTGATGAACTTGAACCACCAGAGGGGCACAACTTTTGAATTAGCAGCACAGCTCCCTGAGACTATGGGACCAGAGCTCCCTAATGCTCCCAATAGCAGGTGCCCTCATTTATTCCTGGAAACAGGCTGTCAAGTTGTAGGCGACTCATAGCGACCCTATGAATGAAAGTCCTCAACACTTGTGTGACTTTCGTCTTTTCTCCAGATTCATAAGGTTTCTGGAGGCAAGCTAGTAGATGCCACTCCTGCTTCCAAGCTTCTTTTAATTTTGGGGTGGGCGTACGGGGTTCCAACAAACCCTGTCTGCCATGGGTAACCATTAACGCATTTGACCCATCAGTGTCACAGTGTTCTGCTTCACAGCAACCACGAGTTACCTCTATA
>NW_006400087.1:1152110-1167313 GCF_000299155.1 Elephantulus edwardii
TGTGTGTGTGTGTGTGTGTGTGTGTGTATAAAATATATAAAATGTTGTCGATAGTTGTAGACAGGCTTTAGGACTTTTGTTTGTAGGGTTGGTATGAGTTGTACTCGACTCGAAGGAATCAACAACAACAATATATTTTTAAATGTGTTTAATACTTGAAGAGTTTTTTTCATAATTGTTGTTTTGTACCTTTGCATGGGAACCAACCTATCGCTGATCCTCCAGCAGGTTTTTAGAGGCAGTTAATCACTCGGGAGGAGATTGCCCATTCTTCTACTATGGAGCAGCTAGTGGCCCATATTTATTAGTGTTCTTTGTTGCCAAGGAGATGTCAAACTTAGGGAGTCATTTACAATATGTGCCCTTAACACAGCATTTAAGCTGTTTTCTTAGACTACTCTAATATTAGTTTTCTGAGCACAGAGGCTTTAAAGTAGAAGATCTTGGTGGAATGTAGATCCTCACACAAGTCATCATACCAAACTGTTGTTAGAAGCTGATTAGGGACTCATAGTGACCCTGTGAATAACAAATCTGAATTTTGCCCTATCCTCTACCATCCTTACAGTCTCTAATGTGCTTGAGTACAATATTGGTGTCAGTTCATCTTGTGGAGTGTCTTCCTCTCTTTTGCTGACTCTCCACCTTTCTCAGAATGATATTTTTTTCTTTGCCTTTAAGGGACATTCTGGTTGCAGTTCCTCCTAGACAGACTTTTGAGAGTCTATGATATATTCAGTACTCTTTGTTAACACCACAATTCAAAGGCATTAGCAATTCTTCAGTGTTCTTATTCATTGTCCAGCTTTCAGGCACATAGAAAGCAGTTGGAAATATCAAAACAGTTGCAAAACAAAACTGTTATTGTTTTTTTTTAGGTGCTGTCAAGTTGAGTATAATTCACAGCGACCTTAGGAATAGCAGATCTGAACCTTGCCTTATTTTGTGCGATCCTCACATCTCTGATATACGTGAGCCCATTGTTCCAGTCCCTGTGTCAATACATCCTATTGTGTCTTCCTCTCTTTTGTTGACCCTCCAACTTTGCAAATGTTGTGTCCTTTTCCAAGGACCATCCCTTCCTGGCCACATGCCCAAAGTATGTGAGATGAATCTTTGCCATCCTCACCTCAGAGTAACTTCCTGGTTGGACTTTCTCTAAAACAAAATGAGTTTTTACTCAGTTGTCCCAGATCCTTGGTAACGTCCTTGGTAACGTCCTGTGTGCTGTCAAAGTGGAACTGTGCTTCATAGACTTGGTGCTAGCTGACTTTTGGTAGTAGATCTCCAGCTGTTCTTTTAAGCCCCTTGGATGGGCTTATCCTGCTGACCTTGGATAAGCAGCTCACTGTATTAAATTCTGTACCAGCCGGCTCAAGCCACCAGCCTCCAGTTGAATTGTCTCCCGTCAATCAGCTGTGCATAATAATACTTTGCCAGAGGATTGTGAGGATCAAATGAGATGTTGATGAAAGTGTTTGCAAACCTTAAGCATTTATGAATTGTATTATTGTTATCTGCCATTAGTTATTTTCATTATATAAACAATGTCAGTCTAGAGACTAAGGTGTACCTGATTCAGTCCATGATCTTTGAAATTATTTTATATACATCAGAGAGTTGGATAATGACTAAGAATAATAGAAGAAGACTTGATACTTCTGAGTTGTTGGTGCTAGAAAAGAGTCTTAAACATACTATGAGCTGCCAAGAAAACATAGGTCTGTCTTGGAGATAGTGAAACCAAGTTTCTCTTGGAGGCTCTTGAAGCTCCATATAACATGCTTTGGGCATGTGGCCAGGAGGGACCAATCTTTGCAGAAGGACATCATGCTTAGAAGGGTGAAGACACAGCTCAGGAGGGAAAGACTCCGGATGAGATGGATTGATACAGTGACTAGGGCAATGGGGGTAGGTGTGATGGAGTCAGTAAAACTTGCTCAGGACCAGGCAGGCTTCAGAGCTGCTGTTTATAGGGTCACTATGAGTTGCAGGTGACTTGACAGCATATAACAACAACAACAAAAAGCTTTTATTAAATATGTTTAATAAAAATTAAATTTTATATTAAAGTTTTTTATTGAAATCAAAGATTGCAAATTATTTTGGTCTTTTCATTCAAGGTAGTGTAGGAAGCTGTGCTGCTGATCCAAAGGCTATATCTCGCTGGCACCAGTTCAAATCCATCAGCCACTCCTTGGAGAATAATAAACAATCTCCTTCCTTGCAGTTTACAGCCTCAGAAATCCAGTGCCGGGTCAGCTAAGAATTGATTTCAACTTAATAACAATGAATTCAACTGAGTCAATCATACACATTTTTCTGTAACATCACTTAAAAAACTTAAAGTAGTGAACTAGTTATGACATCTCAGCCCCTTGTCGTGTATTGCCTTTCCCCTCATCCGACTTGCAAATTTATTCATTTTTACTTCTCTTTTCCTCCTTTCCAATTCCTGGTAACAAGTCAGCCTTCATTATCTTTGTCTTAAGCATAAGAGTGTCAGAAGACATGAAGCATAGTAAAATTTTTCCTTTCCAGACAACTCTATTTCTCCTTACTTTCCACCTAAACTCCTTTGCTTTGCCAATTCCTATCTTTTGGAGCCTCTGATGCTTCCCCCCTTTTTTGTTGTTGTTATGTCCCACTGAGTCCCCTCTTTGAATGTTATTAAAATATGAGGGAAAAATATAATGAATGTTAGCTTTCAGCCTCCACCCCACCTTTCACACTTCCTGAGGGGCTTGAACAGAAACAATAGTTTCCCCAGCTAGACCGTACATTGCTGTAGAGTTGATCAGACAGTTAGCAACCCTGCAGGACAAGGCAGAATACATACTCAGAATGGGAGGTACAAAATATAAATATAGGAAAAGTGGAACTTATGAAAAATCAAACAGAATGCATAAATATCAACATCCTAGGCATTCATCAGTTGAAATGGACTAGTATTAGCTGCACTGAATTATGTAATCATATTATCTACTATGCCAAAAAAATGGCAAATTGAGGACAGATGGTACACGTTATTCATTAAAAAGAAAATTCCAGGATCTGTTTTGAAGTACAGTGCTGTCAGTGATAAGCTATTATCACATACATGGAAGGCCTGTTAATATTAAAAAGATTTACCTGTTAATATTCAAATATTTATACCAGCCACTAAAGCTGAAGATGAGGAAATTGAGGACTTCTAATTCCTCAGTCTAAAATTAATCAAACATGTTATCAAGATATTTTAAATATAATTGGTGATTGGAATGCAACATTTAAGAAACAAAGATGAAGGACTAGTAGTTGGAAAATATGGCTGTGATAACAGAAATGAACCCCAAATCTCATGACCGAAATTTATGCATCAATTATTCATTCATTGCTAATTTTTGTTATGTACCATTGAGTTACCTGGGACTCACAGCAACTGTATGCACAGTAGCTCTGAACCCTGTCCTTTCCTGAGCCAATCTCACTCTCTCTGACACACCTGCCCTTATTACCCTAGTCGTTGTGTCAATCCATGTCATCTGGGTTCTTCCTTTCCTGTGCTGATCCTTCTAAGCATGATGTCCTCCAAGGACTGGTCCCTCCCTGACAACATGCACAAAATATGTGAGAAAAAGCTTAAAAATCCTTTTCTCCAAGGAGCAACTTAATTTCACCCTCTCCAGGACAGATTTGTTTGTTCTCTTGGCTGTCTATGCTATGTTCAATACTCTTCTCTAGCACCACAACTCAAAGGCATCAATTCTCTTTGTTTTATCATTGTTAATAGCTTTAAAAAATACATGACAGCTCTACACCTGGGCCTCATCTGATGGAATACACAAGGATCAGATGGACTACATCTATGGAAAGCAATGGTGGTGGGGGTTCGGGAAGCCTCAATATCTATCAGAACGAGGTCAAGGGGCACCTATGGAACAAACCGTCATTTGCTTATATGCAAGTTCAAATTAAAATTGAAGAATATTAATACAAATCCACAAGAGCCAAACTATGACCTTGAATATATCCCACCTGAATTTTAAAACCACATAAAGAGTAGATTTGATGCACTGAATACTAATAGCCAAAGACCAAATGAATGGTGGGATAACATCAAGGATGGAATACATGAAGAAAGCAAAAGGTCATTAAAAAACAAATAGCAATAGGAGTGGGATTGGAAAAAATGGATGGCAGAAGAGAGTCTGTAATTGCTCTTGAATGTAGCAAACTTAAGACAAAAAGAGAAATAATGAAATAAGAGAGGTAAATAGATGATTTCAAAGGGCAGCTCAAAAAGACAAAGCAAAGCATTATCTTGCCTCTAAGGAGCAGCCTGGTCTCACCCTCTCTAAAATGAATCTGTTTGTTCTTATAGCAGTCCATGGTATATTCAGTACTCTTCTCCAGCACCACAGTACCACAGCTCAATGTCATTAATTCTCCCTCTATCATCCCTAGTCATTGTCCAGTTTTCTGATACATAGCAAGTAATTGCAAAGACAATGGCCTGGATCAGGCACACCTTGGTCTCCAGATTGACATCGTTGCTCTTTAGTAGTTTGCTGAGTCATAGAGTAGATTTATTCCTAGTTTTCTTTGTTTTGAGAAAGTGTCATACCTAATGCTTGCTCTATTTTATACTTGCACTAGCAATTTATCAGAGTTTCAGTCAATTTACATCCTTAACATTTGTTATCTGTGTTTGATTTTTAAATGAGTACATCTTTTTTTTTTCAATTTTCTATTCATTTATTTACAAAATTTGAATACATTGTTCTCAGGAACAAATTCTTTCCATTTTCCTCATTCCCCCCATCAAATTGTACAACCTCCTCCCCCTGCACATCCTCAATCCTCTACTTACAACCCCTACAATCCCTCTTGGATCATTGTACTCATTCTACAATAATGTACAATATTTATACAATATTTATCCTTATGGGACTGAGTTTGTTTACTCAGCATAATCCTCTCCAGTCCCTCCCAAGTTATGTAATAATTTACAAAATCATTGCTCCTGAGTACTGCATAATATTCCATTGTGTGAATGTACAAAAATTTCTCAGTGGCAAACAAACTCTTGAAGAAATGCTCCAAATCACTGGCAATAAGAGAGATGCAAATCAAAACCATAATGAGGTTCTATTTCACTCCAGTAACTGTGGCAAATTTTAATAGAGTGGCAAGTCATAAATGTTGGAGAAGATGTGGCGAGGAGGAAACTCTTATACATTTTTGGGGGGATTGTAAAATGGTACAATTATTCTGGAAGGCAGTTTGACGCTTCCTCAAAAAGCTGAACATAGAAATTTCCTATGACCCAGCTATTACACTACTTGCGGTATACCCTGAGAAAGTGGGCACTGAGGCACAAATGGAGATTTGTACACCAATGTTCATAGCAGCATTATTCATCATCACAAGAACATGGAAACAGCCCAAATGTCCAACCACGTACAAATGGATAAATGAGTGCATCTTAACTGAGATTGGTGGTAATATAAGGTCTCATTGTAGTTCTAATATGCATTACTAATGGCTAATAATCTAGGCCATCTTTTCATAAGTATGTTGGCTGTTTGGATGTCCCCTTTGGTAGGTTTTCACTAATTTTTTTATTAGATTGTTTAGCGTTTGATTTTATGATTGTACGGTTTTCTGTTGTTTTTTCTTTGTTTTTGTTTTTATTAACAGATAGTGGCTGTTTGCTCTTTTTTATTTAATTAACAATTAGTTGTTGGCTGACAGCTTCTTGTTTAAACCAGTTAGGACCCAATAGGTGGGCCTTTGTGATTAAAAGTTGGTTAGACCCTCACACCTAGTATGAAGACTGATTTGCTATTAGAGTTACCAATGAAATTGTCAGTTTTCTTGTGTTTGGGGAGAACATTGTTGTAATTGGTACAGCACTTGTATGTCAATTTGCAGTACTGAGGTAACCTGTGGGTTTCTGTGATACTAAAGGCTATGTCTTTGGTGTGTCAAATGCCACAGTTAACCATGGTGCACAGGTTTTAGTAGAACTCCCAGATTAAGATAGACTAGGATGCATATTGGCCATTCATTTCTTAAATAATAGGCCTCTGGAAACCCTACGAACAGTAGAGGGATATAGATAGTTATAGTGTTAGTGATAGAGCCCAGATTGGTTGTCAGTTGAAATGAGGAAAAATAATGGCAAACATAATTTATTAAGTAGAACATGCAATGTACGTAGCTTCAATGTTAGAAAACTAAAAATTGTAAAAAATTTTGTGGAGCATGTGAGCATCAACTTTCTAGACATTAGTGTGATGAGATGGATGAGTTTTGGACACTTGGAATCAGATAATAACTATTCTGGAAATGAAAAACAGAAGAAGAATCATGTTTTGTTCATAATCAGAAACTCAATTTCAAGCTCTATCCTGAAATACAATGTCTGATAGGATATTATCCATATGCGTACAAGGAAGAACTGTTAATACAACTATTATATAAATATATGCTCCTACATCTAGAGCCAAAGAAGAAAGACTTGAATCTTGCATTCTGAAATTAACATGCAATCAAGACACATTAGTAATAATAGTTGATGACTGAAATGCAGAAGTTGGAAACAATGAAGAAGGAATAGTAGCCAGAAAATAAGGGATCGTGACAGAAATGAGGCTGTAAATACAATTATTGAATTTTATCTTCAATGATTTATTAATTGTAAATACCTTTTTTCAGAAGACACAAATGGTGACTTTACATGTGGACCTCACAGTATGGGCTGTGTAGGAATCAAATTGACTACATCTTTGGCAGGAATCATTGGAGAAGATCAATATTGGCAGTCAAAACTTAGGCCAAGGGTGGACTGTGGGTCACACTATCAATTATGTGTGTGTAATTTCAAATAGAGGCTGAATAAAATTAAACAGGTTTTCAAGAACTAAGGTATGATCTTGAATATATTCCATCTGAGTTTCAAAATCATCTTAAGAATAAATTTCAAGGATTGAGCACCAATGATTGAAGACCAAGTGAGTTGTGAAATGATATAAAGGATATCATCTATGAAGAGAGCAAAGGATATTTACAAAGACAGAGCAGAAAGAAAAACTAATATGGATGTCAGAAGAGACTGAAAATTGCACTAAAGTATCAAGAAGAGAAAACATACCAAAACAAAAGAGCTGAACAGAAGATTTCAAAGGGCAGCTTGAGTAGACAAAGCAAAGTATGATAATGGAAAGTGTGGAGAGCTGGAATTGGAGAAAAGAAAGGGGAAAACTCACTCTGTATTTCTCAATCAGAGAGAAATGAAAAACACATTTAAGCCTTGAGTTGCAATGTTGAAGAATGCTATGGGTAATATATTGTATGACTCAGGAAGTATCAAAAGAAGATGTCACGAATATACAGAGTCACTGTACCAGAATGAACTGACACTGAAAAATTTCAGGATGTACCATATGAGCAGGAGCCAATGGTAATGAAGGAGAAGTATGAGCTGCATTGAACGCACTGCCAAAAATAATGCCCCAGGAATAGATAGGACGTAATTGACTTGTTTCAATTAACACGTGCAGCCCTGGATGCTCTCACCAGTTGATGCCAGGAAATTTGGTGGACAGCTGCCTGGTCATGGAAGAGGTCCATATTTTTTCCCATTCCCAAGAAAGGTGATCCAGTAGAATGTGTAAACTATTGAACAATATCATTAATATCACATACAAGCACAAAACTGTTGAAGATTATTACAAAATGGCTAGAACAGTATACAGATAGGGAAGTGCCAGAAGTTCAAGCAGGATTTAAAAGAAGCTGATAATCGTTGCTGATGTCAGATGGATTGTGGCTGAAAGTAAAGAATGTCTATTTTTTATTTCTTGACTATACAAAGGTAATTAACTGCGTGAATCATGACAGATTATGGTTAACACTGACAAGGATGGGAATCCCAGAACACTTAATTGTGCTCATGCAAAACCTATACTCAGAATAAGAGGCTGCTGTGCAAACAGAGTAAGGAAACACTACATGGTTTAAAATTAAGACGGAAACATGTCAGGGTTGTATTCTCTCTCTGTACCTATTCAAATTGTATGCGGAGCAAATTATTAAAGAAGCTGTACTCTATGAAAAGGAATGTGGCATCAGGATTGGAAGACGAGTCATCAGTAACTTGTATTATGGAGATGACACAATCTTGCTTGCTGAAAGTGAGGAAGACTTGAAGTACTTATTGCAGAAGATCAAAGAATACAGCCCTCAGTACGTATTGTGTCTCAACGTCAAGAAAACAAAAATTTAAACCAACTGGAAAGAAAGGAAACACCATGATGGAGAAAAGATTGAAACTGTCAACAGCTTCATCTTACTTGGATCCACAATCAACATCTTTAGTACCAGCAGTCAGGAAATCAAGAGACATATTGTGTTGGGAAAGTAGGCAATTAAGGACCTCTCCAAAATTATTGTAGAACAATGATGTCAGTTTTAGGACTAAAGTGCATCTGATTCAGGCTGTGGTCTTTCCAGACACTTGCTGTGCATCTTAGAGCTGGAAAATGAATAAGGATGATGGAAGAATTATTGATGCCTTTGAATTGTGGTGCTGGAGAAGAGTACTGAACATCCCATAGACTGTGAAAAGAACAAACAAACATGTCTTAGAGAAAGTGCAGCCAGAGTGCTCTTTGGAAGCAAAGATGAAAAGCTTTGCCTCACATGCTTTGAGCATGTTGCTAGGAAGGGCTATTCCTTGGAAAGGGACATGATGCTCAGAAAGAGGATCCTCAAAGGAGAGGAAGATGATGCTCAGAAAGACAGAAGGCTGGTCTACAAAGGAGAGGAATACCCTCAATCTGGACGGCACAGGATAGGACAGGATTCAGATCTGTTGTTCATAGGGTTGCTATGGGTCTATTTGATGGCACCTAATAACAACAGCAACAGTTTTTTAATGGAATTTAGAGAGTTGACTGTTAACAGATTACAAAAATTTTTACTGTCTGTAGGTAGTCTGTTTACTCTTGGTAAAATCTTTTTATGGGCATAAATTTTTAATTCTTAGAAGTCTTGTTTATCTATTTTCTTTCATTCACATATTTGTTATTAGATTTGTTATTCTGTTTTTCAAAGTATCAGGTCCCCTAGTTGTCTCTCACTGTTGTGTTCCATGAGTGTGTGGTTTTGGATTTAACACTTGGGTAGTTGATCCTTTCTCAGGCCGTTCTTGTGTGTGGTATGAGGCATGAGTCCTGCTCAGTTTTTACGCAGGTGGCTATCTAGTTTACCAGTGCTGATTTTTAAATAGACCTGCTTCTGCTCCACCCTTCCCAAACAACATTTGTGCAGAGGTGACTGTGTGTAATTTTGTGATACCTGTTTTATTCTGCTGCTCTTGTGTTTGCTTGGTGAAAAGATAGCAAAAGTTTATTTTTATTATAGTGACTGTATAAACTATGTTTTCATACAGGCAATGGGAGGCCTCCTGTAGTATTTGTTCATAGTTGTGTGGCTGTTTGAGGTTTCTTTCCATTCTACTTGAAGTTGGTCATTCATTTTCTCATTTCAGTAACTTGGAATCCAAACTCATTGCTATTGAGTTAGAATTGACGCATAGCTGACCCTCTAGCATGTTTTCAGAGGCAGTAAGTCACATAGGAGGAGATTGTCCATCTTTTTTCCCCAAAGAGCCATGAGCCAGTGGTGGATAAGAATGTTTAAAAATGTATTTTTTTCTTTTTGATAATTAATTTGCTTTATAATTGTCTTGTCCCCCCACCCAAGGAGAGAAGCCTATTGTTGCTCTTGATTTGATGTCTTTTGGATGAGGAGTTAAAGAGTTGTATTATCAGGCCCTTCCCTTTTCTTGCTGGGTTTTGCTGTTGATTTGGTTTCTTTTGGGTGAGGAGTTGGAGAATCTGTCATCCCTGTCCCACCTCTTGCTTCATTTTCTTTGTCTCAACTTGTGTGATCATTCTTCTAATTGTCTAAAGACTCTTTTTGTTTTTGTATTCTTAACTTCCTCCTTGGACTGGTAATTTAGGGTAAAGTTTTTTTTTTAATTTCCGAGTGGCTGAGCTTTGTTTTTTAAGCATGCATTATTAATTTCTTGTCTTGCTGGTGGGGCATGAACCCACTCATTCCAGGTGCTTGCTCGCAACACTGCCTCAGTGCTGCTGGGTTACCTGCAGACTGAGATGAGTCAGTCCTACAGCAGCTTCTCCTTCAGGCCCAATTTCTTACTTTCTAGGGAGCTCCTAGAGGTCCTCTCTGCAGCTCTGTGTTTCATAAAACTAACGAAATAAAAATAATGATCTTATATATGCTTGTAAATGCATAGTTCTATGTATTTGCTAATATGTTTTTATAGACATTTATAAGATTTAGCTCATTGTAACATCATAGTCTATTATACTTGGTGTTACACATACTTCCCCCAGTTCCTAATTTTCTTTTTGCTTCTTCTATTGCCTTAAACAATGAACCAAAGTCTTCAAATAAAATTCATTATCCCTCAGATGCCTTACGTAGTTGTTTCTAATGTTAACTTCTTTGTTGTAGAGTTGTTGTTGTTATGTGCTGCCGAGTCGCCTGAGACTCATAGACACCTTATGTACAACAATCCTAAACCCTGCTCTATACCTTCCCCATCTTATTGTCTCTGACACGCCCATCCCCATTACCCCAGTGACTGAATCAGTCCGTCTCAATTAAGGTCTTCCTCTCCTGTGCTGTCCCTCTACCCTCCCATGCATGATGTCCCTCTCCAAGGACTTATTCAGCCTTGCACCATATCCAAAGTATGTCAGACAGAGCTTAAGAATCCTTGCCTCCAAGGACAAGCCTGCCTTCACGCTCTCTAGGAGGAACTTGTTTGTTCTCCTAGCAGTTCATGGTATACTCAGTATTCTTCTCCAGCACCAAATCTCAAAGGCATCATCTCTCCTATCATCCCTAGTGATTGTCCAGCTCTCTGATGCATAACAAGTAATTGCAAAGACCATGGTCTGCATCAGGCACACCTTAGTCTCCAGACTGACATAATTGCTCTTCAGTACTTTGGAGAGGTCTCTGACAGAAGGCTTTCTCAATGCAATTTGTTTTTTCATTTCCTGGCTTCTGGTACCAACAGTGTTGACTGTAGAGCCAAGCATACTGAAGCTGTCAACAATCTCAGTCTCTACATCATCCACCATGATGCTGTCAGTTGGCCCAGTGGTGAAAATACTTGTTTTCTTGATGAGCTTCAATCCATATTGAAGGCTGCAGTCCTTGACATTCTGTGGCACGTACTTCGTGTCTTCCCCAGTTTCAGCAAGCAGGGTTGTGTCATCTGCATAATGCAGATTTTTAATGAGTCTACCTCCAGTCTTGATGCCACACTTCTCCTCATAGAGCCCAACCTCCCTAATAATCTGTTCTGCATATAGATTGAAAAGATATAGAGACAGGACACATCCCTAAAATAAACCCTTCCCAACTTTGAACCATGCAGTGTTTCCTTGCTCTGTTCTGATGATTACCTTTTGGTCCAGGTATAAGTTTCGCATAAGTACAGTCAAGTGTTCTGGGATTCCCATTCGTCTCAGAGTCAGCCACAATTTGTTGGGATCCACACAGTCAAATGCCTTTGCATAGTCAATGAAACATAGATAGACATTCCTCAGGTATTCTCTGCTCTCAGCCAAGATCCAGCTGACATTAGCTGTAATAGCCCATACATTTTTATAATTCTACCTTGATATATTTTGTTACTTTGTTATTTGGAAGATAAAAGACTAGGGAGCTTTCTGGCTTTCTGGTAAGGAGCTGTGATGCCAGTTGAATGGTATTTGGTTTGAATCTACCAACTGACCGGTAGAAGAAAGATGAGCAGTCTCCTCTGATGTGATTTATGGCCTCTGAAAATCTGCTTGAGGGTCAGTTATGAATCAGCTCTGACTCTGTCACATAACAACCTCACCTCCTCACTTAATTCATCATCGGCTGCATTTTTATCAATATGTTATACTTTTCACACTTAGATAGTTTCAGTTGTGCTGTGACATTTTTGCTGTCCCAGGTCATTCTGTTTGAATTTGTTTGTCTCATGTATCTTGTCCGTTCTGTCTCTGTAATCTACTTTCCTAGCTGTCTTCTTCAAGACTTTCTCATTTGGTTTGTCTTGAATAGTTTTTAAACTGTTGATATTTGGTATGTGCTGTCAAGTAGGAACAAGCTGACTCTCCAGAAGGATTTTTTGTTGTTGTTGTTGAGCTTGTAAATCGCACAGGAGGAAATTGCCCGTCTTTCTTCCCTGGAGCAGCTGGTAGATTCCAGCCTTGTACCTTTGAGTTGACAGCACAGCTCCTTACTCGATAAGCCACTAATGTTCTAGATAAGTTTATGTATTTTGTGCAAAGAATAGAATTAGACAGTTGCTGTTGCTTCATGTCATCCATCTTCTGTTGAAATTTGTTTTGACTTGTATGCTTCATCTGTCTTCTTGTTTTCTGTTTTCTTGGCCATGTTGAAAATACTGTTAGTTTAATTTTCAACTCTTCATTATGATTTTTTAATGACAAATGCTGCGTTGAATTGTGTAAATTATTATCTCAGAATTATATGAACACTGATTGATTTTATGTACTTGGACCAGGAGGCAGTCATCAGAACAGTGCAGAGGAACACTTCATGGTTCAAAATGGGAAGGGTGTATACCAAGAATGTATTCTATCTCCACAACTTTTCAACTTATATGCAGAACAATTTTACGGGAGGCTGGACTGTATGAGAAGAAATGTGGCATCAAGATTGGAGGAAGACCCATTGACAATCTCCCTTATGGACACGACACAAACCTGCTTGCTGAAACTGAGGAAGACATGAAGTGTTTGCTGCAGAAAGTCAAGGGCTGCAGCCTTGAATATGGATTGAAGCTCAATATCCAGAAAACAAAGATTCTCACCAGTTGGCCATTGGCACCATCATGATAGATGGTGAAGAGATCAAGATTGTTAACAGCTTTAGCTTGCTTGGTTCCACAATCAACACTGTTGGTACCAGCATCCAGGATATCAAAAGACGAGTTGCATTGGGAAAGTCTGCTGTTAGAGACCTCTCCAAAGTACTGAAGAGCAATGATGTCAGTGTGGAGGCTAAGATGTGCCTGATCCAGGCCATAGTCTTTGTAATTACTTGCTCTGCATTAGAGAGCTGGACAACGACTAGGGATGATAACGGGAGAATTGATGCCTTTGACCTGTGGTACTGGAGAAGAATATGGGCTGCTAAAAGAACAAAGAGCTTCGTCTTGGAGAGGGTGAAACAGGCTGCTCCTTGGAGGCAAGGATTCTGAAGCTTCATCTGACCCAGGATAGAGCCAGGGTTTAGGGCTGTTGTACATAGGGTCACTATGAGTTGCAGACAACTCAATGACATATAACAACAACAACAACAATAAAGAATAGGGGATTTGTTCTTTTTAAATTTTTTTATTATTATTAATTTTAATGAAAGTTTAAAGAGGCCTTGGATTTCCATTCATTCATTGTTGCACTATTCTCCCCTCCCACCCCTCCACACCCAGTACAATCTTCTCTTTAAAAAAGTAAAAGAAAAATTCTTTCATTGTTTAACAGTCCTTCCCCACATGTCCACTCCACTATGCAACCTTTGTTCTGGACTCCTGTCTTGACAATAATACCTAATCACATATTCCTTTTAAACAGTTTTCTCCCTCATCTGTTTCAGTGCAGCATACATTATTTATCCCATCTTTCCCAGTCTCCCCCTAACCCCAGTATCAGTCCTGTTCTAAAACAGTGGCACTATGGAGTATTTGTCCTTTCGTGTCTGAGATATTTCACTCAGCATAATGTCCTGCAGGGTCACCCATTTTGAATAATATTGCATGAGTTCCTTGTTTTTCAATGCAGCATCGTATTCCATTGTGTGAATATACCACAGCTTCTCCATTTGTTTGTTGATAGGCACTTAGTCTTTTTCCAGCTCCTTACTATTGTTAAGAAAGGGCGAGGAACATGGGTGCAAATATATCTGCTTGGATGTCATTTATGGTCTCTTTGAGGTATAATCCCAGTAGTGGAATTGGGGGGGTCAAATGGTATCTCTATTTGCAATTGCAACCTTTTGAGAAAGCGCCACACTGCCTTCCACAGTGGTTGCACAATTTTCCACTTCCACCAACAGTGAATAAGGGTTCCAGCCTCTCCACAACCTCGCCAGCATTTGTTGTTTGCTGTTCTGTTAAATTTTGCAATTCTGACTGGGGTGAGATGATATCTCATAGTTGTTTTGATTCGCATCTCTCTTAGAATGAAGTATTTTGAACATTTCTTCATGTGCTTCTTGGCCATCTGAATGTCTTTCTTGGTGAAGTAGCTGTTCATATCCTGTGCCCATTTTTCAGTTGGATTGTTTACCTTTATCTTGTTGTGGTTAAGTATTTTATAAATTCTAGATATAAGTCCCTTATCTGACATGTCATAACCAAATATTTTTTCCCAGTCTGTGGCTTCCCTTTTCACCCTGTTGGAGAAGTTTTTGGATGTGCATAGGGATTTGATTCTTAGGTCCCTTTCATCTATTTTATCTTCTCCTGGTTGTAGATTTTTCAGGATACTTGGAAGAGTGTTTATGCTGTGGATTAGGACTACTAGAGTTCTTCCAGGCTTTTCTTTAATGAAGTTTATAGTCCTTGGTCTTGTTCCTAGACCCTTGGTCTTGTTCCTAGACCCATGATCCACTTTGAGTTGGTTTTTGTATATAGAGTGAGGTGTGGATCTGGCTTGAGTCTTCTGTAGATAGTTTTCCAATTTTGCCAACAGGATTTGTTAAAAAGGCTTTAGTTTCCCCCCTAAATGATTTAATCTCCTTCTCAAAAATCAATTGACCATAGGTAGATGGGCTGATTTCCGGGTTCTCAATTCTATTTCATTGATCTATGTGTCTGTCATTGTACTAGTACCATGCTGTCTTGACTAACACAGCAGTGTTGTAGGATTTGAAATCAGGGAGTGAGATCCCTCCTACCATTCTTCTATTCTTAAGGAGTGCTTTGCTTATTTGGAGCTTCTTTCCATTCCAAATGAAAGAGATTGCCTTTTCCAGCTTGTTGAAGAATGAGATTGGTATTTGTGTTGGGATTGCTTTGAACATGTAAATTGCCTTTGGTAGTATTGCCAATTTCACAGTATTGAGCCTTCCTATCCATGAGTAAAGGATATTCTTCC
>NW_006400087.1:1168401-1182250 GCF_000299155.1 Elephantulus edwardii
TCACTTGTAAAACCATCTGGTCCAGGGCTTTTTTTGGTTGGAAGTTGTTTTATTACCTTTTCAATTTCTTCTTTTGTAATGGGTCTGTTCAGATGTTCAATTTTGGTTTGTGTCAGTTTAGGTAGGTTGTGCATTTCTAAATACTGTCCATTTCCTCTAGGTTTTCATATTTTTTTGAGTATAGTTTTTCATAATACTCTAATGTTAGTTTTTTATTTTAATTGGTTCTGTTGTGATGTTTCCTGATTCATCTCTTATTCATATTATTTGTGTCTTCTATTTATTTTCCTTTGTAAGTTTTGCTAGTGATTTGTTGATTTTTATTGACCTTTTCCAAAAACAAACTCTTAATTTTGTTGATAGTTTCAGTTGTTTTTTTGGTTTTCTATTTCATTTATTTCTCTTCTAATTTTTATAATTTCAGTTTTTGTAGAGGGTGTCGGATCTTCTTGCTGTTCTTTTTCAGTTTGCTGGAGATGCTGAGTTAGAGAGTCAATGGTCAATTTTTCTTGCCTTTTGATGTGTTTGCTTATTGCTAAAAATTGACCTCTTATTACTGCTTTGGCTGTTTCCCAGAGGTTTTGGTAAGTGGTGTTTTCTTGTCATTTGTTTCAAGAAACTTTTTAATATCATTTTTATTTCTTCTAGTACCCGGTCATGTTCCAGCAAGGTGTTGTTCAGCTTCCAAATGTAAATTTTTTTCTCCTTTATATTCTTATTATTAATTTCTAATTTTGTATCATTGTGGCCTGAAAAGATGCTTTGTATTATTTCTATGTTTTTGAATTTATTGATGCTTGCCTTGTGACCTAGAATGTGATCTCTTCTGGAGAACATTCCATGCTCATTGGAGAAGAAAGTATACTGTGCTTTTTTGGTGTGAATTTGTTGTTGTTGTTGTTATATGCTTTTGAGTCCCTTGCGACTCATAGTGACCCCACGTACAGCAGCCCTAAACCCTGCTCTATCCTGTGCCAATCTCACTGCCTCTGACACTCCTATCACAATTACCCCAGTCACTGAATCAGTCCACCTTATAGAGGGTCTTCCCCTTCTGCGCCATCCCTCCACCCTCCCAAGCATGATGTCCGTCTCCAAGGACCTCTCCCTCCGTACAAAATGTCCAAAGTATGTCAGACAAAGCCACAGAATCCTTGCCCCCTGAGGTGCAGCCTTGTTTAACCCTCTCCAGGATGAATCTCTTTGTTTTCTTGGCAGTCCATGGTACATTCAGTACTTTTCTCCAGCACCACAGCTCAAAGGCATCAATTATCCTTCTTTCCTCCCTGGTCATTGTCAAACTTTCTGATGCATAAAAAGTAATTGCAAACACCATAACCTGTATCAGATGTACCTTAGTCTCCAGAGTAACACCACTGGTCTTCAGTACCTTTGAGAGGTCCCTAACAGCCGACTTTCCCATCGCAATTAATTTTTTTATTTCCTGGCTGCTGGTGCCAGGAGTGTTGACTGTGGAGCCAAGCAAACTAAAGGTATGAACAGTCTCAATCTTTTCACCGTCCATCCTGATGCTGCCAGTTGGTCCAGTGGTGAAAATCTTTGTCTTCTTGACATTGAGCCTTGGCCCTCTGCAGCAAGTGCATCAGGTCCTCCTCAGTTTCAGCAAGCAGGATTGTATCATCTGCATAATGCAGATTGTTAATAAATCTTCCACCAATTCTGATGCCACACTTCTCCTCATAGAGCTCACCCTCTCAGATAGTCTGTTCTGCATACAGGTTGAAAAGGTATGGAGATAGGACATTCCTGACGTACACCTTTCCCAATTTTGAACCATGCAGTGTTTCCCTGATCTGTTCTGACGACTGCCTCTTGGTCCATGTGTTTCACATTAGCACGATCAAGCGTTCTGGGATTCCCATTCTTCTCAGAGTCAGCCACAGTTTGTTATGATCCACAAAGTCAAACGCCTCTGCATAATCAATGAAACACAGACATTCTTCTGGTATTCCCTGCTTTCAGCTAAGATCTATCTAATATCAGCTACAATATCCCTAGTACCACAACCCTTTGTACACGCAGCCCGGACTTCTGGCGGTTCTGTGCTGATGCATTAACCTGGAAACATCTATGAGGTCAAGTAGGTTTATTGTGTGGTTTAATTCTTCAGTATCTTTGTTAAATTTCTTTCTGTTACTTCTGTCTTTCCTTGAGAGAGGTGTATTAAAGTCTAAAGTACTATAGTAGTGTTGTCTATTTCCTGTTTCAGTTTTGTTAATGTTTGTCTTATGTATTTTGCAGGTCTTTCATTTGGTCATAAATTTATTATGTACTCTTGTTCTAGTGACCCTTTCAGTCCTTTGTGATGGTTTTTACATTGACATTTATTTTATCCAACATTAATATCGATCACAACTCCTGCTTTTTTTCTGGTTGCCATTTGCTTGGTATATTTTTCTGCACCCTTTTATTTTTTGTCTTTCTTTGTCTTCATTTTTCAGGTGTGTCTCTTGTAGAAAACATATCGATGAATTTGTTTTTTTCATCCAATCTGATACTCTTTTCTCTTCAGTGGTGCATTTAAACCATTCACATTTAGTGTGATTATTGAGAGGCAACGTTTTAGTGCTATCACTGTTTTGAGTTCCTTTTGGTGTTGTTGCTAGTTACTTTGGACCATGCTGGTTTCTGTGGTACATTTTTAAGAAGGACATCTCTGAGTCTTTCCTGTATGCTGGTCTTGTAAACTTTCTTAGGTTCTGCTTTTCTGGGAATATCTTTATCTCTCCTTCATATTTGATGGATAATTTTGCTGGGTACAGTGTTCTTGGTTGACACTGTATTCTTTGAGTGTTTGATATATGCCCTTCCACTCTCTTTTTGCTTGCATGGTTTCTGCTGAGAAATTGGCACTTAATCTTATCTCTTCTCCCTTATAGGTTACTCTTTGTTTCTCCCTTGCTGTTTCCAGTATTCTCTCCTTATCTTTGGTTTTGGCAAATTTAACTATGATATGCCTTGGTGTTTTTTTCTTTTGGGATCTAGTCTATATGGTGTTCGCTGAGCTTCGTGAATATATATTCTCTCATTCTTCATTATGCCTGGGACGTTTTCCTCTAGTAATTCTTCCCCAACCTTTTTAGTGCCTTTACTTGCTTCTTCCTTTTCTGGGATTCCAATGATGTACTTGTTATTTCTCTTGATGTTGTCCCACATTAGTCTTAGGTTTTCTTCCTTTTCCTTTTTTGAGTCTGCTTTTTAGTGACAATTCTGTCTTCTGTTTCACTGGTTCAGTGTTCTATCTCTGCAACTCTGCTCATGTCTCCCTCCATCATGTTGACAGCATCTGAAACATCGGACCTCATATTTTTGATAGTAGTTTGTTTTTCCAGTGCCACTAATGCCTAATTTGTTTTCTCTGCATTATTCTGGATTGTTTTTTTAACGCCTTCTGGTTTCTGCTTGTAGTATCCTGTAATTCTTCAAGTTTATCTTTCATCCATTGAAAATATTCAATCATTGTTCTTTAAATTCTGTGTCAGAAAGTTCCATCAGACTTTCTGACTTAAGGAAATCCATTGATACTCTGTCACTCTTTGGGGGTGACATCTTGCTTTGTGCTTGTGTGGTGTGTGGGATAGCTTGCTTTCTTCGAGACATTGATATGTTTTTTTATCTGAAGACAATGCTCTAGAGATCATTTGGGCAGCTACCCCACTTATGGTTTTCTCTGAACTTCTGACTCCAGGGAATTGTCACTTCAGACCTTGTGAGAGCAGCCTCTTGTTGGTAAGACATGTCAAGGTGCCCCTGATTAAAGACAAGTTGATTGAACAGACGTGTAGTCACTGTTGTGTAGCCATATGGGGTGGGGCAGTCACAGAGGGGGGACGATCACAAGGGCAGCTCAACCATTTGGGGGACCTCACTCAGACCTCAGCTGTCTGGGTGTGCTCACAATTGGGGTCCCTACTCAAATTCCAGCTGTCCATCTCCCACCCAGTGGTTTTCACTCAGCAGTCCCTGCCAAGTGGCACTCAGGCAGGTGCCCTCACGCAGCAGCCCCTTACCCAAGGAGGGACCTGGGTCCAATGGGACCGGAAAATTCAAAGTCAGATTCCCACCAACCCACTCACCTATGGCTGGCCTGCAGTGTTCACAAAAGTTCGGAAAAATCACCACTGGCCTGTTCATTCCTGGGCAGTTGGCGTAGCCCAAGAGATCTGAGCCAGATTACCACCAGTAGGCTCACCCTTGGGTACCCTCCCAGACAATCGGCAGTTCCCAAGAAAGCCCAGTCAGGATCCTACTGACCTTTCTCCTGCTATATCAGTCCTACAGAAGCTGGGCTGGTGGCTTCGGGCGATGTTTGGCTCCATGGTGTGGCTTTGTGTTCCTGTAACTAATTGTTCCAACAAAAGTTCTGATTCAAAATCCCACTGTTCATGGCTCCCCGTTTTGGTCGGTCTCTTTGTGGTGTGAAGGACTCTGTAGTGGCTCTAGGGCCCCATCAGGGGTGCAGGGCTGTGGCGCTGCTGCCAGGGGTGTGGAGGGTGTCGGGGCATGGGACTTTGACGAGGGTGGGCACACGGGGGCACAGGATTGTGAGTGGGGGGAACAGGGCTTGGTTGCCACCAGGAGTTTGGGGCCGCCAGTCCATTTGCAGAAGTTAAGCTGCCAAGTCACCAGTCCTCTACACATCATACTTCCTGAGTTGCTATCCCAGGGTTTTGGTTTTTATGGAAGGCACATGCGTTATTTTGATTGTTTTATTTGTTTATTTATTTTTAGGTAAAAAGTAAAGATATATTTACTAGAGAGTTACATCCTAGGAAAGAACCTTCCTCTTTAAAAGGAAGTATAGAAGAAGCCTCTTTTTGTTTGTTAATGCAAAAATACTTTAAGTATTTAAACTTCTCTTTTCCATTCTAAGTTTTCTTACACTTTATTATTTAACCTGTCTATTCTCACCACTGGACCAATTGGCGGCATCAGGATGGATGGTGAAGAGATTGAGATTGTACACAGCTTTAGTTTGCTTGGCTCCATAGTCAACAGTCTTGGCACCAGCAGCCAGGAAATTAAAAGGCGCATTGCAATGGGAAAGTCTGCTGTTAGGGACCTCTCCAAAGTGCTGAAGAGCAATGGTGTCTCTCTGGAGACTAAGGTGCGTCTGATACACGCCATGGTCTTCGCAATCACCTGTTATGCATCAGAGAGTTGGACAATGACCAAGGAGGATAGAAGGAGAATTGATGCCTTTGAGCTGTGGTGCTGGAGAAGAGTATTGAGAATACCGTGGACTGCTAGGAAAACAAACAGATTTGTCCTGGAAAGGGTTAAACCGGGTGGCTCCTTGGAAGCAAGGATTCTGAGGCTCTGTCTAACATACTTTGGACATGTTGTGAGGAGAGACCGGTTCTTGGAGAGGGACATCATGCTTGGGAGGGTGGAGGGACAGCGCAGGAGAGGAAGGCCCTCTATGAGGTGGATTGATTCAGTGACTGGGATAATCGGGATGGGAGTGTCGGAGACAGTGCGATTGGCACAGGACAGAGCGTAGTTTAGGGCTGTTGTACATAGGGTCGCTATGAATCGCAGGTGACTCGACAGCACATAACAACAACAACAACAACATTTATAACTGATTTTTATTAAAAGCTTAACTTGGTGTTAGTCCCACTCTGGGAAACCCATGTGTGTAGACATCGACTCCATAGGACTTTCAGTGACGGTGCTCTCCTAAAAATCAGATTACCAAGCCTTTCTTCCAAATCAGCAACCTTTCAGTTAGTAGCTATGAATCCTTGAAAGCCATTAGTCATCAGCAAATATATCTTACATTCCTACTAAGTAAGAATTGGCATGTTAGGAACTAAGTTTGAAGACTAAAACTAAGTTCTAGTCTTCAAGCTAGAGATTAATAACAGAGTGACAGTTTAGTAACAACAACAATTTGTATTTAACTAGTTGAATTCAACAAATTGAATAAGATAGATTTTGGAACCAAGAAGAAGAGACAACAAGGAGCTAAGACAGATTTGTGACAGGTGCACTCGCTCTTACCTGGGCATTGTGCCTCCACTGAATGTGAGGACGGACTTTAGGGACAATTTGAGGTAGAGATAATAGCTAAGAAAGGTATTCTGCAAAGTAACCGGTAAATTTTCTAGGGAAATGCTGTGGAGTTTCCTGGCAATCCTAAATGACCATTTTGGATTCGTAGTCATGCAATATATTCCACTTAGCACAGGTGTGTGACTTCTCTCTGCAGCCAGTGCAGTCACTTGACATGGCACCATGGAGATCCAAGACATGGTCAGTTGCATTTGAGCAGATGAGTTTTGTTTGCAGATTCACAGACCAGAGGAAGAGGTGGGCTTTAGAGCTAAGAGTGCCCCTTAGAGAACAGTTAAGGAGTTAGACTAGATCCTAAGCAAGGAGAGAAGCAAGGAAGAATTGAGGGAATAAAAATGCTAGGCCAAAAATCCACACATCCTGTGAGTTGTCCTTGCCCTGAGTGTGAAGAGCTTGGGATCCTTGCAGACAATTAGTGACAGGGTGAAACTGGCTAGGTTTAGGGAAACTAACATGAACCTATTTTCAAATTGTTGCCTCGAACCCATTATTGTATCTTGAAATAAAGTTAGTACGGTCATGAAATTATTTTCTACCAGGAAAAAAATAGAAAATATGAAATTGAAATTGAA
Source organism: Elephantulus edwardii (assembly GCF_000299155.1). Taxonomy (NCBI): domain Eukaryota; kingdom Metazoa; phylum Chordata; class Mammalia; order Macroscelidea; family Macroscelididae; genus Elephantulus; species Elephantulus edwardii. Next base: position 1,175,073 of record NW_006400087.1, read on the forward strand.
TGTGTCACTCTTTACCAGGAGCTGAATCTCTTGCCAATTGGATGAACATTGCTTGGCTATAGGTGTGTCCATCACTCGATTGTTTGATTGCTGGAAAAACATTGGATTTTTCTAGTCCACAATGTTAGTTTGACCATCATGATGATGGGGAGGCTATTGATGCCATATAATTTAAATATCTCATAAGCCTAATTTGCTGTTAGTTGTGATGTGAAGGAGGAATCAGTTTCATCTTTTGTCTGCCAAGATGTCAAAACTTTAAATTAGGAAAGCCCATCGATTTTTTTCCCCTGGATAAATTCTTAATGGCTGCAACATATTTCAAGTTTAAAGCAATTGCATCATTTAAGTTTACCCAGTACACACTGCCCTAACAATGGAAAAAGAGAAACATGACCCAAAAAGCAAAGCCATGCTTAAGTTCAGTCACTAGTTCTGGAAACAAAAGTGTTGACAAAGTGAGTAAAATGTTGATTCTGGAATCAGCAAGCTTGACTTTGCCTGAACTACTTCTCTGAATTATAGCCTAGAAAAGAAAAAAGTATGAACTTTATAATGAAAATTGCTTAATTTTTTATCATGCACACAAAATGCAATTAAAATAAGCAGACAATAATACATTATTTATGATGATATACTTGTACAGGGCTCGAACTTCACAATTAAATGAACATAGAAACCAGCACAGCAGGCTGGAAATGTCAGCAAGGAGAAAATTGTCAAAGGAAAAAACAAATTTGGTAGCACCATTTTCGTAGTCACACTGTGGTTGTTAGGATCTTTTATCATCACAAGATCTGAAATGGATAAAGGTCATTCTACTTGAAGAGCTTTTAATTTGTTATCTGCCTATGGGAAATATATTCTTAATGGTAAACCAGCTGGTTAAAAACTGAGCTATTTAAAGGCAGTACAGTATAGCATCAGATGGTCTTATTAGTGTATGTGTAAGCATTTTTCTGTTCAGTGTGTTTGCACAAACAGTAGATAAAGACTGTGCATTTAGTCCTCATCAGTTGTGTCAGCAACTGTGATCAGCAATATCAGGTATTTGAGAGCTTGTTGTATGGGTTAAATCTACCCTCGCAGACAATGAGTTGGATAGAAATGTGCAAACATGTAGTTGGACTAGGTAAATCAGAGCTGGAAAATGTTACCTTACAAGTGACAGAACAGTAAATGTCACCCAAAGCTTGATGATGGTAGTGTTATTGTTCTAAATGTATGAAATGTATGAAAATACTGTTTAGAAGCAGTGCTTTATGCATTCCCAAGCTTTGGTATTTTAAAAAATGACCAGGTAACAGAGATATCTGACCTCCTGCTTCTCACAAGGGAAAGAGAATGACAGTTAATATCCCAGGGTTGGTTCTTACCAGACATGACTCCTGTCTCTGTTTACCCAGTTCTGTCCCCAGCGACCCTCCATGGCACTCTCTGCTTCTTTGATGCTTTGATAGTTCTTTGCAATGGCCATGCAGAACTCACAGATAATACTCACAATTATGGGGTTTATAGAGAAGTAACAAATTATAATGTAGTATTCTGGTTGGGAATGTTTCTTCTCAGTGATGCCCACAGGTGGCCCCCTTGGGCCTCTTGAGCTGGTGCAGTCTCTGCCCTGGTTGAACAGGCGCTCAGAAGTTCTTCAGCTGTGTAGTCAATGGCTGGAGCCAGCCTCCTGCAGCCTCCTTCCTGAAAGGGCTATTGTTGTCTCTGTGGGTGGGTAAGCTAAGTTCTCCACCATGTGCCAGCAAATGTAGAGCTCCGTGCAGCTCATGGAGCGGAGACATAGTCTGCAGTTTCATGGGTCCCTTTGCGTGTATGTTTTTCTTGTAGTTCTGAAGCTGCAGCAGATAAGGAGAGAGCTCAGGATTAGCCTTCTGTGGTTGTGTACAATGACAGGTCAAGCCAGCATTTACACAGCCACCAGCCCCACTCACACACACATACATTGTACACCTTTGGAACGGGACTATGTCTCTCTCTATCATAGTCTTACAAGCTGCCCAAGATAGTTGTTGATGTATGAGGGGGGATGGGATCACAATTGGCTGTCCTTCCTAGCTGCCCTTCAGCCCAGCAGGCATATATGCTGGCACCGACGGGTCCCTGAGGGTCAGGAGTAGGGGGTCTCATCATCTTAGAAGACAAGTCAGCATCTCTTCAGTATTCCTCCTTACCACACTGCCATGTGGTGTCCTGGCTTTCCCTGTCCACATGCGGAGCTGGAGATTCAGGTGTGAGCCCTGGCCGCTGCTTCATGCTGCTCTCACTGTCTGCCTCTGTTTCAGGTGCCACTGTGCAGTAACTATAACGTGAAGAAGGCAAGGAGGGACCCATGGCTTTAGCTGGCTGCCCAGATTCCTTCTTGCACCACTCCTACTACCAGGTATGGCTGCTCGGACATCTGTGTCTGGCAATGGGGTATCGGCTGAGGCCTCAGCACAAATGTGGTTAACAGCCTCCAATTGTTTCGGTTACTAGATGGTCACTAACACACTTTCACAGCAGGAGCGGCTGGCCGGCTTCACCTGGCATTCCTTCCAGGTCTTCCTTTCTTGTCATTGTGTTTACACTAGCCCTTGGCATCCTTCTTCAGCCGTTGCATGATCATACCTGTGACTAGATGTTTGGGGTTGAAACAGGTGCTAGATTTTCATCTTCCAGGCAAATGGGGATTTGGAGTGATGGCAAGCATTGGAGTGCTCACCCGGAAATATGGCCTGCCGACAAGAGTAGTAGATACTCTTAGATAGTAGTAGATGAGGAGATGGGCTTCTTGAGTGGGGAGGAGGAGGGGTGCTCCCCGAGTGGGAGTAGGAGGAGGGTGTTCCCTGTGCAGATGGAGGAGGGAGGATGCTCCATGAATGGGAGTAGGAGGGGGATGCTCCCTGAGAGGGTAGAGGAGGAAGGATGCTCCCCAAGCAGGTGGAGGAGGAGGGATGCTCCCTGAATGGGAGGAAGTGGAGGGGTGCTTCCTGAGTGGGTGAAGGAGGAGGGGTACTTCCCGAGTAGGTAAAAGGGAGGGGTGCTCCCTGAGTAGGAGGAGTGCTCTCTCAGTGGGTAAAGGAAAAGAGGTGCCACCAGAATGAAGGAAGAGGGGTACTCCCTCAGTGAGTAGCTCTTGTTCCTGCTACCATGCCAGCTGTCCTATTTATCTCAAAAAATTGATTGTGGTCAAGTTGAAATTAACTCATAGCCACCTGTCCAGTGAATATTGTTGTTTACTGTAGAGTAAAAACTGACCCATAGATGACCATCCGGCAGTTAATCCCAAGGAGGAGATTGACCATCCTTCTCCCAAAGAACAATGATGGCCTCGAACTGCATCCCTTTGGGATTGCAGGGCAGTTTCTTGCCAGTAGGCCATCAGAGCTTCTTCCTCTAATGACCTACCTTTCTTCTGAGGAACACTTGGTGAATTAGAACCATCGGAGAAGCTCTGCCTTGGGTTGGTAGCACGACCCCCTATGGACTGCATGCCATCTCTGTGTCTCAGTCATCCAGTGCTGCTGTAACAGAAAACTGTAAGTGGATGTGTTACATGAATAGGAATGTATTTTCTCCACATTTGGAAGGCTTGGAAGTCTGAAGACAGGCAGCTGGCTGTAGGGGGAGGTGTTCTTCTCCCTCACTCTCTATCTGTTTCTCTTTCTCTTTCTCCTCTCTTTTTCTCTTTCTGTTAATCTCTCTGTCTCTCTCTGTCTCTTTCTCTGTATCTCTCAGTCTGTCCCTGTCTCTGTCACTTTATTCTGAAGGAAGATCATTGGTAATCATGTGACAGATACCTTCCCTTGCATCTGGCTGTTCTTGTTTGCTCTTTTCTGTCTCAAAAGAGATGGATTAAAAACAACCTCCACGCTAATACTGCCACATTTACGTATATTACGTTTGGAATTCTGACCACATGTCTAGGGGTTCAAGACATAGTCCAGGTCCTTTCAGAAGGTCTTTTCCCAGATCCAACATCCTCTCCCTAGCTCTGCTCTCACCAGAGGTTTGGAAGACAAGTTCATCCGGAGCGTTCCATTATTAGGCTTGTCCTCCTGGGCTGTGAGAAAAAGCTTCATCTTCCATTTCCTTCCTCATTTGAGTAAGATACTGATTGTACTTGACTTCATAAGGGACACATCTTTCAAGGATGTTCAGGTTCTCTGAGTGCAGTGTCTGAATCTTTGCCATCACTTTGCTTGGTCTCTTAGTGACCAAAAGAGCCTGAACTGTGAAGTCTTGTGCACACTGTGCCCTGTGGCAGCTTTTTGCACTTTCGTGCACTTGTTTTTCCCCCCTTAACCTGTGAACTATTTTTAGCCACAGTGATGGAAGAGGCTTTGCCAGTAGCATTGCAGCTTTGGAGAGAGGTTTGTGGAGGAGGGGAACATACCTTTGAAGAAAAACTAAAGATTCATTAATTCTAGTTATTGAAAGAAGAAAGGACTAAAACAGCAGAACCATGACATTCAATGGTGACCCCAGGTGTCTGCTCCAGTAAGATACTGCCCTCACGTGGGCAAAACTGTCCCTTCACTCTAAGAGAACCTGGCTGTGCCTCCCCCTCCTTGAGAGTTCTGCACTACATCCTTGGTCATGGGCCTTCTTTTAGGTGACGCTGAATTCTTTGGATGCACATTGCACCCTGGCCTCAGCCTGCTGCCTTGAGTTTCATGCCATCCTCTCTGCAGAAGTGGTGAGTGCATTGAAGGGGAAATGTCCCACATATACTCCCTGGGAACCTTATTTCCCCAGCAGGGGCCAGAGTGGATTCCAGTACTTCTAATGACAGTAGGGAGACTAAGGGAGCAAAGGGTCTTCCTCTTTGCTCCCACAACACTCAACACACTCCCATTCCTAATGGCCCATCCTGAAGGGCAGACTGCAGTCAGAGACATAAACCTTATGGACTTGTGTGGTATTTTCTTTGCCCTCTGGAACCAGGAAGCTGGGAGTGGCACACTCTGATCGCTCCACTGTCCCTGCAGGAACGCTGGGCACTGCCGTCCCCTGGCTCCTGACTCATGTGAAAACCCAGCAGTGTGGCTTGGCAGCATCTTTCTGCTGTTCCTGGAAGATTAGGTGACAGTTCCAGAATTTCTCAGAAAATGGGATGATTTACAGCGAGCTCTGGGCTTGAGCAATCTGCAGTCACAGCAATTAGATAGATCTCTCCATTTTTAGAGAGAAGCATTTCTTCTTAAAACATCAATGTGTAAATATCTAATTCTGACTCTTCACTGTAAGCTGAGTCTTGGTCACTGATAGGTAGTTTTTACAAATATGTATATTCTCACACACACATGGAGCTGTTCAAGCACTCAGCCGCTAATGGAAAGCTTGATGTCGGCAGTGCAGACTCCACCAGGGGAGCCGAAGGAGAAAGGCCAGCCATCTGTTATTTAATAAGTTATGGCCTTGGAAACCCTAGAGATCAGTTCTGCTTTGGCTGCTTCTGTGTTTGGCAAGAATGGAAGATAACTAATAGAAATATATAATGTTACTATTGTTACGTGCCCTGGAGTTAACCACAACTCAAAGCAACCTTGTGAACAATGAATCTAGACTTGTTCTATCCTGCACCATCATCGTCTCTGATGTACTTGAGCCTATTGTTACAGTGCTGAACACTATAATTTATCGTGATAGATGAAGAAAAAAATTGAAGTTTTCAATAATTTCATCTTACATGGTTTCACAGTCAACTCCCTTGGTACCAGCAGCCTGGAGATCAGGAGACTTAATGCAGTTGGAAAGCCTGTAATCAGGAACCTTTCCAAATTACTGAGGAGTAATGATGTCAGTTTGAGGACTAAGGTTCATCCAATTTGGGCCATGGTCTTTCCATTCACTTGCCATGCATCTGAGAGCTGGACAATAAATAAAGTTGACAGAAGAAGAGTTGATGCCTTTGAGCTGTGGTGTTGGAGAAGAGTGCTGAACATTCCATGGACAGCCAAAAGAACAAGCAAATATGTCTTTAACAAAGTGCAGCCAGATTGCTTCTTGACAGCAAAGATGATAAAGCTTCGTCTCTCATATTTTGGACATGTTACTAGGAGAGGCTATTCCTTAGAAAGGGAAATTATGCTTGGAAAAATGGAGGGTTGAAGAAGAGAGGATGATCTGTAACCAGATGGGTTGACACGGTGACTGTTCCAGTGGGCTCGAGTATGTCAGAAAGCGTAAAGATGGCACAAGATAGGACAGGGTTCAGATCTGTTGTTCCTAGGGTCACAGTGAGTCATACTCAATTCCATAGCACCTAACAATAATACTGTTACAGTCACGGCGTCAATCCATATTTTTGAGAGTCTTCCTCTTCTTCACTGACTTCCAAGCATAATGTCCCTCCGCAAGGACTAGCCCCTTATAACAACATATTCAAAGTGTGTACCACCAAGAAGCACCTTGGCTGCGCCTTCTCCAGGATATGTTTGTTTGTTTGTTCATTTGGTGATCCTTGATATATTCAGTACTCTTCTTCAGTATCACAGTTAAAAGGCATCAGTTCTTCCTCTGTCATCCTTAGTCATTCATTTAACTTACAGATGCATAGCAAGTAATTGAAAATACCATGGCTTGACTCAGAGATGCTTAAGTAAAACTGACATCATTGCTCCTTAGCACTTTGACAAAGTCCTTGATAGTGTAATTTCCCAGTGAAATATGCTTTTTTTTTATGACTGCTGGTGCCAGGGGTTGATTGTGGATCCAAGTAAAATGAAAATTTCAATCTTTTCTCTCCATTTGTGATGATGTTGCCCAGTGATGAGGATTTTTGTTTTTCTGATGTTGAGATATAGACCTTATTTAAGGCTCTAGTCTTTGATCTTCTGTAGCAAGCACTTCAAGTCACATTCAATTTCAGCATGATACAAATTGTTGATAAGTCTTCCTCCAATTCTGATGACACATTCGTCTTCAAAAAGTCTTCCTTCAGGGAGCTTTGGTGGCCTAGTGGCAAGACGCTCTACTGCAATCCCAGAGGTACATGGTTCAAATCTACCAGATGCTCTGCTGGAGAAGGAGGGGGCAATCTCCTCCTGTAGCAGTCAGATCTGATTTGACGGTACATGTAAACAATAAAATTGTTTTGTTGTTATGTGCCGTCGAGTCGCTTGCGACTCATAGCGACCCCATGTACAACAGCCCTAAACTCCACTTTGTCCTGTGCCAATCGC
>NW_006400087.1:1184265-1211073 GCF_000299155.1 Elephantulus edwardii
CCTCAGCTTCAGCGTGAATTTGCATATGAGTAGTTGGTGGTCTGTTCCACAATCAGCTCCTGGCCTAGTTTTCACAGCTGATATTGAGCTTCTCCAGCAGTTCTTTCCACAGATGTAGTCGATCTGATTCCTATGCATACTATCTGGTGTAGGCTTCCACTCATTATAGCTTTTGTACTTCATATTTGATGCCACAAAGATCATTTGAAACATTCTTCAATTTTATTTTGTGAAAATTTGCCATCTGAGAGGACATTTACCTCTTGTGTTTTTCGAGTGATTTAAAATTGTGATCCTGATTTTAGTAACAGCAAGCTGCACTGCAATCCCTAAGGCACATGGTCTGAGGCCACGCTGTGCAGAAGGGTGGAGAACTCCTTCCATGCAGTTAACTGCCTCTGCAGAGCTGCTGCAGGGTCAGCTGTGGGTCGGTTCCAACTCTGTGGTACACAAGAACAGCAGCTGTGTTCAGGTGTGTTTCTTGGGAAAGTAGACAGTTACTAAATATGTTCATGCCACTATGCAGCTGCCTGACTAGGTACTTTGTTCACATTCTCTGTAACGTATTGGACTTAGAGAGTCATTGTGATAATCTGAACTAACATCCATAAAGCCTTAACCTTGTGTTTGTCACGTAGGAGAGGCCATCATCAATTGAGAGCAGACATTTTGATCCATATTACAATAGGAGCTACCTTTCTGATTCATTTTAAGAATATAGATTTTCGTTAAAGCAATGGGGTTTTTTGAAATAATGTTCATAATGCCCGTGTAAATTTGAGATTATAATCCCAAATCTTTATTTTCATTTTTTTCTGACATCTTGGTAGAATGTTTGAGGAAAAAAGAACAAAACAACCAGATGGTGTTTAATCTGGAAAAACCCATTTTTTTTCCATGGGTTTGGAAACTGCTTGTAACTGATGCTTCATTTATGAGAGCTTGCTGTTACTTACTTCCCTTGAAACGGTCCTGACTCTTAGCAGCCCTATGCACACAGAGTAGGGGCTTCAAGGATGTGAGCTCTGGGATGGTCCTCCCGACTGTCCTCCAACATCTGGGTGGGTCATCACTGTGGGAGTTAACAACGAACTGTTTATGCCACCTGGAGATGTCATTACAAGTCTAGATAATAAATTACTTATAAATTGTAGAAGTGTGTCTGCCATTGTGCTTTTTAATAATGTGTAAAGGGTTGAAAATCCTTTTCTTAGGCCATTATAGTTTGATCAAATTTGCTCTTTGATTTAGCATTTCATGAACACACTTGATGTGTAGCCCTTACTAGGCTATGGGATACAAAAGAAGGTGCCACCCTCCATGATTCTGTGGTGCTCTGGGCAGACACAGGGGATACTGTGTGAGTGGCACCAGGGAAATGTGCTGTGGGAAGTGTGCTGTGGAGGGGCAGGAGTTTGGAGGTGACATTTGCTACACTACTGAACTCCTACCTCATATTCTGCGTCCTCTTTTCAGGGACAACCCAGAGCAGTTCCATCTTGCCCTGGGGCTGAAGTGCTGTGTTGTAGATGCCAGCTCATTAAACTCCTGAGTTTCTGTAACTTGGTTTCTAGTGTTATCAGCATGTTCCTATAGTTGGCCAAGTTCTCGGGTACTCTGACTCCATTGGAGTGGAGGTGGCTGCATCCTTCTGGACACAGGCTCCAACAGTCCTTTCAGCCCGTGACTGCAGGCCAAGGAAGAAGGTGGTTGGTCTCCTCCTGTGTGCTCCTTCTGTGTTCAGGGAGGCCATGCACAGCACTGCCCCATGCTCTTTGTCCAGTTCAATGAAAAAGTACAGAAACAGACAAAATATGTCTGTAAACTCATAGAACCTTGTGTGACTACTAAATTTAAAAAGAAAATGTGTGTATTTTCTCTATGATTTTATACTTTCTAGGATTTTGATTTGCAAATGTGTGTGTAACAACACGCTCCTTCCCAGCAGCCTGGGAGTGCAGCCTTGGCAACACGCTCCTTCCTGGCAGACTGGGACTGCACTCTTAGTAATTTCGGGATCGTGCAGTTGAGCTGGTACTTTTTGACCTTGGGCATTTGGGATGTGAACCAAGATCAGACTTTGCATTTGTTGCCCATTCTGGCCATTGGAAGGAATACTGGTGGTACAGTAGTTAAAAACTCACTGTTAACTGTAAGTTTGGTGATTCTAATTCACCTGACAATCTGAAAGAGAAAGGTGGAACTGTCTGTTTCTTTAGAGAGTACTACCTTGGAAACCTCGGGAGACAATTTTGCTCTTTCCTAAAGGCTCATCATGAGGCAAAATAGACTTGATGTGTTTTTTTTTTGAGGGGCCATGGAATTGGTTCAGGTTCTTTGAACAACCTTTACATAAAATGAGATTCCATAAGGCAAGGCTTATGGACTGAATTGTGGCCCTCTAGAATAGGAAGTTGTAGTGGCCTAATGGTAAGAAACTGGACTGCAATCTCTAAGGAATGCAGTTTCACTCTACCAGCTGCTTCATGGGCAATTAACTCCTCTTGTGCAATTAACTACCTCAAGACAGCTATGGGTTGGTTCTGATTCCATGACACACAATAGCAACAACATCAGAATAGGTTTTAAATAAGAGATAGTGTGCTTTAGGTCTCTATCATTTCTCCATTACCTATTCAATGTGTATGCTGAACAAATAATTTGAGAAGCTGAACCTTATCCAGAAGAACATCACAGCAGGATAAGAGGAAGACTCATCAACAACCTACATTATGTTCATGACACAGCCTTGCTTGCTGAAAGTGAAGAGGACTCAAATACTTAATCAAAGGCTGCCGTCTTCAATATGGATTAAATCTCAATAGCAAGAAAACAAAAATGCTCACCAGTGGGCCAGTAGGCAACATCATGATAGATGGCTAAAGGATTAAATTTGTCAGTAATTTTGTCCTGCTTTTATCCACAATCAACACCCTTGTTATCAGCAGTCCAGAGATCAGAGCATATGTTGCACTGGAAAAATTTGCTGTCAAAGACCTTTCCAAAGTTCTAAGGAGCAATTATGTCAGTCTAAAGACTAAGGTGCACCTGATTCAAGCCATGGTCTTTTCAATTACTTGCTATTCATCTGAAAATAGAAAGTGACTAAGGTTATAGAAGAAGAATTGGTGCCTTTGAGTTGTGGTGTTGGATCAGAGTACTGGATATCCCATGAACTACCAAGAAAATAAACATGTTTTAGAGAAAGTGCCACCAAAGTGCTTCTTGAAGGTGAGAATGGTAAAGGTTCATCTCACAAATTTTAGGCATGTTGTTAGGAGGGACCAGTCCTTGGAAAAAGACATTATTCTTGTAAATATAGAGGGTCAAAAAAAGAAAGGAAGACTTTCAGGGGCTGTAACAATGGGCTTAAATATATCAGAGATGGTGAGGATGTTGCAAGATCAGGCAAGGATCAGCTCTGTTGTTCATAGGGTCACTGTGATGATGATGTGTAATAACAGAATACATTTTAAATCCTCACCCCAAACTTGTGGGTGTAAACCATGTGGAAAGAGGGTTTTGTTTTATTAAAGAGATTAGATCAATTCAGTCCTTATTATTGTTATATTCTCATAGTAGACCCACAGTTAGATCTCCATCAGGTTTTCAGAGGCTATAAATCACTTGAGAGGAGATTGCCCATTTTTCTTCCACTGAGAAGCTGTAAGATTCTGTGTACCTTCTGGTTGTCAGAGCAACTCCTTACCACTCAGTGCTAAATACAGTTACTTCTTAGTGATCAAAGGGAGGGCATCAACACTGAAGAAAGCATGCAGAACCTGGAAATGAGTGATGTCTCTGAATTCTCCCAGAACACCAAAGAGAATGTTTATGGAGCTGAGATGATGAAACCCTCTCAGAGGTGGAACCTCAAATTCATACTTCTCAACAAAAATGGAGAGAGAGAGTAACTCCTGTTTGTAAAATCTTCCACTGTGACATTTTTGTTCCAGCAACTCCAGGAAACAATGATTTAGTGCTTGGATGTGGTCAGTGGAGGGTCACAGTGGGTACCACTTTGCTCCTCTCCTGATGCCCAAGTGTTCTTGCTGTGCCTTTGCCTAGTCCTTAGGTCTGCCAACCACAGCCCCAGTCCTCAGGGTGACTTGCCTGTGCCTTCACCATCTAGTTTGCCCTCAGGGGTCTCTGTGTGCCCTGCAGGCTGTGGCCAGTGAGAAGTGACCAGCTTGGGAGTCCTGTGTGCCTAGTGCTTTCCTTCTGCCCCCTGGTGTATAAGAACTCAGCATAGTGCACCTGTATCTTTGGTCTTTGCTTTTATCAAATGAGGACGTTAAGGAACAATGAATGGTACTGAGTACATGGTGGGTTGAGGGAAAAGACCCTTGCTGACACTGCCCACTGCCCACCCCTCTGCACTTAGAAGGTCAGGATCTGAGACCTGGTGGGTCCCTTCCTCATCTTTGGTCTTAACCCTGCTGGTCAGTTCTGTCATGATGGACTCATCTGAGTATCAGTGTCCATTTCTAGAGGGGGAAATTATATTCTCACTACCCTTAACTTCAAGAGTTTAACCAACTGACTGGAAGAGATCTATACTTGTTCACATTCCAAAGGAAGGTGATGCGACAGAGTGTGGAAATTATCTAACAGTATCATTGATTTCACATGAAAGCAAGATTCTGCTGAAGATTATCCAAAAACGACTGGAACAGCACCTCAACAGAGAACTGCCTGAAGTGCAGGCTGGATTTAGAAGAGGCCATGGCACTAGGGATATTAAGCTAATGTAAAATGAATCTTGGCTGAAAGCAGAGAGTACCAGAGGAATGCCAATCTGTGTTTCATTGACTATGCAAAGGCATTTGACTGTGTAGATCACAACAAACTGTGGCTGACTCTGAGAAGAATGGCAATCCCAGAACACTTGATTAATTTTATGTGAAACCTCTACTTGGACCAGGGAGGCAGTTGTCAGAACAGAGCAAGGAAACACTGCATGAGTCAAAATTGGGAAGGGTATGTGTCAAAGATGTGTCCTATCTCCATATCTTTTCAATCTATATGCAGAACAGATTATCGGGGAGGCTGAGCTCTATGAGGAGAAGGGTGGCATCAGGATTGGAGGTAGACTTATTAACAATCTGCATTATGCAGATTACACAACCCTGCTTGCTGAAACAGAGGACAACCTGAAGCACTTGCTGCAGAAGGTCAAGGACTGCAGACTTCAGTATGGATTGAAAAACAAAGATTCTCACCACTGGGCTGATTGGAAGCATCATGATGGATGATTAAGAGATTGAGATTGTTGACAACTTCCATTTGCTTGGCTCTACAATCAACACTCTTGGTACCAGCAGCCAGGAAAGTAAGATGAATTGCATTGTGAAAGTCTGCTGTCAGAGACCTCTCCAAAGTGCTGCAGAGCTGTAATGTTAGTCTGGAGACTAAGATGCACCTGATACAGATCATGGTCTTTTTAATTATTTGCTATGCATCAGAGAGCTAGACAATGACTAGGGATGATAGGAGAGTTGATGCCTTTGAGCTGTGTTCCTGGAGAAGAGTATTGAATGTACCATGGACTGCTAGGAGAACAAACAAGTTCATCCTCGAGAGGGTGATGCCAGTCTGCTCTTTGGAGGCAAGGATTTTGAAACTTCTTCTGACCTACTGTGGACATGTTTCAAGGTGACATCAATCGTTGGCGAGGAACGTCATGCTTGACAGGGTGGAGGGACAGCACAGGAGAGGAAGACCCTCGATGAGATGGAATGATTCAGTCACAGGGGTAATGGGGATAGGCATGTCGGAGACAGTAAGTTGGCAAGATATAGAGCAGGGTTTAGGGCTGTTGTACATAGGGTCGCTTTGAGTTGCAGGCGACTTAACTGCACATAACAACAACAACCTTCAGCTACGTTCCATGCCTAGCTGACCTAGGCATGTCAGCCTGTTAAATTACAATCTCCAGTGGGTTTTCAGTACATTGTGGTGAAGGATATTGCCCGTCTTTCTCCTGTGGCATAGCTGGCATAATCAAACCATATACCTTTAACTTGGCAGCATAGCTCCTCACCGCTAGGCTTTGTGTCCTAAGAAGGTGGGAAAACACCACATGGCTCCTTGCAGGCCTTGGAGTGGCACCCCTAGTGGAGACCTGCTGTTTTACCCAGAGCAGGAATGATGATACCATGTTTTCTTTGAGTACAGAGATGAAATTTGAGGCCATTATTGCTGAGAGGCACCCTGGTGGGCTCACCTGCAGCGTGCTGCACTGTGAACCAATAAGCTGGTCATCTCCTGTGGTTTCAGTCTACCAGCCAATCCAAGGGAGAGAGGTGGGCAGTCTCTACCTTTTAAGCTTCACAGCCGTGAAACCCTGTGGAGAACTCTATGCACTGGATGGACTCCAGGGCAGTAAGCTGGGATTGAAGGCCAGCAGGAAGGCTGATACAGAACAGCCCCAGGTGGAACTTTTGCCAGACAACAGACAAGGTGAGTGGAAAAAGAGACATTCTCAAAGCAAAAAACAGATACAGTGGCTGTTGAGAATAAACATAGCAAAACATATACCAATTTAATTTCATTTTGTGTGTGTATGATTTAGTAATATGATTACATCTTCAGAGTTGTGCAACAGGTCCGATACTCCTTTGCTGAGTTGTTCTTCTTCTGCTAACATAGACATATCTTAAAACTGCATAGTGCTCAAGACAGACATTTTTAAAAAGACTTTAAAAAAAGTTCTTTTTGGTTTTCAGTAGACTTCAGGTGATATTTTTGGTTTAAGGTTTAAAGATGGTTCTCTCAAGGCAACAGTTTCAGGGTTTAGTCTATCTCTAATGGTTCCAGAAATTTTGTGGTTGTTCTGTGCCATCAAGATGATCACAACTCTTAATGGTCCAGTAAAACAGATCTGAATCTTGCCCTTCCTGCACCATCCTCACTGTCTCTGGGGCCCATTGTTGCAATCATTGTGATAATCCATCTTTGACAGTCCATGAAAATTTTAACTTCTAATCTGCACTTGTCTCCTTTTGGTCTCTTTAATTGCTGTCCAGTTGAAACAGACTTATAACTGATCTTTCATTGGGTTTTGGGAGGCTTTAAAGATTGTTTGTTGCTGTTGTTAAGTGCTGTCAAGTTGCAGGTGACTCGTAGCGACCCTATGAAGGAGAGTCCTCAACGCTTGGGTGTCTTTGATCCTCTCTCCAGGTTCATAGGGTTTCCGCAGGCAAGCTATTACAGAAGTGGATGCCACTCCTCCTTCCAAGCTTGTTTTAATCGGGGAGCTCCACCCCATTCTCTGTCCACATTGGGTAACCAACCATTAACACCTTTGACACATCAGTGTCACAGTGTTCAGCCTCACAGCAACCACAAGTTACTACTTGCTGTACAGAAACTTGTACACCAGGGCTATATGACCTAGAGTAACGTCTGAACAAAAAACAATGAAAGGTAGCCCTCTAGCCCTTCAGTGTCTTAAAACCTGGCACACCCAAATCCTGGCAAACTCCTTTCCATAGCCCCCAGTTCATCTGGCAAGTCTGCTCTGCTGACCCCCACACAGGGCCAAAAGAACAACACACCACAAGTGCCCTGAGCCCTCAAACCTACCGTCCCTCAAGAAGCTAGAGTCCGGATTCAGCTGACATTAAATATCCTAAGACCCTCGGTGGGGTGTGACCTTTCAGTGTCTTCAAACCTGACATGCCCAAATGCTGGCAAACTCCTTTCCCCAGACCCCCAGTTCATCTGGCAAGTCTGCTTTGTCAACCCCTATATGGGGCCAAAAGAACACCACACCACAAATGCCCTGAGTCCTCAAACCTGCCGTGCTTCAAGAAGAAAGATTGTTTAATTTCTTGAATAATTTGCTCAGCATAGAGTTTGAATAGATGTGGAGAAATTGTATAGTCCTCATGCACACCTTTCCCAATTACAAACTATACAATATTCCCTTTCTCTGTTGGAACAAAAGTTTCTTGGTCTAGGTATAAAGAAGAGTGTGGCATCAAGATTGGAGGCAGACTCGTCAACAACCTGTGTTACGCAGATGACAAAACCTTGCTTGTTCAAAGTTAGGAGGACTTAGGAACTTGTTACTGAGAATCAAAGACTGTTGTTGTTATGTGCCATTTAGTCGCCTGCGACCTAGAGTGACCCTATGTACAGCAGCTCTGAAGCCTGACCTGTCCTGAGCCAGCACTCACTCTGTCACATCAATTGTCCCAGTAACTGTATTAATCAATCTCATCTGGGGCTACAGCCTTCAATTTATTATATATATCAACTTCCAGAAAACAGAAATCCTCATCACTGGGCCAGGAGGCAGTATCATGATAAGTCGAGAGAAGATTGAATTTGGCAACAGTTTCATCTTGCTTGGATCTACAATCAACACCCTTGGTACTAACAGTCAAGAGATCTGGAGACATATAGAATTGAAGAAGTCTGCTGTCAGGGATCTTGACAAAGTTCTAAAGAGCAATGATATCAGTCTAAAGATGAAGAGGAATCTGATTAAAAAAATAATCTTTCTAATCACCTAACACACATTTGAGAACTGTGCAATAAAATTGACAGGAGAAAAAGGATGCCTTTGAGTTGTGATGTTGGAGAACAGCACTCAGTATCCTCCTTTAACTACTGAAAGAACAAAAAGATATGTCTTAGAGAAAGTGAAACTAGAGTGGACCTTGAAGGCAAGGATGGTGAGACTTCATCTCACATACATTGGACATATGGTTAGGAGAGGCTATTTCTTGAGAAGGAACATTATACTTGGGAAGATGGAGGGTTAGCAGAGGAGAAGACCCTCAATGAGATAGGTTGACACAGTGACTGCAGCATTGGCCTCAAGTGTGTCAAAGATTGTGAAGATGGCACAGAATTGGGTAAGGTTCATATCTCCTGTTCATAGGGCCAATATGAGACATAGTTGATAGCACTTAACATCAACAGTAACAACAAAGATTGCCTGTTTTCTTCCTGCAGAGCACGTGGTGTATTTGAACCAGCAGTCTCTGAGTATAGTCTTTGGGTTAGTAGCGCAACTCCCTCCAGATTACATAATAGAGTCCACTTGGATCAGGATTCTTATTTGAGGCCTTTGATCAGAACGCTGGCACCCTAGAGTCATATTCCAGTGGAGAGAGAGCCTTGGCAGAGTGTAATAACTGTGTACGGAAGCCCTGCAGTTAGGGCAGTGTTATACAGGGAGGAGGTGCTCTGCAGGGCTGGTGTGGGGCAAGGACACACTGAAGTGCACAGGGATCCGGAGCTGGTTACTGCAGATGGTGTGGTGCAAGGCAGCCAGCATGATGTTGGAGGCTGTGCCAACCACACAGCATAATGTGTGCATAGATGGTGACCCTGCCAAGTGCTGGTAAAATGGTCTGTTTCCGTGGTTGCATTCCACTTGATACTCAGCTATTCATAGTAGAGATCCTCACTGCATCAGACGCCCACTACCAGGAGTGTCTTCAGTGTTTCAGCTGGACTTGGTGCAGGAGAGTGTTACTCACATGATAAGGATGAGATTTGGAAGTTTGCAGTAGTTTCTGCAGAAGAACTACTCCCTGTCAACACTCAAGTGTTCTGGTGAGTGTTCAGTGCAGGTCTGTGAAAAACAAAGGAGCTCTGCTTAGATCCTTCCTTTTCCCTTGAGATCTTTCTGGTGGAAATGGCTCTATACAGAGGGAGCAGCCTGGTGGCGCCAGCAACCAAGGTCCTGCAGTGACTTCTGAATTCTCTGAGAATGTCCAGAGAGGATGTGGGAGTGCTGTTGATCTGTGTGCTTTGCCGGTTTCAATACATTTTTCAGTGAAGCAGAGCCTTGATCGTTTCAGCCTTGAGTTGACAGAGTACTATGGCAGTCTCCCTTGCTCTGTTTCGCTGCTGGCACATGTGTGGCCCAGGCATCACAGGAGTGACCAGCTGTGTGGTGATTTCCTAGTGTACTGTTCAGCTGGATTGAGGTCCAGGATGTGATTGAAACAAGCAGTAAGTATTTTCTTTGACAAAAATTGAGAGTTGGAACAATTACTAACATATTATGCATTTTTGTGGGCAACCTGAAAATGATCCCTTTTTTAAAGCATTAAGAGTAATTGAGACATAAGCCTTTAAAAATTTTTCTTCTTTTTTTTAACCACACTTAATGTCTTATTGAAGTATCTGTTAGTAAATATATTTATGTTTTATATTTCTGTTCCCTGTTTTATTTATGAATTTCATAATGACATACAGGGATCTTTTTTATTTTTACTTGTGACTTACTTGTTGACCCCTCTCATAGGTCAGTGGTGTTGGGGTTTTATTAAATTTTTTAAGTGAAAGGTATTAATTATTCTTTGGTATTCTTTTTTTTTTTGTATTCTATGTGGGGTCAAGATTGGTGGACGATTTATCAACAATCTGCGTTATGCAGATGATACAACCCTGCTTGCTGAAACTGAAGAGGACCTGAAGCGCCTGCTGCAGAGTGTCTCAAGGACTGCAGCCTCCAATATGGATTGAGGCTCAATGTCAAGAAGACAAAGATTCTCACCACTGGACCAATTGGCAGCAGCAGGATGGATGGTGAAGAGATTGAGATTGTACACAGCTTTAGTTTGCTTGGCTCCACAGTCAACAGTCTTGGCACCAGCAGCCAGGAAATTAAAAGGTGCATTGCTATGGGAAAGTCTGCTGTTAGGGACCTCTCCAAAGTACTGAAGAGCAGTGGTGTCTCTCTGGAGACTAAGGTGCATTTGATGCAGGCCATGGTCTTTGCAATCACTTGTTATGCATCAGAGAGTTGGACAATGACCAAGGAGGATAGAAGGAGAATTGATGCCTTTGAGCTGTGGTGCTGGAGAAGAGTATTGAGAATACCGTGGACTGCTAGGAAAACAAACAGATTTGTCCTGGAAAGGGTTAAACCGGGTGGCTCCTTGGAGGCAAGGATTCTGAGGCTCCGTCTAGCATACTTTGGACATGTTTTGAGGAGAGACAGGTCCTTGGAGAAGGACATCATGCTTGGGAGGGTGGAGGGACAGCGCAGGAGAGGAAGACCCTCTGTGAGGTGGATTGATTCAGTGACTGGGATAATCAGGATGGGAGTGTCAGAGACAGTGCGATTGGCACAGGACAGAGCAGAGTTTAGGGCTGTTGTACATAGGGTCGCTATGAGTCGCAAGCAACTCAACGGCCCACACCAACAACATTTTTTATAGATTTTTAAAAATTATTTTTTATTTTAATAAAAGTTTACAAAGACTTTGGATTTATAGGCATTCATAGTTGCACACTTACCTCCTTACCCACCCCTCATGCCCAGTGCACTTTCCTCTTTCAAAAGAAAAAAAATGAAAAAAAAAATCTTCCATTGTTATACAATCTCTCACCCCCAGTTCACTCCACCGTGCACCTTTCATTCTGGACTCTTATCATGACAGTAATACCTAATTATATATTCCTACTAAACAGTTCTATCCCTCATCTGTTTCAATGCAGTATACATTATTTACCCCCTCTTAGTTTCCCTCCAACATCAGCCCCACTTTACAACAGTGGCACTATTTGTCCTTTGGTGACTGAGATATTTCATTCAGCATGATGTCCTCCAGGTTCACCCATTTTGTATAATATTTCATGAATTCCTTGTTTTTCAATGCAGCATAGTATTGTGTGAATATACAAAAGCTTCTCTATCCATTCATTTGTTGATGGGCACTTTGGCTGTTTCCAACCCTTTGCTATTGTGAACAAAGCCGTGATAAACATGGGTGAGCATATATCTGCTTGCGTGGCAATTCTGGTTTCTGGATATTCCTAGTAGTGGATTTGCTGGGACAAATGGTATTTCTATTTGCAACTTTTTGAGAAAGTGTCATACTGCCTTCCATAGTGGTTGCACCATTTTACACTCCCACCAATAAGTGAATAAGTATTCCATTTTCTCCGCAGCCTTGCCAGCATTTGTTTGCTATTCTGTTAAATTTTGCTATTCTTCCTGGGGTGAGATGATACCTCATATTGTTTTGATTTACATCTCTCTTAGAGCTAGGGATTTTGAACATTTCTTCATGTGTTTAATTTCCATCTGAACGTCTTCTTTGGTGTAGTGTCTGTTCATATCTTGTGACTAGTTTAGAATTGGATTATTTATCTTTTGGTGGTGCTCGAGTATTTTATAAATTCTAGATCTAAGTCCCTTACCAGACATGACATTACCAAATATTTTTTCCTACTCTGTGGCTTCCATTTTTACTCTAGTGGAGAAGTTTTTAGATGTGCTTAGGAATTTGATTCTTAGAAGGTCCAATTCATCTATTTTATCCTTTCCTGGTTGTAGATTTTCAGGATTCTTGGAAGACTGTTTATGTTGTGGATTAGGACTTCCAGAGTTCTTCCAAGCGTTTCTTTAATGAAATGTACAGTCCTTGGTATCATATCATCTGCATAGAGAGATAATATTGCCTCCCTTTTGCCAATTTGGATACCTCTTATTTCCTTCTCTTGCCTTATTGCTATCACTAAGACTTCCAATACAATGTTGAATAGGAGAGGTGATAGTAGGCATCCTTGTCTAGTTCCTGTTCTCGATGGGAATGCCTTTAATCTCCCTCCATTGAGAACAATATTTGCTCTCGGGTTTGCTTATATACGTTTTATTATGTTGAAGAAATTCCCCTCTAATCCTATTTTGTTGAGTGTTTTAATCAGGAAAGGGTGTTGGATTTTGTCAAAGGCCTGTTCTAAGTCAATTTTGATGATCATGTGGTTCTTATTCTTTGTTCTGTTAATGTGATTAATTACATTGATTGTTTTTCTTATATTGAACCATCTTTGCATAACTCTTATGAATCCTACTTGGTAATGGTGAATTATTTTTTGATGTATCATTGGATTCTATTGCCCAGGATTTTAGTTAGGATTTTTACATCTATGTTTATGAGAGATATTGTCTTCTAGTTTTCTATTTTGATGGTGTCTTTACCTGGATTTGGTATCAAGGATATATTTGCTCCATAAACTGAGTCTGGCAGAATTCCATCTTTTTCTGTAATAGTTTATGTAGAATTGGTGACAGTTTTTCTCTGAATATTTGATAAAATTCAGTTGTAAAACCATCTGGTCCTGGGTTTCTTTTGGTCGGAAGTTGTTTTATTTCCTTTTCGATTTCTTTTGTAATGAGTCTGTTCAGCTGTTCAGTTTCAGTTTGTGTCAGATTAGGTAGGTTGTGAATTTCTAAGTATTTGTCCATTTCCTCTAGGATTTCATATTTGCTTGAGTATAGTTTTTCAAAATATTCCTGTGTTAGCCTTTTTATTTTAATTGGTTCTGTTGTGATATTTCCTGTTTCATCCCTTATTCAGGTTATTTGTGTCTTCTATTTCTTTTCTTTCGTGAGTTTTGCTGGTGGTTTGTTGATTTTATTGACCTTTTCCAAGAACCAATTTCTAGATTTGTTCCTAGTTTCAATTGTTTTTTCAGTTTTCTGTATATTTTATTTCTGCTCTAATTTTTATAATTTCAGGTTTTTTAGAGGGTATCAGGTTTTCTTGCTGTTCTTTTTCAGTTTGTTGGAGATGTTGTTTTAGAGAGTCAATAGTCATTTTTTCCTGCCTTTTGATGTGTTTGCTGATTGCTATAAATTGACCTCTGATTGCTGCTTTAGCTATTTCCCAGAGGTTTTGGTAAGTGGTGTTTTCATTGTCATTTTTCAAGAAATTTATTAATTTAATTTTTTATTTCTTCTAGTACCTACTCATATTCAAGCAAGGTGTTGGTCAGCTTCCAAATGTATGATTTTTTTCCCTCCCCTTTATCTTCTTATTATTAATGTTTAATTTTGTAGCGTTGTGGTCTGAGAAGATGTATTATTTGCATATATGTATTTTTTTAAATAGATGCTTCCTTGGGGCCTAAAATGTGATCTATTCTGGAGAACATTCCATGAACTTTGGAAAAGAAGGTACATTGTGCTTTTTTTTTGTACATTAGCTCATTAATATCTTTGAGATTGGGTTGGTTTATTTTATGGTTTAACTCTTCAACATCTGTGTTGAGTTTTTTTCTGGCAGTTCTATATTTTCCTGAGAGTGGTATATTGAAGTCTCCAGCTACTATAGTTGTGTTGTCTATTTTCTTTTTCAGTTTACTTAGTGTTTGTATTATATATTTTGCAATTCTACCATTTGGTGCATAGATATTTATTATTGTTCTGTCCTCTTGTTCTATTGACCCTTTTAGCATGATGTAGCATGATCCTTGTCCTTTGTGATGGTTTTTGCATTTAAATTTATTTTCTGGGTGATTAATACCGCTATTCCTGCCTTTTTCAAATGGTTGTCATTTGCTTGGTTTTTTTGTTTGTTTGTTTTTGCATCCTTTTATTTTTAGTCTTTCTTTGTCTTCACTTTTTGGGTGTGTCTCTTGTAAACAGGATAGTGATAGATTTTGGTTTTTTATCCAATCTGCTACTTTTCTTCTCTTCAGTGGTGCATTTAAACCATTCACATTCAGTGTGATAATTGAGAGGCAAGGTTTTATTTCTATTATTTTGTTGACGGGTGGTGTGTGTGGTGTGTGTGGTGTGTGTGTGTGTGTGTTGTTGCTAGTTACTTTGACCCATCCTGCTTCCTGTGGCACTTCTGTAAGAAGGATGTCTCTCAGAATTTCCTGCAATGCTGGTCTTATTTTTACAAACACCCTTAAGTTTTCTCTTTCTGGGATGATTGAGATCTTTCCTCCACATTTGATGGACAGTTTTGCTGGGTACAGTGTTCTTGGTTGACAGTTGCGTTCTTTGAGTGTTAAATATATTTTATTTCATTGTCTTCTTGCTTGCATGGTTTCTGCTGAGAAATCGGCACTTAATCTTATTTTCTCTCCTTTATACGTTACTCTTTTTTTTCTCCCTTGCTATTTTCTGAATTCCCTCCTTATCTTTTGTTCTGGCAAATTGGACTATGATATGCCTTGATGTTTTTCTTTTGGGGTATATACTATATGGTGTTCACTCAGCTTCTTGAATATATATTTTCTCATTCTTCATTAGGCCTGTGAAGTTTTCTTCTAGTAATACTTCCACAACTTTTCTGGTACGTTTATTTGCTTCTTCCTTTTCTGGGATTCTGATGATGCACATGTTATTTCTTTTGATGGTGTCCCAAATTATTCTTAGGCTTTCTCCTTTTTCCTTCCTTTTTATTTTTGCTTTTTGCTGTAGCAAATCTGTGGTGACAATTCTATTTTCTATTTCACTGGTTCTGTGTTCCATCTCTTCAGCTCTGTTGATGTTCATGTCTCTCCATCATGTTGACAGAATCTGAAAAATT
The DNA here is from genome assembly GCF_000299155.1 of Elephantulus edwardii. Lineage (NCBI taxonomy): Eukaryota > Metazoa > Chordata > Mammalia > Macroscelidea > Macroscelididae > Elephantulus > Elephantulus edwardii. The sequence goes on from NW_006400087.1 coordinate 1,199,565, forward strand.
AGACCTTATATTTTGGATTGTGGTTTCTTGTTTTTCCAATGTCTCTAATTTAACTTTTGTTTTATCTGCTTTGTTTTGGATTTTTTTTAAGCTCCTTCTGGTTTTTGCTTGGAGTGTCCTGGAATTCTTCAAGTTTGTCTTTCACCCATTGAAAACATTCAATCATTGTTCAGTCTGTGTCAGAAAATTCCATCAGACTTTCTGGCTTAAGGAAATGCATTGATACTGTGTCCTTTTTGGGGGTGACATCTTCTTAGGGCTTGTGTCTGAAGTAAGGTAGCCTTCTTCTTATGTGAGATTGCTGTGGTAGAGTTTTTCGTGCCTGAGGTATAGCTATTTTTTTTTTTTCTATCTGAAGTCATTGTTCCAGAAGAAGGTTGGGCAGGCATGTATGTGGACGCACGTAGGGAGGGCGCACACATGTGGTTGGTGCACGTGTGGATGCACACAGGGTGCTGAAGTGGGACATCCATTCAGATCCATTCAGGTGTGGGGTTGCGTGTGGGGAGAGGCCTGAATGGAAAACTGGGAAGCCTTAGTTTTCCCCTTGAGAACTGGGTCTGCCACCCCAGTCGAGCTCAAGCCGTCTCACTCCTTTCTGCTTAAGGTGAAGGAGTCCCACAATTGGTCCAGCAGTCAGTAGTGATCTCCCATGAGTACCTCACTCAAATTCCTGCTGTCCTACTTGCTCCTGGTGGGTGGGTCCCACTGCACTTCACTGTTACCTGCCACAACTTAGTGTTCCTTACTGAGGCATACTGCTCTCTGCTGAAGCTTGCTGCTCCCTTCCAAGGCTTGCTGCTCCCGGCCAAGGCACACTGCTCCCTCCTAGGCTCACTGCTCTTCACTGAGGCTCCCTGCTCCCCAGTGTGTCTCCCTGTTCCCTGTTGAGGCTCTGTGCTCCCTGCTGAGGCTCCCAAACAAATTATTTTAATAGTATTTCTCACTCAAATTCCATCTGTCCTGCTCACTTGGCCCTCCCTGCGGTCAGCCCTCTCTGTGCTCAACCCTCTGTGCACTTGGCTCTCTCTACTCTTGGCTCTCTCTATGCTCAGCCCTCTCTGTGCTTGACCCTGTCAGAGCTCAGCTGCTCCTCTTCTTTGGTATTCTTAATCATTGCCCAAATTTCACATGCTAAAAAAAAATTTCACATGCTTATGAAGCAACTGAAAGTATTTTGGCTGGATCAGATGCCCCTTAGTCTTTAAGTGACACCTTTGCACTTTAGTACTTTAAAGAGGCCTTTGACAACAGATTAGACATAGAGAAGAAACCAATAAATTATATGAAATTATTTTGGTTTAGTGGTGTTTTTGTTGTAAAGTGTTGTCGAGTCAAGCAGTACTTGCAGTGACCCTATGAACAGAACATCTGAACCCTGTTCTGTAACTATTGCCATTTTTCTAATGTTCATAGAATGTCCAAAGGCATGTTGTTTAGGAAGTGGAAGCCAATCCTGCTTCCAAGCCTATCTTAATCTGGAAGCTCTACCAAACACTGTCCACCGTGGGTAACTATTATGGCATTTGATATATCAGTGGTACAGTGTTCAGTATCATAGCAACCCCAAGTTATCTCAGTACAGAAAACTGACAGACTAGTGCTGTACCACTTAGAACAATGTTCTTCCCAAAGACAACGTGGCTCTCAGGCCCAACCCAATTTTAAATACAAAGGCCTACCTACCAGGTCCTGATTAACTTAAACAAGAGGCTTCTAGCCCACAGCTGATTAGCTAAATGCATGAAATCCAATCAGCTCACACACAATTGTGAATTAAACACAATCACCAAATTTCAACTAAAACAAGAGAACCTACCCTCCAGAATCCAACTGCTTCACACGTGAGCCTCCAAACTGGAGACTAGTCAGGGCCCAGCTGACTTTTAAATAAAAAGTCCTGCCTACTGGGTCCTAATTGATTTAAACAAGAGGCTCCCAGCCCACACTTAGTCAATGGTTGACACTGAAAAAATTTCAGAATGTACTATATGAACAGGAGCCAATGGTAATCAAGGAGAAAGTGGAAACTGTATTAAAGACATTGGAAAAACATAAGGTTCCAGGCATACGTGGGATATTGGTTGAGTTGTTTCAAGTAACAGATGCAGCCTTGGACAAGCTCAACAGTCTATGCCAAGAAATTAGGAGGACAGCTGTCTGGCCACTTGATTGGAAGAGGTCCATATTTATTCCCATTATCAAGAAAGGTGATCCTCCTGAATGTGGAAACTATCAAGCAATACCATTAATACCACGTGCAAGCAAAATGCTGCTGAAGATCATTGAAAAACGGCTAGAACAGTCTATAGGTAGGAAACTTCTAGGAGTTCAAGCATGATTTAGAAGAGGCTGTGGCACCAGGGATATCACTGCAGATATCAGATGGAGCCTAGCTTAAAGTAAAGAATATTAGAAGTATGTCTGTTTTTGCTTTATTGACTATGCAAATGCATTTGGACCGTATGGATCATAACAAGTTGTGGCTGACACTGAGAAGAATGGGAGTCCCAGATTACTTAGTTGTGCTCATGCAAAACCTATCCTAGGATCAGGAGGCTTTTGTGTGAACAGACCATGGGAACACTGCAGAGTTTAAAATAAAGAATGGGGTTATCAGGGTTGAATTCTCCCTCCATACCTGCTTAATCTGAATACTGAGAAAATTACTTGAGACAATGGACTTTACGAAGAGGAATGTGGTGGCAACAGGATCAGAGGGAGACTCATCAATAACTTGTATAATGCACATGACACAACCTTGCTTGCTGAAAGTGAGGAGGACTTGAAGAACTAGTTGCAGAAGATTAAAGAATGCAGCCTTCAATATGGATTGCATCTCAATGTTGAGAAAACAAAGACTCTTGCCACTGGACAAATAGACAACATCACGATGGATGGAGAATAAGTTGAAGTTGTCAACAACTTCATCTTTCTTGGATCCACAATTAACACCCTTACTATAAGCAGTCAGGAAATCAGGAGACACACTACACTGGGAAAATGTGTAGTTAGGGTCCTTTCCAAATTTTTTAATAATGATGTTAGTTTGAGGAGTAAGGTACATCTGCTGTAGGCCATTTACTCACTTTACTGTTGGTCTTTACTCACTTACTGTGCATCTGAGAGCTGAACAGTGGATATGGATGACAGAAGAATTGATGCTTTTGAGCTGTGGCATTTGAGAAGAATACTGACCATCCCATGGATGGCCAGAGGAACAAATACGTCTTGGAGAGGGTGCAACTAGGGTGCTCTTTGGAGGCAAGAATGAAAAGGCTTTGCCTCACATATTTTGGTCCTCTTGCTAGGCGGGATATGTTGCTATTTTTTTGAGAGGAACATGATTCTTGGGTTGGAGAAGGAGAGAAACACTCTTGACCAGGTAAATTGACATCATGATTGCTGCATGGACTCTAGTATGTCAGGAAGTGTGAAGATGGCACATGGTAGGATAGAGTTCCAGTCTGTTGTACTATGAGTTGTACTCAACTTGACGGCACTTACTTAACAACAACAACAGCTGATGGTTTATTTTTCCTCCTGAATTTTCTATAATTTTGCTTATAATTTATTAGTTTCCTGGAAAAGTGATGAACAATCAATTTTGTTTGTCTGAAGTTGGGTCCCCCATCTTGTCCTTTGATTATACTAGAGACTGTTGTTAAGTTAGAACTGACTTATAACTGATCTTCCAGCAAGTGTTGGAGGCGATAAATCATGCAGATATGATAAATCATACCCATTTTTCTTCCATTGATAAACTGTTGGATTTGAACTATCTACTTTTGTGTTATTTCATTATAATACTGTACTTTGTCTTCCCACACTGTCCTTGAAACCTTCTGTTTGGCTCCTTAATATCTTTAATTCTTCCCTTTGCTTTGACCTCTCAGTGCTTTAGTGCAATATTCAGCGTCTCTTCTGACGTCAATCTTGGTCTTTTCTTCCTCCTCTTTCTTTGTAATGAACCCCTGCATTCTTCCTGGATATTCTTGATATCCTCCCACAGCTCGTCTGCTCTTTGCTCATTAGTGTTCAAGGCCTGAAACCTGTTCTGAGATGGTTTTGAAATTCAAGTGGGATAGACTCAAGGTCACATTTTGTTGCTGTGGATTTGATTTAATTTTCCTTACCTTCAGCTTGAATTTTCATATGAGTAGTTGGTGGTCTGTTCAGCACCTCACCTAGTTTTTACAGCTTATAGCGATGTAATTGATCTGATTCCTGGGCATACCATCAGGTGAAATCAATGTGTATAGCCTGTGTTTATGTTTTTTATAAAATGTATTTGCAATGAATAAATCGTGAATTGTACAAAATTCTGTCATTCTGTCTCCAGTTTCATTTCTGTCACCAAGTCCATGTTTTCAAACTATTGATCCTTCTTCTCTGTTTCCAACTTTTTCATTATAGTCACCCATAATTAATAATGCATAGTGACTGTATGTTCAATTGATCTCTGACTGCAAAAGGCGATAAAAATCTTCTATTTCCTCCTCTTTTTTGGCTCTGGTTGTTGGTGAATTTATCTGAATGATAGTGGTTTATTGGATTTCCTTGTGTGCATGGATATTAACCTGTCACACACAACATTGTATTTCAAGATGGATCTAGAAATGACTTTTTTAACCATGTAAGCAAACCCATTATTCCTCACCTTTTTGTCTCCAGCCTGTTGTTGATTGCTTTGAGTCAGGCATGACTCATAGCAACCCTATGAACAAAAGGCCTGAAGCTCCTCTACAGCTATAGACATTTATCAAAGTTCATAGAGTTTCCTGGGGCATGTTGTTTAGGAACTGGATGCCTCTCCTGCTTCTAAACCTGTCATAGTATGGTATTGTTGTTATGAGCTGTTGAGTCACCTGCGATGTCTGAACCCTTCCCTGTCCTGAGCCAGTCTCACTAATTCTGACATTTCAATGCCATCACCTCAGTTACTGTATCAGTCCATATCATCCAGGGTCTTCCACTTGTGAGCTGTCCATCCACCCTTGTGAGAATGATGTCCATCTCCAAGGTCTGATCTCTCCTGGCCAGTTGACCAAAGTAAATGAGGCAGAGCTTCAAAATCCTAGCCTCCTAGGAGAGACTTGCTTTCACCCTCTCCAAAACAGACCTATTTGTTTTCTTGGCAGTTCTTGGTATGTTCAAGAATCTTCTCCAGACCACAACTTGAAGGCATCTATTTTTTTCTTCTTCTGTCATCCTTAGTAATGTTCCAACTCTCTGAAGCATAACAAGTAATTGAGACGTCCATGGCCTGGATTAGGCACACCTTAGTCTCTAGACAGACATTGTTGCTCTTCAGCACACTGGTGAGGTCCATGACAGTGGGTTTTCCCAAAGCAATTAGTCTTTTGAGTTCCTGACTGCTGGTTTTAAGAGTGTTGATTGTGGATCCGAGCAAGCTCTAATTGCTAACAACCTCAATATCTTCTCTATCTACTATGGTGCTGCTGCCAGTTGGCCCAGTGGTGAGAAGCTTTGTCTTCTTGATGTTGAGCTTCAATCCATATTGAAGACTACAGTCCTTGACCTTTTGCTGCAAGTGCTTCAGGTCTTCTTCAATTTCAGCAAGCAAGGTTGCATCATCTGCATATCGTTAGTTATTAATGAGCCTTCCTCCAATCCTGATGCCACACTCCTCCGTATAAGGCCCTGCTTACCGAATGATCTGTTATGCATACAGATTAAAAAGGTATGGCCACAGGATGCATCCCTCTTGCACTCCTCATTTTGAGCCATGCATTGTTTCCTTGCTCCATTCTCAGTACTGCTTCTTGGCCCTAGTTTTCATATAAGCACTATCTTGTGTTCCGAGATTCCCATTTTCCTCAAGGTTAGCCACAATTTATTGTGATCCACACAGTCAAATGCCTTTGCATAGTCAATGAAACACAGATAGACATTCTTCTGGTACTCTCTGCTTTCTGCCAAGATCCATCTGACATTGGCAATAATGTTCATAGTGCCACAGACTCTTCTAAACCCAGCCTGTATTTCTGGTAGTTCTCTGTCAATGTATTGTTTATGTCTTTTCTGGATAGTCTTCAGCAGGGTTTGCTAGTGAGTGATATCCACACTCTATTGGGTCACTTTTTTTTTTAAATGGGAATAAATATGCATCTCTTCCTGTCAATTGGCCAAGACGTTATCCTCCAGATTTCTTGGCACTACTTGGTGAACACATGTAGGGCAGCATCTGTTTGCTGAAATAAGTCAGTTGGTATTCCATCAATTCCTGGAGCTTTATTTTTTGCCAAGTACATCAGAGCAGCCTGCACATCCTCCTTCATCACCATTACCTCTTGATCATATGTTGTTTCTTGAAATTCTTCTGTGTCGGCCAATTCTTTTTGGTACAGTGACTCTGTATACTTCTTCTATCTTCTTTTAATGCTTCTTGCCCATAGCATTCAGAAGCATTGCAACTCATGGCTTGAATTTACTCTTTGGTTCTTTCAGCTTAAGAAATTCTGAACAAGTTTGACCCTTTTGATTTTCCAAATCCAGCTCCTTGCACATTTCATTATAATATTTTGCCTTGTCTTCCTGAGTAGCCCTTTGAAATCTTCTATTCAGCTCCTTAACTTGTTGATTTCTTCCCTTTGCTTTGGCTTCTCAGGGCTCTAGTGCAGTATTCAGAGTCTTTTCTGACATCCATTTTATTCTTTCTTCCTTCTTTGTAATGACTTTTTGCATTCTTCATGAACAATATTCTTGACATCTTCTCACAGCTTATCTGGTCTTCGTTTAAGGCCTCAAACCTGTTCCTGAGTTGGTTTTTAAATTCATGGGAGATAAGGTCAAATTTTGATTCCTGTTAATATGATTTAACCTTTAATTTTAATTTGGACTTATATATGAGCAGTTCATGGTCTGTTCCACAAACATCACCTGGCCTAGTTTTAACTGCTGATACTGAACTTCTCCAGTGGTTCTTTCCACAAATGTAATCAGTCTGATTCCTATGTATGCCATCAGGTGAAATCCTTGTGTGTAACCTGAGTTTATGTTTCTTATAAAAGGTATTTGCTATGAATAAATCATTGTACAGAATTTTATCATTCTGTCCCAAGTCTCATTTCTGTCATCAAGTCCATATTTTCTGACTACTGATCCTTTTTCCTGGTTCCCAACTTTTGCATTCCAGTCACCCATTTTTATTACTGCATGTTGGTTACATGTTCGATCAACTTCTGACTACAATACTTGATAGAAATCATCTATTTCCTCTTTTTTGGCCCTGTTTATAGGAACATAAATTTCAATGATAGTGGTATAAACAGGTCTTCCTTGTGTGAGTAGGGAATAAAATCTCGTTACTCACAATATTGTATTTCAAGATGGATCTAGAAATGGCCTTTTTAACCATAAAAGTGAGTCCATTTTTTCTCACCTTTTCATCTCCAGCACAATAGATCATATGATTCTGTGATTCAAAATGTCCCATGCCAACCCATCTTATTTCGCTAATACCCAATATGTTAATAATTATGGGTTCCATTTTTTTCTTTACAGTGTCCAGTTTTCCTCATTCATGCTTTTCACATTGCACATATCAACTGTTAGTTTCTTCTTACAGTTGTTTCTCCTCCTTTGTGTTTCCAAATTTGAGGGCTCAACTTGAGTTGCCATATCTGTTAATCTACTCTAAGTGTGCTCTGCTGTACATAGAGTTTTCAGGGCCAATTTTATTTCAGAAGTGGATGGCCAATCCTTCTTCCTAGTCTGTCTTAATTTGGATGTTCACTTTTAGAAGAATATCTGACAGACAAGCATTTTTACCTGTTGTTGTTGTTATGTGCCGTCGAGTCAACCTCCCCTGGGGAACAGTCAGCAGAGACTAGGCCTGTAGAAGTTGGGCATAAACGATAAAGAGGAAGTGCTTCCCAACTTTCTCCAGGAGCTTCTTATGATAAAGGAACAAGGATTTGCTCAAATGGCAATTGTTAGTTTCTGATGAGTTGATCCAACAGGTAGCTTATTACATCCTTTTATACAATAAAATGAGTTGTTACCTGGTCCTGTGCCATCTTTATTATCACAGCTGTTCTGTCAGTTTATATTCTTGAGTGTTACTCTCCTCTTCAGTGGCTTTATTCAGATTATATGCTGCACTGGCAAATCGGCTGTCATGGATCTCTTTAACGTGCAGAAAAGTGTGAATGTCACTTTAAAGTCTAAGATACATCTAGTCAAAACCATGGTTTTTTTAGCTGCATTACATGTATATGAAATTTAGACAGTGAATTAAAAGACTGAAAAATGTATTGATGCTTTTATAGTGCTGGCAAAGAATTTTGAATGGACTGCCAAATGAACAAACAAGTTTATCTTGGAAGAAATACAGTTAGGGTCTTTCTTAGAAACAAAGATGGTGAGATTTTGTCTCACATGCTTTGTGCATATTGTCAGGAAAGGCCAGAGCCTAGAGGACATTGTGCTTGGAAAGTGGAGGATCAGAAGTAAAGAAAACAGCCCTACAAAGTGGATTGACATGGACTACAATGGTGGCCTTAAGAACAGCAGATTTTGTGGGAAGGCACAAGATGGGGCAAGCCTTTGTTCTGTTGTACACACGATCACTGTGGCTTGGAGCCACCTGGACAATCCGAGTTCCACTTATTAAGAGGTATTTGCTGCTGCGTCTCCTTTTGAGTCATGTCACATCAGTCAGTGAAGATGCTGAAAGCTCTCCTTCATGCACATCGTTAAAGTGGATTCTACACACACACACACACACCCCAGTTGTACTCTTGCCAGTGTGATGGCTCGGCTTTCAGTGCAATGTTCTGCCAGGATACATAGGGTTTAATTGGCTAATTTTCAAAGTTATATCATCAGGTCTTCCTAGTCCTACTCTGGGATGCTCCTTTGAAACCTACCCACTTGTGTGACCTGCTAGAATTCAGATACCAGTGACAGTGTCATATCTTCCAGCACTGTCACCTATAGTAAAACTGACAGACTTGATGATCAAGTGCAACTTCCAATAAAATAAAAACCATTTTATAAAAAGAGAATAAAATAATTGAGAAAAGAAAACATCATTGTTGGTAGGAAATTCCAGAGTGTTACAGAAATGTGAAATATTGTGACATTTCATGGAGAAATTGGAATCTCCTGTGGTTGCTAAGGAAGCTCGGGTCGCCTAGTAGATAAAGAGTTATGCTACCAACTCAAAGACAGGTGTTTCAAATCCATCAGCTGCTACAAAGGAGAAAGATGAACAGTGTTCTGTGTGATTTATAGCCTCTGAAAACATCTGGAGGACCAATTATGGGTCAGATCTAACTCAGTGGCAGTGAGTGAGTGAGTAATAGTGGCAAAAGATAGTCATGATTGGGATGAAAGCATTACAGTCACTGCATTGAAGTTCGCTTTGGGTGGGATGAAGTTCCTTCCATGGCCTCATACATTTTTCTGCTATCTGTGGACCACATTCCTCTTCCCTCCTTCTTTTTATATCCTTTTAAAAATACAGCCTCTTCTGTTGACCCTGCTCTGTGATTTGCTTTTATCCCATAGCATTTACACTTAAGTATAAGTAAATTACATAGTGTATTTTTTTTTATATAAAAGGATTTCTTAAAAAACCAGTAAGACACTACTACATCATGACACTGTCACACTGGGTTTTTAACACAAGACTTGCTCTACAATACTAGGGGAAGGGGCATAGAACACAAATTGATTCTGAAGCATAGCAATTAAGAAAAAAAACAATAAAAGCAAATTTCTTTTAATGAGAACTCAGAATTAAACTTCAGAGGGACCCAATGTCATACTTCCATTCAGGGACTTGATACAAAAAATTTAATTTGAACTGCTATTAGCAGGTGGCAGGAGCCACCTTCAAATGAAATCTTCAAATTGGAAAATACTGCTTCACCACCTGTTGGGGATAAGTTGCAAATGGAATGATTTAGTATGGTTTGTAGCTATTTTGATGACCTCCTCGCCTGGATACTTTCCTATAACCACTCTGCTGGTTGCTATAATCACCATATCCATAGTAGTTGTTGTAACCAGTGTAGTCATATCCTCCATAACCACCGTAACCTTGGCTGTTATATTCATAGTTGCCATAGCCTTGATTCCAATAGTTACTGTATCCCTGGTTCCAGTTTTGACTGGGGCCACCACCTCTTCCATGAGCTCTTCCCGCAAATCCTCCTCTAGATCCCCACTGCTGCTGTTGCTGATACTGTTCCTTTGACATGGCTACTTTTATTTCACATTTACTAAGACCAACATTATGGTATTTCTTTTCCATTATCTTCTTCACTGGTTCCTCTTCCTTAAAGGTAATGAAGCAGAATCCACGCCTCTTATTGGTCTTGTTGTCCATGGGGAGCTCTAAAGATTCCACCTCACCAAAACCACCAAAGTACTCTCTTATTTTCTCTTCAGGTGTATCTGGAGAAAGGCCACCAACAAAAAAATTTTTTAACAGGTTCTTTTGTTTTCATTGCTTTGGCCCTTTTAGGGTCCATTACTTTCCCATTCAATTTATGTTCTTTCTGATCCATGACCTTATCCACACTCTCCGATTCTTTAAAAAGCACAAAGCCAAAACCCCTTGATCGCCCTGTGATAGGATCTAACTTCAGAGTGCAGTCTACACCTTCACCAAATTTAGAGAAGTAGTCCTTCAGATCTTTCTTTGTAGTGTCCCAGCTAAGGCCTCCTATGAACATCTTCCATTCTTCCCGTTGTGTCATCTCTGCTTCAGTGTGTCGTGGGGAGGAGTTTGAATGGCATTCATCCTCCTCATTCTTACTGGCATCCATCTTCCCTCCCTCCGACTCCGCCCTGCCTCCTTCAGTGGCCACCCCCGGTCCCGCTTCCCGCCACCGCCTTCCCCGCCGCAGCTGCCACCTCCGCCACCACCATGGCTCCTTCCTGCTCGCCCGCCGAGCCGCCTACCGCAGCCATTGCCGCCGCCTCTGCCCTGCCCCCGCCGAACTGCTCCTCCGACCTAGTGCTCTCCTGCCTGCACCGCTGTCGAGACTACACTGGCCGCTGCCTCGAACCGAAACTAGCAGCAAAGTAATCCCTGCCGCTGCCTCGCGCTCGCCCTCCCTCACGAAGAACACAAGACCTAGAAGGCGCGCTCAGGACTACAAGGGCTGCTGCTCCTCTCACTGGCCTGCCGCCTCGCCTCCCCCTCTCAGGAGGCAACCACTCTCACTCTCTCTAGCTGCACGGAAGAAGAATTCGAAGCAATAACGACTGGAACAGCACATCAGCAGAGAACTACCAGAAGTCCAGGCTGGGTTTAGAAGGGGTCGTGGTACTAGAGATATTATTGTAGCTGATGTTAGATGGATCTTGGCTGAAAACAGGGAATACTATCTGTGTTTCATTGACTATGCAAAGGCATTTGACTGTGTCGATCATAACAAACTATGGCTGACTCTGAGAAGAATGGGAATCCTAGAACACTTGATCGTTCTAATGCGAAACTTATACTTGGACCAGGAGGCAGTCGTCAGAA
>NW_006400087.1:1218137-1219536 GCF_000299155.1 Elephantulus edwardii
GGGGAGAGAGAATGGTGCAGCAATGAAGGAATGAAAACCCAAAATCCCTGTAAATGTTCATTAAAACTAATAAAATTTAATAAAATTAAAAAAAACTAGAATAGGTCTGTAAATTCAACTGCGATATACTCGAGATTGTATTTGGGTTTTCATAGACTTGTTTTCATTTTATTCACCTTCTACTTGACTTTGCTTGATGATAGATGGAGAAGAGATTGTTAACAATTCCAGTTGGTTCGGGTCCAGCAGTCAAAAAATCAAAAGACGAATTGCATGGGGAAAATCGGCTGTCAGGGACCTCTCCAGAGTGCTGAAGAGCAATGAGTCAGTCTAGAAACTAAGGTGTCCCTATTCTAGGCCATAGTCTTCATAATGAACTTGCTACACACCAGAGAGTTGGACAGTGACTAAAGATGACAGAAGAAGATTCAATGCCTTTGAGTTGTGGTGCTAGAGAAGAATATTGAACATACCATGGACTGCCAAGAGAACAAAAAGGTGGAGCCTGGAGAGGGTTAAACCAAGTTTCTCCTTGGAGGCAAGGATGTTGAAGCTCCATCTCACATACTTTGAGCATGTTGACAGGAGGGTCCAGTCCTTGGAGAAGGAAATCATGCTACAAAAGAGGAAGGCCTGGATAAAATGGACTGACACAGTGATAGGGTAATGGAGTAGTTGTGTTGGATTCAGTGTGTTTGGCTCAAGATAGGACAAGTTTCAGATCTATTGTTCATAGGGTTGCTATGACTAGCAGACAACTTGACTGTACATAGTAACAGCAACAGTTGATGGTCTGTTCCACAGTAGGCTCCTAGCTTTGTTGTGACTCCTGATATTGAAATTTTCTGCCATCTCTCAAAGACATAGTAGATTTGATTCCTTTGTATCTCATCAGATGTGGTCCATGTATATAGTCACCACTTATACTTTTAAAATAATATTTGCAATGACTAAGGAAATAGTAAAATATAAGGCCCCAGGAATAGATGGTATACCAGTTAACATATTTCAGCTAACAGATGCTGCCCTGGATGTGCTCACCAAGTTGTGCCAAGAAATCTGGAGGACAACCACTTGGCCAACTAACTGAAAGAGATATATATTTGTTCCCATCCCAAAGAAAGGTGCCTCAACAAAGTGTGGAAACTCTAGAATGATGAAATTGATTTCACATGCAAGCAAGAGTCTACTGAAGATTATCCAAAAACGACTGGAACAACACAGCAGCAGAGAACTGCCAGAAGTCAAGGATGGGTTTAGAAGGGGTCGTGGTACTAGGGATATTGTAGTTAATGTTAGATGGATCTTAACGGAAAGCAGGGAATACCAGAGGAATGTCTATCTGTGTTTCATTGACTATGCAAAGGCGTTTGACTGTGTGGATCATAACAAACTGTGG
>NW_006400087.1:1219636-1224195 GCF_000299155.1 Elephantulus edwardii
GACAGTGCGATTGGCACAGGACAGAGCGGAGTTTAGGGCTGTTGTACATAGGGTCGCTATGAGTCGTAGGCGACTCAACGGCACATAATAACAACAACAACATTTATTCTTCATTGTTGTTAGTTGCCAAATCAGCTCTGACCCATGACAACTTCAAGAATAATAGATTGAAGTTTCACCCAGTCCTGCACCATCTCTGTGATCTTAAGATATCATGTGCCATCTCTGTGGCTATGGTGTTAGTTCATCTCGTGGAGAGATTTCGTCATTTCCTTAGTAAGCTGTGCTGCTAAGCTTGGGCTCCTCCATGGGGGAAGATGGGCATTTCCTGCTATGTGATTTACAGCCCCTGAAAACCCACTGGAGGGTCAGCTATGAGTAAGAACTGGATGGCAGTGAGTTTGAGTCTGGTTGTTTTTTGCGGGGTTTTGTGAGATAGCTTTTTCTACTGATGACTTCAGCCAGCAAGATGAAGTGAAACTCCATTTCATCTAGGTTGTCAGGAGGGTTTAGTCCTTGGAAAAAGACATAATGTTGGGAAAGTTAAAGCATCAGTGAGAGAGAGGCAGATCCTCTGATGGGATTGGCACAGTGATTGTAACAAAGGGCTGGATTATGCACTCTGACCACATACTGTGTAGATGGGACAGGACCGTGCAAGATTCTCTATGACACCTACCAGCAACCAAAAGGCTAAAATATTTTCTTTATTTGCTAATTTACCTCAAACACCAGGCATGTAAGAGGTGATCAGTACATAGCTGTCCAACAGATGAGTTTCTTTGAAGAAGAGCTATATTTCTCTTCTCCAGTGAGAAAGGAGATTGGATACTAAAAATGTATGCAGGTCAGTGATGAACTCACAGCTGTAACCTTTTGAGAATTTTGTAATACCTGTATACCTTAAACATAGTGATGTAATTACAAAAACTTCTTGTTGATAATAAAACTTCTTGCATGTGAAAGGTATAAAAAAACCCAGTTTCTATTTTCAGAATTTAGATTATTAATGTGGGCATGATACACTTGAGACTCTTAGTGAGCTGGACTGTTAATAAACTTGTGAAACCTATCACCTAATGTGTGATGGGGAGTAAATTTAGAATCTACTCCTTAAAGACATGAGGAGTCAGAACATTCTTGATTTAAGGCTGTCTCCTGTATATGGATTGTCCCTCAGACAGAACAAGCTTGCTAGCTCCTGTGACAATCAGGTGTCAGGGTAAGGGGTGGGGTGGCCTGAGCCCCTATGGCTGCTCTATGCTAGCCCTTTGGCTGCAGAAGAGATAATGTGGGTGGGAGCAGACTGATAAAGTGATATCATGAGGATTGTAACCAGTTAGAATTTGATAAGGGATAATTTGGGGCCAATACTTATTCCCAGCTTGAGTAGCTAACTGATATAGGGCATTTAAGGACCAACATTGTGAAGCATTTCAGGGCAATAGTGTCTCGCCAGGGCAGCTTAGTTGGTTAAGTGAATGAGTTTAGCTGCTACACCAAGGAACAGCCCACAGCCTAAATCCACCAACAGCTCTGTGGGAGAATGACACTTCATCTCTTCCCATGCAACTTAACCGTCTCCAAAAACCCACAGGAGTGGAAGCTATGAGCAGGTGATGACTCAATAGTATAAAACAACAGTTGTGTCTTGCTGGCATTTCAAAATGAAGAGCATGCTGCCTTCTTCATATTCCCTTCCTTGTTGATTTGTGTTTTTAGGGTCGTCCAGGCATCCACCCTCTATGTCATCTTGGGTTTTCCTGTTCTTTACATTCTATGAGAACTTCTTCTCTCTTACTTGGAAACAACCCTTGGATGTGTCTCAGAGTCTTCCTGGTGGTCAAATTTTTTTTCTGTCTAGTATCCTGACATGTCCTGTCTGTTTTCTTTCTAGTGTTCTGGAATTTACTCTCTGCTTTCTGTCTAGTATCCTGGCACTTACTGTTGGTGTTACAAATCTTGTACTGCTACAATAAGAAGTCCCACAAGTAATACCTAATCATATATGTCTTTTAAACAGTTCTCTCCCTCATCTGTTTCAATGCAGTGCACATTATTTATCCTCTGTTTTCTTACTTTCCCTCCAAACCTGATGTCAGTCCTGTTTTATAACAGTGGCATTATGCAGTATTTGTCCTTTTGTGATTGAGATAATTGACTCAACATAATGTCCTCCAGGGTCACCCACTTTATTATTTTGGGGAATGTTGGGGGAGGAAAGGAGGGCCTCTCACCAGAACGGATCGCCTAGTGCCAGATAAGTGCAAGCCTCCCAACGGCCTTTAATACAGGATAGAGAAAACTCTCCTGTGTTTGGCCATGTTGGCTTAAGAATGCTTGCCACCTAGGATGATGGCTGTTGGATCTGTTGAGCTGGGAGTAGTCTGCATGAGGCTGAGGTTCTCCTATCTAATCCGCATGTCCCACGTCTGCAAGCCCACCGTGTCCTCTTTCTGTTTACTTGCTCCTATATAAGTGCACTGCAGTCCCCTATAAAATTGAGCTGGATCGACGCTCTGAACGACTTCCAGAGTGGTGTATCTCCATCGTGCTTAACCCCATCAGGGCGTCACTGTTCGTTGCCAGCGAACAGACAGTGACATATTTCATGAGTTCTTTGTTTTTCAGTGCTGTGTAGTATATAATTGTGTGAATATATCACAGTTTCTCTATCCATTCGTTTGTTGATGGGCACTTAGGTTGTTTCCAGCTCTTTGCTATTGTGAACAAAGCCGCAATAAACGTAGGTGTGCATACATCTGCTTGGGTGGCAGTTCTTATTTCTTTAGGATATATTCCCAGTAGTGAAATTGATGGCAAGAGACCATAATAAGAGGTACATAGTAAAGTGGACTGGGGAGGGGGGTGTAATAATGAAATTTTTTTTCTTCTCAAATAGAAAAGTGAACTGGGGGTGGGAGGAGTGGGCAGGGAGAAAAAAGTGCAACAAAGAAGGAATGAAAATCCAAGTTCTCTATAATCTTTCATTAAAATCTCTACGACAAAAAAGTCCCACAAGTCACCAGCAGTTTCCTGCTTCACTGTTTTGGATTTTCGTAGTCCAAATCAGGGCTCTGGCTGCAGGATAGGGTCCGTCCTTGTCAGGAAGCATTTCTTGGTACCTGCTTGTCCTGCTCTGTGTGTTTGTCTGTTCTGTCCTTTTTTTTATAAAACACCTTTTATAAAGAAATTAGGATTACCCTAATGAAAGAAAAACTTAGGTTTTGAAACATAGTTGTATTTGCCCATTACAGGTTAAGAGTTTATCACATATTTTCTGGGGCACAGCTCAGTCTGTATTAGTCACTGTGTACAGACCAAGCCTCTGCCTCAAGCATCCCCCAGGCTGGTGTAGGCCTTGATGCTCCAAAGTGCTCAGGAGGAGCCATTCTGTGCTCAGCTTTTCATACCTCATCACTACCACATGCCGTTCCAGGAAACCTGTGCTCTGTAAAGGGTGTCTACCCTTCAGGCATGTGTGTATGACCATCTCCCTAGATCGATCCTGGGGCATGTTAGCCACTGAGTGTCATTTTAGGAATGAGATATTTTACAAAGGAGCTAAAAAGATGATTTTCGCTTGAGATATATTAATACAGGAAACAGAAATCCTTTATATCTGAGATAACAAACCAGATTCCTAAGTGAGCAGGGCAAGTACTGTTAATTCATCGGTGGAAAAAGAATCATATTATTATTATTATTAATGGTACTACAAAATGCCGTCTGTACTGTGAACATCTTGGTTTGTATATCGGCACTTTATCTGTATCTGTGTATTTTAGTTTGGGTACTTATGTTCCCACATGTGATATGTAAGCAATGCACACTCTCCCATCTTCTGTTGTAAGTTTAATGTCTCTAAGTGACAGGACTGGAGAGCTGTCACCAGGCAATTGGACCTTGGACGCTGGAGACTGAGGGCTCTGACTCGCTTGGTGAAGCTGGAGAAGCCCTGTCAGTAACGTGGTTACTGCTGTTATTTGTGCAGTTATAACAGAATGACAATTGCTGTGAAGACCCGCCAGGTCTCTCCCCTTGTGACTCCACTTTATCTTTCCAAACAATGGGAAACATGATCTCCGTGGTGACTAAGGACAAAACTGGCATTATTTTGTGCCAGGCAATTTTCGTACCTGATCCTATTCAGTTATCTCAGCAATCCTATGGATGGATACAAGTAATCAGATTTACTTCTGGTCAGACCACCTCTCAAAGGTGCTCAGATTAAATAGCTGTGAAATGGATAATCTTGTGGTCAGCTTCCTTTCCCCATCTATTTTAATTGAAAGAGTTGATGTTAATCTTTCTCCCTTCTCTTGTCTTGCTATTCCACTTGAATATTTTCTCTCTCTGTGTCCTTATAGTGCATTAACTAGCCTCACAACTTCTCAGAGCATGTGAAAGTGTACAGTTAGTGATTGGGAAGGAGTGGAGTCGATATGTGTTGTATCTAATGTGCAGTTAATCTCATCCACCATATTTTATATGTAATCTTTGCTAATTCCATCTCTGTTTCTTGATTTCATATCTCATTATATATTTTTTTCATGTTT
>NW_006400087.1:1228705-1238432 GCF_000299155.1 Elephantulus edwardii
TAATCGTGTTAATGAGAAACCTATACTTGGACCAAGAGGCAGTCATCAGAACAGAGCAAGGAAACACTGCATGGTTCAAAATTGGGAAGGGCATACACGGGGGATGTGTCCTCTCTCCATACCTTTTCAATCTGTATGCAGAACAGATCATCCAGGAGGCTGGGCTCTATGAGGAGAAATGTGGCATCAAGATTGGTGGAAGAGCTATCAACAATCTGCGTTATGCAGATGACACAACCCTGCTTGCTGAAACTGAGGAGGACCTGAAACTATAGCTGCACAGGGTCAAGGGCTGCAGCCTCCAATATAGGTTGACGCTCAATGTCAGGAAGACAAAGATTCTCACCACTGGACCAATTGGGAGGATGGATGGTAGAGATTGAGATTGTTCAGAGCTTTAGTTTGCTTGGCTCCATGGTCAACACTCTTGGTACCAGTAGCCAGGAAATTAAAAGATGTATTGCAATGGGAAAGTCTGCTGTTAGGGGACCTCTCTAAAGTACTGAAGAGCAGTGGTGTCTCTCTGGAGACTAAGGTGTGTATGATACAGGCTATGGTCTGTGCAGTCACTTGTTATGCACCAGAGAGCTGGACAATGACTGAGAAGAATAGAAGGAGAATTGATACCTTTGAGCTGTGGTGCTGAAGAAGAGTATTGAGGGTACCATGGACTGCTAGGAAAACAAACAGATTCATCCTGGAAAGGGTTAAACCAGGCAGCTCCTTGGAGGCAAGGATTCTGAGGTTCCGTGTGACATACTTTGGACATGTTGTAAGGAGCACCGGTCCTTGGAGAGGGACATCATGCTTGGTAGGGTGAAGGGACAGCAGCGCAGGAGGGGGAGGCCCTCTATGAGGTGGACTGATTTCAGTGACTGGGGTAATCGGGATGGGAGTGTCAGAGACAGTGAAATTGGCACAGGACAGAGCAGAGTTTAAGGCTGTTGTACATAGTGTCGCTATGATTCGCAAGCAACAAGTCATATCCTATCTTTCAAAGTCCTATCTTGCAATTTTCAACCTTTTCTGTCTCCACACTCATAATTTCCAACTACCCATCCTTATTCTTTGTCTCCATCTTTTGTATTCCTATCACCACTTTATTGGATCCACATTCAATATTCACGAACATAAAAATTTGGAAGCCATATGAAAATCTATCAAGGACCTCCTTAAATTGTCAAAGAACAAGGATATCAGTTTAAAGACAAAGGTACACTTGATTCAAGTCATGTTCTTTTCGCAGGCTTTATATTCATTTGAAAATTAGATAATGAGTAATGCAGATCAAAGAATCATTAATGCCTTGGAATTATGGTGTTGGTGAAGAACACTGAATATGGCATACTCTGACATGTGTTTTGGGAGAAGTACAGCCACTGTGCTGCTTAGAAGCAAGGATGGTGTAAACTGGGCAGAAGGGGAGTCTGTGGAGAAAGCTGTCATGATTGAAGTAGTGGAAAGTCAGCAAAAGAGGAGAAGTCCCTCAAGGAGAAGAATTGACACAGTGATTGCAGCAGTGGGCCTAAGCACAAAAGAGATCATGAGAATGGCTCAGGATCAGGTACAGATTTGTTCGGTGGTGTGTAGGTTTGCTATGAATTAGTCTTTTAATCGGAAGGTGATGCCTTGAATCCACCAGCTGCACTGAAAGAGAAAATTGAGTCTCCTCCCATAAAGATTTACAGCTTCAGAAGCTCAGTGAAGGATCATTGTGATTTGGGGTCACTCAGGGGCAGTGTGTGGTGGGCATTGAGTTAGTGGTGTGCTCAGCAAGAGTGACCATCTCAAAGGCTTGTGCTTAGCTGCTGAATCCCTGGTTTTGGTGGTTGAAGCTCTCAACCGCCCCCACAGAAGAGAAGCCTGATTAAGTGCCTCTGAGATACAGCTAGGAAAGCAGCACCGAGTGTTGCTATTGTCTGTCTGACCATTCAGAGGCAGCAGGCCTGTGTTTCGCGTGATGGTTGGGTGCAGTCTTTAGACTTCTGATGATGATCTTGTGTTAGGGCTTTTCCAGTCTGGCTGGTGAGAACACAGACTTTGTAAGGCCTCTGTGGACTCTAGGTAACCTGTTGTCTTCTTTTTCCTTATGGGCATGCAATAATCAGTGCTCAGCTAAATGTTTAGAGCTTGGACCCTGTGCTGACCACAGTGCCCTCTATCTCTGCAAACACTGTCCCCCTGGACCCTATCCCATGAGCTCTAGCCCCCTGGGGCTGCCACTGTTGAATTCTGTTTTTGTAGGAACACTGCTGGACTCTAGAGGAGTCCCCTTTCTTCCTCTTCAGATGGTAGATTGGAAGACATTGATTTGGCTCACCTTTTTTTCTTACCTCTCAGGGGTCACTGGCCTGTAGTATCTGCTGTGTTGTATATGTAGACCATTTCCTTTTTTGTTTACTTTTTTTTTCATTTTTTTAAATAAAAGAGGGGTATTCTAGCTCTTGCTATTTTTTCTTGAGTATAAGAAGTTTCCTGTAATAGTATTTTAACAATAGTTCTAGGAATAAGTTCAGAAAATTTTTTACGTTGTTGGTGTTGTGTGCCTTCGAGTCGGAACCGACTCATAGGTGATATTCTAGAAGGTTTTCAGAAGCAGTAAATCGCATGGTAGGAGAATGCCCATCCTTCTCCCCCAGAAAAGCTGGTGGGTTTGAACTATTTGCCTTTGGGATTGCATTACAGCTTCTTACTAGTAGGCCACCATAGCTCGGTCAATTTTTTGAGTAGTTAATAGAATTTTTTCTGGGGCTGAAAGGAAGCTTATGTAGCATATTGTTTGAAGACATGCTTTTCATTTGACCCGTGAGTGAACTGGCCAGAGTGAAGTAATTTGCACAAAATTGTAGCTTGTGACTCTGGCAACTTAACAAAGCTTTGGCTCACAACACAGCCACATTTTTCAAGTGTGACTGACACAGTGAGCTGTTTCTTATAACCCATTCCAGGTCCAGCAAGACCAGGATCCCACATCCCTCTTTCCTCCAAAGCTTGCTGATGGTGTCTTATGGAGGACACATAGCTCTGACAGGACAGTGTTTGCATCATCCTGAGACTTGTGCCTTCTGTCCACTCTGTCTTAGTTCAATCCTCAGACCTAAGCTCTGTGGACGATAGACGGTATATCCAGGACCACTGACACCTGGAGCTGTCAGGCCCCTCAGCCTGCCTCTCCCTCCCCTGCTATCTCTCACACCTGTTTCAGAATAAATATGTCAGACCTGATTCAGGTCAACGTGAGGGTCCAAGACAGAGCCCTGGGGCTGAGCCCGAGTCTGGCTTCCAGTATTCTGACCTTGGTCAGCCTTTGGCCCTCTGCCTGCTGGGGGGGTGGGGGGACTGAGAAATGAGGAAGAAAGAGCTACCAGGGAGAATTACATCATGTGAAAACCCTAGGGCCTTTTCCTGGTCACCCAGGACTCTGAGAGCCATTTCCTAATTCTGAAATTGTTTTGTTCAGAAAGTTCAGGGAAGAGATGTCTGCTTGTGTTCCACTAACTGAGGGAACAAAGTATAGTATGCTGCATTCCCACTGTGTGCTAAAGGCGCTGCTCGGGTGCTTATATGTTCCTACTATGTATCATATGGTCCCCTGGACTTAGAGTGGAAGTCACAGGTGGAGATTGTGTCCTGAGAGAAAATGGCCAGTTCTGAGCTGGAGAAGTCAAGTTTGACTTGACTGTGATTGGCTTGTGTGCCTTATTGGGGCATTCTCCATATAATTGTCCCCATTTAGACCAGGAACCTGAAACACTTGGGTCTTGTTATTTCAGGCTTGTTGGTGGTTGTGCTTGTGTTCTGAAAGTAACTCTGGATTCTCTTCACCTCTCAGAAAGTCTCATGGATTGAATTGTGTCCTGCAAAAGATATATCCATGTCCTAACTCGTACCTGTGGACACGACCTTGTTTGGGGAAATAAGGTCTTTTTTTGAAGTTATTCTTTATGATTAAATCATGCCACATTAAAGTTGATCCTGGTTGGCGTCTCTTCTGAGTGTTGTCTTACTATACCAATCACAGATTTGGAGAGAGAGTCACATGCTAGAGAGGACACCAAGTGAGGATCTTTGCTACAAACAAGAAACACCATCAAGTGCCTCATAACTCCAGGGACTGGCTAGAACTTGAAGACCAAGGCATATCTTCCTATAGAGCCCACTGCACTCTGCGTATGTCTTCAATGTAGACTTACAGCCTGCAGAACTACGAGGGAATGCATCTCTGTTCTCTCAAACTTCCTGCTATGTAGGGTTTTGTTTTGTAAGCCTTGGAGGGCCTAGGAGGATGGTGTGACAGTAGGTGGGCCATCTCTCCCAGCTTGAGCCATTGTCTTTGGTGTCAGGTGATGGTGGCTCATCCAGGTATGATGTCTTGGACTTTGAGGCTCTCTGAAATTTAGGATCCTGTTCATCTCCTAACTGGAGTAAGAAATGGACAAAGAAAGGGCAATTCTAGGGCCACGCACTTCTCCCCCAGGACGTCAAGTCTTGTCTGAGTTTTCACCTTGGTCAGAATTCCCTTGGATCAGAGGCAAAACATATTTTATTCCATTTGGACATTTGTTGTTTGTCAAATTCTTAGTATATCCTCTGTTTAACAGCCTTAAGAAATAATCACTATAATCAATTTTAGAATATTTATATAATTTCATAAAGAGAGCCCACAGTGTTAATTTTCATCTCCATCATATAGTGTATTTTATTTGCCCCTCACAGCATTTTGGAATTGTAGGTGGCAACATTATTAATTTAATTTAGGGGTTACAGACTGTCATTAGTAGAGCTTATGATTGCTTGTGTGTTTGCTATTCAGTTTATGTTGTGGTATAGATGAATGTGGTTGTCTCTGCTCATATATTGAAGAGCCCTGATGGTGTGGTACTGTGCATGTGGTGCTGCTAACCAAAGGGTTATTCTCATTTGGCAGTTCTAATTCACCCACAGCTCTGAAGGAAAAAAGGTGGGCTATTTCTTCCAGTTGAGAGTTACAGCCATGATGAGTAAATGAAGGGTTGTTATGAGTCAGAACTGAAAGCACAACATTGAGTTTGCATGATTTTATTGTTGTTTTTTAATTCATATATGAAGAAGGCTTAGTGGCATAGTATAATTGAATTGCTCTGCTAACTGCTTTGTCAGTAAAAATGGTAGAGAGGGGTTGGAGAAGAACTAGTTTATTTCTTTAAAGTTTGTGCTTTTTCATTTTACTTTTTTCGCTTGGGTACTATTATTTTCCAGTAGATATTTAATGAGCAAGTGCTGGAACCTGTTATCTCATTAGCTGTGTGAGTCTCTTTATAGAAAAACTGCTTTAGTTGATGTAGTTCCAACCCCCTAGTGTTTGTATTAAATTTCCCCTTGGACCTTTGTCTGGCATTATCCATCGGTTTTCCTATCTGAATTTGCTTAAAGAAAAACAGAACTGAAGTGAAGTCGGAAAAAAATCCCACTAAGTTTTAATGTAATCTCTATTGTTCTCTCACTCATGCACACACACATTAGAATTACTCTGTCATAAGTTCTTTACTAGATATGTTTTCTCTTACCTCAGTATTATAGTTGGTGAATGATGTTGTGTGGAGGTGAAAAATGTGGAGATGGTGGTGATAGAGATGATAGAAGAGGTGAAAGGAATGGAGGTGATGATGGAGAGAGGAGGTGGTGGTAAAGGATGGTGGAGTTGGTGGATGTGATGATGGAAACAGGAGGTGGTGGTGGTAGTGGTGATAGAGGCAGGAGCTAGTGGTGGTGGTGGTGGAGGTGATGATAGAGACAGAGGTGGTGGTTTGATGATGGGGAGAGGTGTTGGTGGAGGTGAAGATGGAGACAGAGGTGGTGGTGGTGGAGGTGATGATAGAGACAGAGGTGGTGGTTTGATGATGGGGAGAGGTGTTGGTGGAGGTGAAGATGGAGACAGAGGTGGTGGTGGTGGAGGTGATGATGGAGACAGGAGATGGTGGTGGTGGTGGTGATGGAGACAGGTGATGTTGGAGGTGATGATGGAGGCAAAGCTGGTGGTGCTGGAGGTGATCATGTAGACGAGCTGGTGGTGGTGGAGGAGGTGATGATAGAGACAGAAGTTGTGGTGGTGGTGATGATGGAGATAGAGGTGGTGGTGATGGTGGAGGTGAAGATGGTGACGGTGGTTGTGGTGGTGTTGGAGACAGGTGGTGTTGGTGGAGGTGATGATGGAGAAAAGAGGTGGTGGTGATGGCAGAAGTGATGATCTGAACAGGAGGTGGTAGTAATAGTGGTGGAGGGGATGGAGACAACAGGAGGTGATGGTTGCAGAGGTGATTATGGAGACAGGAGGTGATGTTGGCAAAAAAGAGGTGGTGGTGATGGTAGTGGAGGTGATGGAGACAACAGGTGGTGGTGGAAGTGATGAAGACAGAGGAGGTGGTGGTGGTGGAAGTGATGATGGAGATAGGCAGTGATGGTGGAGGTGATGATGGAGACAGGAGGTGGTGGTGGTGGAGGTGATGATGGAGACAGGTGATGGTGATGGTGGTAATGGTAGAGGTGATGATGGATACAGGTTGTGGTGGAGGTGATGATATAAACAAGAGATGGTGGTTGTGGTGATGAAGACAGAAGGTGGTGGTAGAGCTGGAGGTGGTGGTGGTGGTTGAGGTGATGGTATAAACAGAAGGTGGTGGTGGCAGAAGTGATGGTGGGTGATGATGGTACAGGTAATGGAGACATTAGATAGTGATGGTGGTAGTGGTGGTGGTGGTGAAGGTAATGGTGGATAAAGGAGGTGATGAAGGAGACAGGAGGAAATCGTGGTGGTGGAGGTGATGATGGAGATGGAGACAGTGGTGGTGGAGGTGATGGTAGAGACAGAGGTGGTAGGGCATGAGGATGGTGCAGAAAGAAGTTGTGATGGTAGTAGTGGAAGGGAAGGAAGATGTAATCCATGTTGGAGAATTAAAATAGTGATGGAGACTAAAGTGGTAGGGATGGAGTGATAGAAGAGAGGAAGGTTGAAGAGTAATCCAGGTGGGAGAGGTGATGGTGGAGCTGGAGGAGGAGCAAGAAGAAGGGAGGGAGTAATCCAAGTGGTGAAGGTATAGTAGTGGTAGTGATCAAATATTAGTTGACATTTACTGAGCAATATTTTATGTACATTGTCCTATTAAATTTTCTAAACAATGCAGTGACATTGTCCTCACAATAAGGCTAAGTGTCTTCTCTAGTACCACATAATACTTAGCTGTCATAATTCTGGAGCCAGCACTCTTACAGCATTACTCTGAGCTTCCTCACTAATACAGTAAGTGATAATTTAAAAACTGGTGGAACTTTGCAGCTGCCTATGGTTGGCTTTAAGAATGTATTCCTTTGCTCATCAACAAATGAATGGATAGGAAAACTATGGTATAGTCATGCAATGGAATACTATACAGCCCTGAAAAACAATGGAGTCATAAAATATTACACAACCTGATGACCGTGGAGGAAACCATACTCATATCTGAGTCACAAAAGGACAAGTACTATATAACACCCCTGTTATAAAGCAGTACTGACATGGGAGACTGGGAGGAGAATCAGAAAAGAGTTGACAGATAATAACCACTACATTTGAACAGATGAAGGAAAGAAATGTTTAAAAGAAATATATGATTAGGTATTATATGTATGACAGCAATCCAGAATAAAAGGTACATTACAAAGTAGACTGGGCGAGAGGGAGGGAGAAAATTGTGGAGTAGTGAATTAATATTAAAAAAAAGGAACTGGAAGAGAGATAAGGGAGGGGGGGAGGGAGGAAAATGTGTGACAATGAATGAATGAAAATCTAAATTTTTTGTAAACTTCCACTGAAATAAAAATGAAAAGAAAAAAATTACTCTAGAAAAAGAGAATTATGTTCTCTGAGCCAGACTTTAGTTCTTACACAGAGATGAGAACTGTGAAATTTCCCAGTTTTTGTCCTCATTTGATAGTGAAAATACCTGTCAAAGCATTAAGTGAGAATGCATGTTAAGTTGTCCAACATGTATTGTTACCTGTTGTCTTTCAAATGTTAATCTTCAAGAAAAGTACCACTTTTTGCCTCAGATGAAGGCATAGTGATTTCACAGAGCATAGGTTGTACCTACCCCTCCCCATCTACCATGGGCTCATCTACTCTTCCCTGGGTGAGCAACATAGATTAAGTTAGCAGGGTGCCTGATGGGTTCAATTTGATAATGGCAGACCTTGGAGGGCAAGGGTCATTTAATGGAGATCTCTGTGGTATAAACTGGGGTTCTTTGTTTATGTTGTTGTTATGAGATGCCATCAAGTTGATTTCCCTGCATAGTAGCCCTGTTAACAATAGGTAAGAACCTTGCCCTATCCTGTACAATTGTCACCATCTCTGATATCCTGGAGCCTGTTGTTACAGTCATTGTGTCAGTCCATCTTATTGAGTGAAGATCTTCTTCTCTTTCTCTGACCGTTCCCTTTTCCTAGAATGTTGTCTTTTTATAAGGACTGATTACTCTTAATAACATGCCAGAGTATGTGAGATGAAGTTCCATCAGCCTTGCTTCTAAGGAGGATCCTGGTTACACCCTGTACAAGACAGGCTTGTTTGTTCTTTTCGTAGGCCATGGTATAACCAGTACTCTTCTATAACACTACAGTTCAAAGACATTGATTTTTTTTTGTCATCCTTATTTATTATTCAACCTTCAGATACATAGGAAGCAACTGAAAATGTCTGACTTGGATCAGACACTCCTTAGTCTTTAAGCTGACATTGTTGTTCTTTAGCATTTTTGATAGGTCCTTGACGGTGGGTTTCCCCAGTGTGACACATTTTATTTCTTGGCTACTGTTATCATGGGAGTTGATTGTGGATCCCAGTAAAATGACATCCTTGACAACTTCAGTCTTTTCTCTATCATATATTTATTACCTATTGGTCCAGTGGTGAGGATTTTTTGCTCCTAGATTATTAGGGGCACCTCTGACAGAAGCCCTTCCCTCTTACTGGCACCTTTCCCTGACACACTTTATGGCCACATCTGCCCACACATGGACATGTCAGATCATCAGTAACTCTCTCTTTACACTGGCCATCTCTCAATGGGTGCCCTGCCTGGACTGGAAAAAACACACTTGGTTTATGTTGTTTTTAGGTGATGTTAAGTCGCTTGCAACTCACAGAAACCCTATGTTTAGCAGTTCTATCCTGAACCTACCTTATTGTTTCTGGCACACCTAATCCCATTGTCCCAGTCACTGAGTCAATCCATCTCTCTTGCAACTGTCCCTCCACCCTTCCAAGCATGATGTCTGTCTCTAAGGACTGGTCCTTCCGTGCAGCATGCCCACAGTATGTCAGATGGAACTTCAAAATCATTATCTCCTAGAAGCAGACTGGTTTTCCCCTCTCTATGACGAACGTGTTTGTTCTTCTAGCAGTCCATGGTATATTAAGTACTCTTCTCCAGCAGAAAGCCATCAATTCTCCTTCTATCATTCCTACTTATTGTCCAGCTTTCTGATGCATGGCAAGTAATTGCAAAGACCGTGACCCAGATCAGGTGCTCCTTAGTATCCAGACTGACGCCATTGCTCTTCAGTACCCTGGTGAGGTCCCTGACAGCAGATTTTCCCAATGCAGTTCGTCTTTTTTTCTTTTTTTTTTAATTTAGGTTGTTTATTTTTCATTTCAATGAACATCTACAGAGATTTTGGGATTCCATTCACTCATTGTTGCACCCTTCTC
>NW_006400087.1:1238532-1239090 GCF_000299155.1 Elephantulus edwardii
GATCAAGTGTTCTGGGATTCCCATTCTTCTCAGAGTCAGCCACAGTTTGTTATGATCTACACATTAGTGTACAGATACTCGCCTGTGCCTCAGTTCTAATTTTCCTGGGGTATCGCACCCCAGTACCAGTGGCAAAATTTAACAGGACAGCAAGTAATAAATGTTGAAGAGGTTGTGGGGAGATAGGAGCTCTTACACTGTTGGTGGAATCGTAAAATGGTACAACCACTCTGGAAGGCAGTTTGGTGTTTCCTCAGAAAGCTGAACATAGAAATTTCATATGATCCAGGTATTCTACTGCTTGGATGTGAAATTTAAATTTTGGGTTCACTGTTGATTTCTTTTTTGTTGACTTGTTTGTTTTTTGTATATCTGGTTTGGGGCTCAGTTCTTGGTGCAGTTAAGCTTCTGAGTTAGTTTGTTCTTTTAGAGTTTGCTAGCTTGACCTGGACTAACCTTTAGTCCAGAACTAGTTTTTGGGTGATGTTATGTGTTAGGAAAATTTTCAGAGTCTTTTCTGACATTTCTTTTTTTTTGTCTTGCCTTTCATTTTTATCC
>NW_006400087.1:1267532-1285423 GCF_000299155.1 Elephantulus edwardii
TCAACCTTCTTTGCCATTTTTGTTATCTAAATGTGTTCTGTTGTACATAGGGTTTTCAGAGGCCTGCTATTTCAGAAGTGGATGGCCAATCCTTCTTCCTTGTCTGTCTTAATGTGATTGTTCAGATTTAGAGAAGTATCAGACAGACCAGAAAGTTAAAGGTATATCCCTTATTGCAGAGTTAACTTTAGTGTCAGTGTTGTCCCTGCCTTTCTCACATGCATCTTTACCCACTTATTTCCTGCTTCACCATCCAGCAGGATACCCATCCACTTCTACCCCCTCCTTTCACATTTATCTCCTTTTCACCAGCCCTCCATCTAATAACTTTTATATATGAAGCTTCCACGGCTTCTGTGATTTCAAACACATCAGCTGATGGTAGTTCCTTATGTTGGGATCAGTGTCTCTGAAGTTTAGTCGTAATGTTTCCCGGTCAAAGGAATTCCTGTAGAATTGGTGTTTAGATAGGATTTTCTTGGCCCGAGGGCCAGAACGGATGTTGCGGGCTTTTGGAGTCTTCGATTACCTGAGAAAATGGGATGGGTCTGTGGGGTCTGATGGCTGTTCTGTGAGGTGCCCAACTTCAGATAGTCAGATGGCTAGCCTCTCCTCTGACCTTTCTGCCAGAACGGATGTCACGGGCTTTTGGCATCTTCGATTACCTGAGAAAATGGGATGGGTCTGCGGGGTCTGATGGCTGTCCTGTGAGGTGCCCAACTTCAGCTAGTCAGATCCCTAACCTCTCCTCTGACCTTTCTGCCGGAACGGATGTCGCGGGCTTTTGGCATCTTGGATTACCTGAGAAAATGGGATGGGTCTGCAGGGTCTGATGGCTGTCCTGTGAGGTGCCCAACTTCAGCTAGTCAGATGCCTAACCTCTCCTCTGACCTTTCTGCCAGAACGGATGTCGCGGGCTTTTGGTGTCTTCGATTACCTGAGAAAATGGGATGGGTCTGCGGGGTTTGATGGCTGTCCTGTGAGGTGCCCAACTTCAGCTAGTCATTTAGCTGACCTATATATTTTTCAAGTCCTTGAGAACACTGCCTCTAATAGGGTCAAGGACACCAGAGAGCCTACTAGAGTGAGAACTCTTTAATACCAATTTGGACATGCATAATAATGTCAGGACCTGTTCTTCATTCAGTACCAGGTCAGTTTTAGTCACTGGACACGGCCTTGGCTGTTCACATAATTTTCAATGAATCTTCATAACCATCCTGTGAGATGTCCACTCTGCTCCTAGGAAGGGAAGATGCACAAGAGGCCGCCCACTGATGTCCAGATAGCTTGGGTGAGAAGCTGGGACTAGACCCAGATCCTGGCCTGAGCCCCCTGTTGACTTTGTTCTGTGTCTTGGTGAGGGTCCCCCGCTGTTCCCCTAGTGCATGCTAGCCCCAGGATCTGGCATGAGTTGCCCAGCAAGCAGGTATCTGGTTTTCCTGAGACATTTTTTGTTCCCCTCTTGCAGAACTACCAGATTCAGTTCTTTGCTCAGAATGCCATACTCTTGGCGACAGTGGGAGATCACCAGCCCTTCTTGTGTTATACTAAGCCATCTCAGAAGCCTTGGTACTGAAATGTGACTTGTCCTGTCTGCCCTTGTTACTAGTGGTTCAGCTCTGGACTCCACTAACACCACTGGCCTAGAATTCTTTACTTCTGTTGTCCCAGTGATGGGCAGCAAGTCATTGCCTTAAGTCTGGATGTATGAGGTTGGCTGGGTTTCAGGACTAATCTCTATGAACTGGTTCAAGAGAGAGAGGAGGTGTAAACAAATCAGTGATCCCAGCTGCTTTCACTCTGAATTTTAAGAGAAGCGCAGACAGGCATTCTTCCAACTCACTCTTTTCCTCTGGGTGGTTAGAGAAGGCTCCAGAAGGAAGAAGTGTTGAATGGAGTCAGGAAGAGTGCTTTGGTGACATTTGTGGAGTCCAAGTTGTGACAGCAATCATGCAATGGCTAGCTCTTCACCTTGCTCCTCACAGAGTCTGGTTCAGTTCCAAGCCAGTTCACCTCAAACATGACCACTGCCCCTTTGTCCATGGAAGCATATAGTGCTGGTGACCCAAGGAGGTTTCATTTTATTTTCTTGAGAAACCAGTCAGTAGGAACCCTGTCAATCACAAGATCTGGTCTGCAGCTGGTCATGGGGATGGCTGAGGGCCATTCAGTGCTTTGTTTAGTTCTGGATGGGGTGACCATGGGTCAGCCGACTGGAGAACAGCTGGCAAACATGGCAAAGTGCATAAGCAGGGGAGGAGAATTCCAGGTCATAAAATAGGAGCAGGATGCGAGAGGCAGTCACAGCTATCCAGCCAGCCATTTGGCTTAGAGGAAATCTGTGCTAGAGGGGTGGGTCCTGGAACACCATGGAAGTGCACCTCTCAGGGTGCAGTTGTGTCTCCTGATGGGGAGGCTCATGGCCACCACCTTGAATTGGCAGGTCTGGCCTAGGGTCTCAGCTGACTGCCATTCATTCAGTTGGTTCAGACTCATAGTGACCCTTCTCTGAGCCTCTGAAACTGTAACCTACAGTGGGAGGAGACTGGCAGCCATGGGTCAGCAGTGCCTCTCACTTTGGACTGTGCCCCAGAGCTAAACGTTCAACTCATAGTGACCCTATGGACAACAGATCTGTCATGCTCTTTCTTGGGGAGAATGCTGTTTCTGATTCAAAACTCCATGTTGAAAACCACTGTGCTCATGAGCGGTGTGCAGGCTCACATCTCAGATATACCATGGCCACAATCTGCACAACAAATTGCCTTCTAGTGAATCCATTTTTAAAAATAATTTCTCTCATTTCCTTTCCATTATTGTTGAGAATTTATAAAGCAAAATAGACACCAGTTCAGTGATTTCTGTGTGTGTACAATGTTGACAATGATTGCATTCTTCTAGCCATGCATGCATCCACTATCACCCTCCTTTTCTGAGTTGTTTCTCTTCAGTTAACATGAAGTCATTGCCTCCTAAGGCTTTTGTTTGATCTTCCTAGTTGCTGTTCTCAATTTGATTCCATAAATAGATATCATAAGAGTACAGTACTCAAGGCAGAAAGTTAATCTACACTCTTTAGTTTTAAAGAAACTTCAGGATTAATTTAAAATTTAAATATTATCTCAGAACAATAGTTTTGGAGTTCATCCACCTTTGATGGTTTCAGAAAGTCTGGAGTATGTATGAGGTTGAACTTCTGTTCTGCTTATTTCCCTGTTTGATCATGATTTTCCACCTATATTTTTTAATCAAAATGTTCAGTAATTGTAGCCAGGCACCATTCAGTTCTTCTGTTCTCATTGCAAAGGAAGTAGTTCATGGTGCCAATTACCTACACATTCCATTTCTTCCTCATGTTCTTCCTTCCTCTTTTCCTCCAGTAGAATAGAGACCAATTATATCTTGGATGAACCACTTGTAAGTTTTAATCCTGGGCTGAGTCATTTTTTTTATGAAATCTTTAGGACCTTGACTCTTCATCAGCAAAATGAGAGCAATAAAACTGGCTGCCTGCAGCAGAAGAGACCTGGTTGTACAGTGACTAAAGAATTTGGCTGCTGACCAGAAGATTGCCAGTTTGAACTCATAAGTTGTTCCATAGGAGAAGCATAAGGATGACTGCTTCCATAAAGATTGGTAGTCTTGGATGTTATGAGCTGTTCTGTTTTGTACTGAAGGGTCACTCTGGGTAGGAAATGCCTTTATGTCAGTGGGTTTTGGCTTTGGTATCCCCATCTTCATTTACAGCCTGTGTTGTGTGTAGCTACGCCCAAAATAGCCTAGAGAGAAGATGGAGGGTTGAGGCTATTCAGAGAAACCAGCTGGGGCCATGAGACATTCTAGAGACCTGATGGTCAAGGCCGGGAGTGTCCCTGTCAGCATCCAGCAGTGCAAGTTAAGGGGAAAACTGCTGTGGAGCCTTCAAAGGTGGGTGGTTTGAATCTACCACCTATCACTGGTGCAGGCAAAGGCAAGGGCAGCGTGCTGAGCATGGCATGGATCTTTACCTCTGTCCTCCTTCCATCTCCTCCCTGCTGGAGTCCAGCAGGAAGGGCAAGCTCTCCTGTCCAGGTCCACAGTTATGTTCTGATGTATGAAACAGCACAGGGGTGAGGATGGAGCAGGCATCCCTGCTCATGTGAGTGTTTACTGTGACTTCAGCATGACCCCTGGCATCGTGCCTGTTCCCTCAGGGAGAGCTGGCATCTCCTGCTTGTCTCAGTGATAGAAGCATCTCAGCCCCACTCCACTGGGTAGACGTGCTACTGAGGCACTTGTGGAACAATGACATATAAGGTTTTAA
Organism: Elephantulus edwardii; assembly: GCF_000299155.1. Lineage (NCBI taxonomy): Eukaryota > Metazoa > Chordata > Mammalia > Macroscelidea > Macroscelididae > Elephantulus > Elephantulus edwardii. Next base: position 1,271,839 of record NW_006400087.1, read on the forward strand.
TCAAGGACCTTCAAGGTCACTTCCAGACTTCGCCTTCCACTGGAGGTGGGCAGGGTGGAGAAGGGGCTCTGGTGGAGAAAAGCATTTGCTGATGACAGCTTTGGAGAGCAGTCTTCAGGTTGGCTTCCTGCTGGGCTACCTCACGGATACCCACAGGGGTGGCACTCAGAGAGCTAGCGAGCGATGACAGCATGGACACTCTGCCAGGCCCACTCTGAGAGAAATGTGTAATAAATATGCAGCAAAGGAAAATAGGCAGAAAGAAGCTAGCCTGGAGAGGAGCCCATGTGGATGTGGTTATCAGGCCTACAGTCCAGGCTCAGCTTTTCCCGCCCAGCACCCAGCGTCTGCGAATGCTGGGCACACCTTTGCACCTGGCCTGTTAGTGCTGGCTGGAAGGTTTTCAGTATTGTGCTCTGCTCCACTTGGACCTGTTCATGTTTGGGTTTTATTTCAAAAGAGCCACCGTTTTTCATACTGATTTCTTTTGGAATCTGAAGATAAACAATTTTTATCTAAAACTGCTGTTTGTTGGCAGAGTTTTCTATTGAAACAAATTAGCCATTTGTTAGAACTTTGCATTTACTTTCAGATTTGCTCTGGAAACCTCTCAGATTATAAAAAGTGTTTTAGGCATAGACCTGATGGTCTAGTGGGTAAAGCACTGCACTACTAGCTCAAAGGTGAGCTATTCAAATCCACCAGCTACTTCATGGGAGAAAAATGGGCAGTCTCTTCCTGTGTGATTTACAGCATCTGAGAACCTTTTGGAGGATTACCTGTGGGTTGGTTCCATTGTGACAAAAAACAATGAGATTTTTTGAGATTTAGGCATGGAATTACCAGACAAAGCGTAGGATTCCCAGGTCAGTTAGAATTTCAGAGAAACAGCACCTAGCTTTTCAGTGGAAATCCTATGAGCCAGACTTGTGCTAAATATTCATTTTCTGAATTCAAATGCAGCTGGACACCTGTCCTTTTTATGTTGTAAATATGATTAGGAGAGATTGTTTTAGAGTCCCCAGATGGTGCCAACAGTTAAGCTCCTAGTGAAGAGTTGGCAGTTCAAACCCACTAAGAGAAACCTTAAGAGAAGGTTGGGTAATTTACTTTCTCCCTCCTCCCCAGATAAATTCTACAGAATGTTTTTGTTTATATTGTTTATTTTCACGAAAGCTTAAAAATTATACTTTTTTTTTTCTTTCAGTTATTCCTAATACTTTGTTTTATAGTGTTCGTTGCAATTGATTAATGTGATTAATGAATTACAGTGTCTGATTAGCTCCTTATTGCCTATTGTCTCACCCTTCACCTAACTCATCTGCTCATTGATTTTCATTCCACTCACCCTCCCACCCCCGGTCAGCCTCCATAACCAGGATGATCTGCTCTGGAAAGGTCACAGGCATGAGAATGCTGTGGGGCACAGTTGTCTCTGCTACTCTAAGGTGCCCCAGGAGTAAGCATCAACCTAATGGCAGATGATGTGCTGTTTGTTCTTAATTAGGTGTAAATATGCCTGTTTTCTGAATAGCAGTGTCCGTGTGGCTTGTGTGGCTCAGGAAGGACAGGGTGTGATGTGGACAATAGGTCTCAGTGTGCATACAGATGCCTGGGTACTTGATATTCCGCAGGGCCTTGTTCTTTTCGGACAGGTCTGTGGGGATGAGCACGATTCTGGTCCTTACTGCACTTTGAAAAATAAGACCATTTACCTCAGTGTCAGCTCCTGGGCACCTCTTGTGGCTCTGGTCAGAGCCGTGCCCACAGGGTTTTCAAGGACTGGTTCTTAAGAAGTGGTTCTCCAGGCCTAATTACCATTAATAAAAAAAGAGTTAATGACCTTATGCTTTTAACCAATATACTCATCAGTATGATGTTGTGTTGTTAGGGGCCATCAAGACAACAGTTCATAGCAACCCTAGGAACACCAGCTCTGACCCTTGCCCTATTGTGTGCCATCCTATCATCTCTGTTATGCTTTAGCCCATTGTCTTGGTCACTGTGTCAATCCACCTCATTGAAGATCTCCCATTCTCTCTCTGATCCTCTATCTTTCCTAGCATGAAATTTTTCTCCACTGACTGGCTACTCCTAAAAATATACCGAAAATAAATGAAACAGTTGCCTGTAAAGAGCACTCTGGTTTCATTTCCTCCAAGATAAAACTGTTCTTTGGCAGCCTATGGTATATTCAGTACTCTTCTCCAACACCACAATTACCTAGAGTTCTATGTGGCTAAGACGGAAGATTTAAAAAAATCTGTATTAAAATAAACAGAGCAGACTCATGTTTTTTGAGTCAATTCTAACTCATAACATTGAGTTTCTGAGGCTATAAATTTCTATAGGAAAAGACTGCCAGTCTCTCACCCTCGTAGCACCTGGCAGACTTTTTAATTTATCAATGCAACAGGTAAGTTTGATGAGTTGTTTTTTTCTTAACCTGTACAATTTGTAATTTGAAAATGATTCAAATACAGCATACATACGATCTACAAGCTATTCAGTCTTGCAAACACAAACTCTGTGTGTGTGTGTGTGTGTGTGTGTGTGTGTGTGTGTGTGTATGTTGGAGGTTTTTTTTGTTGTTATTATTTTTTTTTAATTTTTCCTAAAAGTATACACTTTTTTCCTAAAAGTATACACAAAAGCTGATAGTGTAAATGAATGAAACATAATGTAAAGGAATTATCATATGAAAACCAATAAAAATATTTTTTTAAAAAGCACCCTCAAGAACAAAATGAAAGATTATGAAAAGGGTGGGGGAAACTGATAGGCTAGCAATCCTGTCTAGTGATTGGAGAATGAAGTTTCTTTTCATTCATTCATTTTTCTTTTCTCCAGTATCCAGTATTTTGTTACTGAAAAATTTTGTATCTATAATAAATAAGAAGAAAAATATTTTCTTGGCAGGTGGAGATAGGGGAATAAAGTGACAGGGAGAAACAAGTGACACTTCCTTCCATACATAGGGCTTTGCTCCATTTTGTTGGTTGTTTCCCCAATTTTTGTGAGGTGAGATGTGACTATGTGCCTACCTCAATGGAAAAAAGCTGCCATAGTTGTCCTGAGTGGTGGATGTGGGAACCCCCTCTTGTTCTCCATCTCTTCTATATGAGCACCTCCCTCCTTGCACCCAAGGGCACAATTTTGATGAGTGTTAATGATGCTGACATACAAGTTGGTGTTCGTCTAACAGGATAACAAGTTAGCAAGCTATGGCTCAGAATGTGAAGCCTTCTATTAAGGTCAGAAACTCCCAAAACACTGTGATGGGCCTGGGCCTGTGGCACCTTGTGAGATATACTTATTAGAGTATCATGAGCAGCCTGTGTGATGCACCTAACACAATCACCTGTTAACCAAAAGGTTGGAGGTATGAGGTTGCCGAGAAGTGTTCAGAAGAAAGGCCTAGTACTCTACTGTCAGTGCTCATTGAAGATCTTATGGAGCCTAGTTCTCCTCTGACACATGAGGTCACCACGGGTTGGCGTAACCATGTCTACAGGCTGGCTGGTGTGCTAACTGGTGTTGGTAATGCGGCAGAAGTGGTAGCTGGCTGTGGAGCACTGTCTGTGTTCAGTCCGGTGCTGTGTAATCATGGTGACATACCCACTGTGACTCTGTGCATTCCTCTCTACAGCAGGGAACACAGGCGACGCTGTGGTTTATGGGCTGTAGGCAGCCCAGATCCTGCCTACTTTATGTACAGCAGTTCTGAGTACTAATGGGTATTTTTACATAGACAAAAATGAGAGCATTGTCGCTAGTATTCTTTTCGTGACTATGTTTTATTAATATTAATGTTTAATATGACCTTTCCACTGCACTTTAAAAATGTTGAACATTTCTCAAGTTTGTAACAGAAAATTGACATCTTCCCTTTAAAGTAATCATTGTTTCTACATAACTTAGTGCGTGTCAAATAGTATAAGGCATTTTTTTCTTTCCCCACAGGCCTTTAGATCTTTCATTGGCTTGATCTAATTCCATGAAGATCTCTTTTCTAGAGTTGTAGGCTTGTTCATATGTTATTCTTTTAAGTTTTCCTGAAAATCTTTGTTCACATTCTTATTTCTGAACAGTGCAACAAAGTTTTTGCACTTTGTGTAGGGAGCCCATTATAAACTCCTTCCTGGGAACTTGTGCCTTGAGTGATTTTCACTTACCTGTATTTGTTATGGTGAACATGTGTACTTCTTTTATCGTCACTGCTCAAACTGAGCAGTAAAGTGGGGCATCATTTTTTCAAATCTCTATTCAGGGAAAGATTTTATAGGCCAAGAAACAGAAGTAAGTTTTCTTCTAATTACTTAACTTCTCTTTTGTAGTATGTGTTTTAAACAACTCTTTTCACCTAAGAATGCAAAATAAATCAGAAGAGCAGAAGGAAATGCCAGGATAGTAGACTTCGAGAGTTGTAAATTGTTTCTTTTGACCCAAGCTCCCTGCTCTTGTTCTTCTCTGTAGGATAAAGTTGAGCAGACCTCTCCTCATGCTCAGAGAGACCTGGTGAAGCCTGACTTCTCAGCACAGCACAGCCAGCTTGCAAATCACCAAGGTAAAGAGAGAATGAAAGGTTTGGGGTTTGAATAATCCTTTATGGCACCCAAAGACAGTTACTCCAGACTACGACATCTAAAACAAGCAAGTTGGACAATGTCCTGCTATGATCTGCAACTTTTCATGGTTTAACTATTGGACGTAGACCCCAGGCCATTCACAGACCACCACAGGTGACTTGCAGATACACGTGGTCAGCATGAATGGTATATCTTATTCAAAAAACTTAACACAAATCTGCCAAGATTCTAACCTATTCTCTTTGCTTTCAAGAAAACAAATTCTTTTTTTTTTTTAACAAATTCTTAAAAAGAGATCAAGAGTAGGTTGTGATCATTTAATGCATTTTCAGCCCCTTGGCAGAGCTCAGTCTATAGAACTTCAATTATCTATTTCCTATGAATTGTTGCAAGGTTAAACTTAAAGGCAGGTGGATGTATCTGGAGGGCTCCGCTGGAGTGAGTGCTGACCTTACTATTTTTATATTTTCAGTGAAGCTAGTTTTGCGTGTATGAACTCTGGGTCTTTCTCTACTTTTTCTGTGACTCCTTCTTTCTTTACAATTTCTGATATAATCGCCATATGAAAGAGGTGGAATGGATGCATCAGTTAGTAACTTAGTTCTAGTAAATGAAAGCTGAAATGTAGGATGAAGAATATAGGAAGGGCCTAATCTGAACATGGGATAGAAATGGAAGAAAATATATTGCTAATTATTTATAATATCAGGGACTTTAAGACAGCAAGCATAAGGTGATTATAGACTATAAAAGTAAATACTCTTCCATGCAATTGATAACTTTAACTCCCATTCACACCAGTTCCCTCTTCTGGTATGAGCTGTATGCAGACAGTGGCTGTACCATGCTGAGGGAATGAATGAGCATAGAGCCAGCTCCCAATCAGCTACCCAAAAAGTGCTTGCCATACAGCCTCCTGATGCTGAACAGTATCTCCTTCTGCCCTCAGTGATGCAACCCATAACATACCCAACTGGAGACCCAGAAGGTTCAGGGCTGCCTCTAACTCAGAACCTGTCTACAAAGGCCCTGCCAAAGCCTCACTGCTGGGATGCTTGTCCAGGGTGGCTCCGACAACTGGACCTTCATATCCTGCAGAATAATGGGGCTTCAGCCATTGTCTTCAATCTGAAACCAGGAAGCAGGGCCAATGCCTAGCTCACTCTGTTTAGCCAGGAGCTGGTGATGGGCTCCTTTGCATTAGAAACACCCCAAAAAGCTAATGACAGTATCGATCTACACGTGACCAGGAAACCAGGCACAGCTGGTATAGTCTTGCAGGCCAGAACTAGACACTACTGTCTTCTGGTGCCACGGCTCAGCCTAAAATCTCATACATGCCCCCAGGCAGCACTCCAACCAGTCCTGACCTGCCCAGGACAGGGAGGGACACACAGGACAAATGCCAGCCCAGAAACACTATGCAGCACCCACTCATGTGAGTCTGCAAACCAGCCTTCCCAACATGGGAGCTGATAGGTGCTAAGACACAGCATTGACAGTGTCAGCAGCTTGCCAGCTTTGACCCCTGGGCAGCAAGAGTGCGTCTGTCAGAGGTGGAGTTAAGATTCAGCTCTGACAGGACTGGTGAAATGTGAAGGTTGGTAAGACTGCAGCTGGCAGAGGTGTGAGCTGAGACACAGTGCTGACAGGGTCGATAGATTGCTGCATTATACCACCATGCAGAAAAACTGCAACTGACAGAGGTGTACGTGTGTGTGATGTTTGGAGAGATACACGAAGGAGTAATGTTCTTAAGAGTATAAGCAATTATGAATCACATAGGAAGAAATTAAACAAGACAGTGGATATGAAAACTCATTGGAAATTGGGGGACACATAACATTTTTTAAATGATAAATTTAAATAATCTTAGTCAAAAGAGATTCAGAACTGGAAGCTAATGCTAAGAGAATCACCTCGTTACGGTAAAAAAATTAAAATAATTGTAAATGGGCTATTAAACTATATATTACCAAGTTTTTGATGAAAGAATGGAGATATTAGCAGGAAAGGAGATTTTGAAAAATTTCAGCTGAGAATTTGCCCAGAATTGAAGAAGAATGTCCCCAAGTTGTGCTCAGTTAATGAACAGAAAACTATAGATTAATATATATCTAAAAACATTTATCTCAACTCCAAAAGACATAGAAACAATCTTAATATTTTTTTTCTCTGTAAAAGCAGATATCCTAACCCAGCAACAGTGAGCCCACGAAGACTTGGCATGAATGTCTCCAAAAACCAGGGTGAAAATAACTGTCCGTGAAGAAATGTGTACAACTTCATCGTCTTGTAGTTTTTCATGGACTTAGTCCTCAGTAGCTGACAGCCAGGTCTTTCCTGTGCAGTGCCTCCTGGCAGATGCAGACACACAGCCCTTTTTTTGTAGCAGTGGAGCATGTTATGCCCTTGCACAACTTGGGATTCCATTATTTAAACGAGCCCACATGTTTCAGGATCTGTGAGAATACGATGTCACCGTAGCACAAAGAGGTCACTTGCATCATGACTGCCCATGTGGAGTGGCCTGTGTGCTTCCTACAAACCACACAAAACAAACTACTTCAAGTCATTTAAAGAATTAAAGGTTAAAAATGAAGTGCCTTCTGTCATTTGAATATCAAGCATCGATCTTCAGTGAGAATCTTTATGATTTTGGGCTAAGAAAATATTTCCTAGATAAGACAGTATAACCACAAAGGAAAAAACAAATATGTTGGAGAATGTTACAAACATGTTTCCATGCAAATAGAACATCACAATTCAGAGAGGCCTGAAAACACACGTGAGTGGGGAAAGATGGCTGTGTGTGTAACATGCTATGTGCTCTCAGTGTAGACACAGCCGCTGGAAGCTAAGGATTGGGAAAGAAAATAACCAAATAATTGCCAACAGAGTAGGAACAGCCAGGCATCGACTTTGAACATTCATTTCATAATTGAAAAGGCAGAAAGTGATGGAGATGGAAATAGTTGAAGCAATCCTAGAGTCAGCTGTGTGGAGCAGGAAGGCGCCTGTGGGTATATCTGGAGCACTTTGCATCTGCAGTCAAGGGCATGGGACAGTCAAGGGCATGGGATCTGCAGGTCTCCAACAGGTGCAGTTAAAACAAACACACAAAGTCATTGTCATCATCTTGGAACTGATTCATAACTGACTCTCCAGGGAGTTTTTAGGAGCTGCAAGTGACACAGGAGACAGCCCATCTCCTGAGGAGCTGCTGATGGATTTGAATCAGAGAGAGAGGCAGCCTTTGGGTCAGCAGCACAGCTCCTTACATACCAGCCCACCTCCCAGGATACGGTTGAGCACAGCATGGCAGAAACCTCTGCTTCACCCTTGGTTCCATTGTACATTCTAGGCCTTCTCTTGCCACTGTGTGCCTCTAGGGAAATGAAGTGTGTGTGTGGGAATCTAATGGAATACCTTAAGACATATGCAGAAATTTGAAGGAGATCTAGTCTGTCCTTTCTTGCCTCCCTTATTTACAGGAAACAAACATATCCTATGATATCAGCCTTGGGTTTGCATGGTAAGTTTGACCAGAAGTTGACTAGTTTCTTGCCAAGCACGTGACATTTATACTGAGGGATTAGCTATGACTTTCCTTGACCTGTTACTTCTCTCTAGCAAAGAGGATTTATCGCTTCCATTTTATCACCTTGCTCCATGTGTAAGCTGCTTATTTTCTGTGACAGTTGCTAAAAATGCACCCCTGTTTCTTTGGGGTACTCTGTGGTAGTAGCACCTTTCCTTGTAAACAGGTAGCTGTGTGGTAGTTGGAATGACTCTTTACCCTGCTATTGAAATGTAAAGTTTCAGAGATTTGTGATTGCAAAGTTGGTTGGCCCTTTTCAAGAATTTGGCTTTTCCTCCTTTTAAACAAATTGTATATAGTTGTCAGTATTACTCATAATCAGAGCTGAGTTGCCCAGACAGGGAAACCAACAAGAGCAGATCTGGACAGAGGTGGCCAAACATCAGAATGAGTTTTCAGAGGGCATGCGTAAAAGCAGATAGAGCCAACCCAGAAGAGGACCTTGTTTTGTGTAAAAACTGTTCTTTTGTGTTACTGAGCCCAAGTTTACCCATCTAGAATATGAGGAAAACAAGGTCTTATTTGAGCAGTGAGTTAGTGTAGATGGAAAGAGGAGCGTGTAAAACGCATAATGATACCTGGCACAGTGGTCACTTGGTAACTTGTTCCTTTGGCAGAGTATAAAGGAATAGGGATAATTCTGCAGGACAATTTACTGCTGTTATCAGGACCATGTATGACACTGAGGTATTTTTATCCAGCATTTCCTCCAAAACTTTATTTTTAAGGAATTGAGTGTGTGTGTATGTAATTTTTTTTTCTATTTTTATGTGCTGTCAAGTCAGAACCAACTCATAGCTGACATTCCAGTGGATTTTATAGAAGCTGTAAACCACATCAGAGGAGACTACCCCTCTTTTTCCTATGGAGAAGCTAGTGGATTTGAACAATGTGGCTTGGGGTTGACGGCAAATTCCTTACCACAAGGCTACCAGAGCTTATGTGTGTGGGGGGTGTGTGTGTGTAGGTGTGTGTGTGTGTAGGTGTGTGTGGGTGTGTGAGAGAGAGCGCGAGAGTGTTGTCATTATGAGCTATCATTTTGCCTGTGACTCACAGCAACCTTCATACAACAGCTCTGAAGCCTGCCCTGTCCTGAGCCAGTCTTACTGGCTTTGACACCCACTCCCCTCTATTACCCAACAGCCCTCCCCCCCCCATTACCCCAGTCATATCCTGGGTCTTCCTCTCCTGCACTGTCCTTCAAACCCTTCAAAAACATGATGTTCTTCTCCAAGGACTGGTCCTTCCTGGCAATGTGCCCAAAGTATGTGAGACAGAGCTTCAAAATAGATACACATATTATGAGTATTTGTAATTTATTCATGTATTAATGCACTACATTAAGAGCAGCCATGGTAGTACCATGGTTAAGCACTGACCAAAAAGCTTTGAGAGTTCCACCTACTCTGCAGGAGAACAATGTGGCAGCAGTCAGCCTCTATAAAGGATGCAGCCTTGGAAAATTGGGTTTTACTTCCCAGCACATTTAAAGTGGAGTATGTTGTACTATGCAATATAATGTATGTCAGTGTCTACTTCTGGTAGCATTATATTTGCATTAATAAATTTAAAGACATAAAATCTGGAGAAGAATTTTTGATAGCATGTTAAATCAATTAAAGAAAAAGAACATGTACCGTTCACCCTCACTCAGGCAGTTATGATGCCATGGTTGATGTCACATAAAGAGAGGCTAGAGATCCTTGGCCTCAGGAAAACTCAGCAACTAAGCTAAGGAACAAATACTAGACATCAGGAGAAGATTAAAAGTACTTTTCCAAGGCTGTGTACACTGATAAAACCCAGAGATTACACAGGAAGAATTAAAAAAAAAAAAAAGGCAAAACAACAATGTGAATGGTTGAGTCAGGAAGAATAGTCATACTGTTCAAAGCAAGACCAAGAGGCCCCCACAAGCAAGCCTGTAACCCACAGCAGCCCTGGCCACTCTTCATGATGGTGTGCACCTACCAGACCACAGGGTGAGCCCAGCCAGCAGTGAACTGATTATGTGTTAATGTCAAAGTCAAGCTATTGTCTGCAGCTGCTCTGATATTAGCGTTTTAAAATTCCACAACAGGGGTATAGTCAGACCACCAGCAGACCACTGAAAATGCATGGGAGCTCACTATCCATCAATGGTTTCTTTTACTGGTGCTATTTTTTTTTCCAGAGAAGTAAAATTATGATATGGGGGGGGGGGCGGGGGAACAAACCCACAACGTTTGGATTTGACTTGTTATGGCATCTAAATATAAGGAATCCAAATAGCTGGGGTTGGAAACAGATTGCTGATGTTTGTTGTTGTTATGTGCCATTGAGTCATTTGCGACTCATAGCGACCCTATATACAAGAGCTCTAAATGCTGTTCTATCCTGTGCTAATTTATCCATCTCAAACGCACTTATTCCCGCCACTCCAGCCACAGAATCGATCCATCTCATTGAAGGTTTTCCTCTCCTTTGCTGCCCCTCCACTCTGCCAAACATGATGTCCCTCTCCAAGGACCAGTCCCTCCTTGCAGCATGCCCAAGTATGTCAGACGAAGCTTCAGAATCCTTGACTCCAAGGAGCATTCCGGCTTCACCTTTTCCAGTACAAACCTGTTTGTTCTCCTAGCAGTCCATTGTATATTCAGCACTCTGCTCCAGCACCACAGCTCAAAGGCATCAATTCTCTTTCTGTCAACCCTATTCACTGTCCAACTCTGATGCATAGATAGCACATAATTACGAAAACTATAGCCTGGATCAAGCGCACCTTATCTCCAGCCTGATGTCGTTGCTCTTCAGTACTCTTGAGAGGTCCCTCACAGCCGACTTTCCCAATGCAATTGGTCTCTTGATTTCCTGGCTGCTGTTACCAAGTGTGTTGATTGTGGAGCCAGGCAAACTAAAACTGTTAACTATGTCAATCTCTTCACCATCCATATTGATGCTGCCAATTGGCCCAGTGGTGAGAATCTTTGTTTTCTTGATGTTGAGCTTCAGTCCATATAGGAAGCTGCAGTCCTTGACCTGCAGCAAGCGCTTCAGGCACTCCTCAGTTTCAGCAAGCAGGGTTGTGTCATCTGTATAACGCAGGCTGTTGATGACTCTTCCACCAATCCTGATTCCACATTCCTCTTCGTACAGCCCAGCGTCTCGGATGATCTGTTCTGCATACAGATTGAAAAGGCATGGAGACAGAATACATCCCTGACAGACCCCCTTCTTGATTTTGAACCATGTAGTGTCTTCCTTGTTCTGTTCTGACGACTGCCTCTTGGTCCAGGTATAGGTTTCGCATTAGCACAATCAAATGTTCTGGGATTCCCATTCTTCTCATAGTCAGCCACAGCTTGTTGTGATCCACACAATCAAAAGCCTTTGCATAGTCAATGAAGCACAGATAGACATTCTTCTGGTATTCTCTGCTTTCTGCCAAGATCCATCTAACATTAGCTATAATATTCCTAGTACCACGACCTCTTCTAAATCCAGCCTGTACATCTGGCAGTTCTCTGTTGATATATTGTTCCAAACGTTTTGGGATAATTTTCAGCAGAATCTTGCTTGTATGTGATATTAATGATATTGTTCAATAATTTCCACACTCTGTTGGATCACCATTCTTTGGAATGGGAACAAATGGACCAGCTGGCTGTTCTCCAGATTTCTTGGCACAACTTAGTGACCACATCCAGGGCAGTGTCTGTCTGTTGAAATATGTCAATTGGTATGCTGTCAACTCCTAGGGCCTTGTTTTTTGCCAATTCCTTCAGAGCAATTTGAACTTCCTCCTTCGTCACCATAGGCTCTTGCTCATATGTCATTTCATGAAATTCTTCTGTATCAGCCAATTCCTTTTGATATAGTGACTCTTTGTATTCCTTCTATCTTCTTTTGATACTTCCTGGATCATCTAACATTCTACCCAAAGTATCCTGAAGTATTGCCACCCATGGCTTGAATTAGTTTTTCAGCTCCTTCAGCTTAAGATACGCTGACCGAGTTCGGCCCTTTTGATTTTCGGACTCCAACTCTTTGCACATTTCATTATAGTATCTTGCTGTGTCGTTTGGGCTGCCTTTTGAATTTTTCTGTTTAGCTGTTTGATTTCTTGATTTCTTCCTTTAGCTTTGGCTTCTCGGCGCTCTGATACAATATTCAGAGTCTTATCTGGCATACATCTTGGTCTTTTCTTCTTTTTCAGCCGTTTTAATGATCTTTTGCATTCTTCATGGATGATTTTCTTGATATCCTCCCAGAACTCATTTGTCCTACGCTCATTGGTGCTCAAGGCCTCAAACCTGTTCCTGAGATGGTTTTAAAATTCGAGTGGGATAGACTTAAGATCACATTTTGGTTCCCGTGGACTTGATTTAATTTTCTTCATTTCAGCTTGAACTTGCATATGAGTAGTTGGTGGCCTGGCTCACAATCAGCACTCAGCCTGGTTTTCACTGCTGATATTGAGCTTCTCCATGGAGTTTTTCCACAAATGTAATCTATTTGATTCCTATGCATGCCATCAGGTGAGAGCCATATGTATAGCCTGCATTTATGTTTCTTATAGAAGTTATTTGCAATGAACAAATCATTGAATGTGCAGAACTCTGTCATTCTATCTACAGTCTCATTTCTCCCACCGAGCCCATATTTTCCAGCTACTCATCCTTCTTCCCTATACCCAACTTTTGCATTCCAGTCGCCCATTATTATCAATGCATCTTGATTGTATGTTTGATCAACTTCTGACTGCAAAAGTTGGTAGAAATCTTCTATTTCCTCCTCTTTGGCTCTAGTTGTTAGTGCATAAATTTGAATTATAGTGGTATTCACTGGACATCCTTTCAGGATGGATCTAGAAATTACTTTTTTAATTATGAACCCAGTGTCAATAGAAAATGTTACACTAGATTGAAAGGGAAACAGAGAATCAATCACAAAGGGAGAGACAGACACACAGACTGGCTGCTTAGCTAGGTAGGGGGGATTTCACAGTCTGGCAAGAGTGAGGAAACATTTCTGTACTAAAAATACTTTAAAGAGTTAACTTAGGTTGAATTTAAAATCAATTCTATTATGCAATGAAATTTAGTTTTTGTGAAAGACTTTTAGATCAGGTAAAAAGAAATTCTTACTATTCTATTGATTAAAAACTAGTAACTATTAGAAAAAGCAGTAATTTTTAAATTAACTAATTGTTGTCATTGGTTTCTGTGTAGTTCACTACAAGAAGACAAAAATTCTCACCACTAGACCAATCAGTAGCATCAGGATGGATGGCGAAGAGATTGAGATTGTTCACAGCTTCAGTTTGCTCGGGTCCACGGTCAACACTCTTGACTCAAGTAGCCAGGAAATAAAAAAAACGTATTGCGATGGGAAAGTCTGCGGTTAGGGACCTCTC
>NW_006400087.1:1285938-1287446 GCF_000299155.1 Elephantulus edwardii
GTTCACTACAACTCATAACAACCCTATCAGACACAAATCTGAATCTGACCCATTGCTGCTCCATCCTCCCCATCTCTGCTGTACTTGACTCCATTGTCCCACTGTCTGCCTCTTTGAGACTCTTCTTTCTTTGACTATCCCTCTACCTTTCCAAGCATAATGTCCTTTTCGAAAGACTCTCTCCTTCTATCAACATGCCCAGAGTATTAGAGATTAATTAGTTGTATTAACTACTACAAATATTGAAAAATAGGCCTCATTATATAATTGACCTTCCTTACAAACATCTTTCTTAAAATGTTAAAACTATATGAAAAAGTAGTTTGGCCTCGTAGGTACAGGCCAACTCATTTTACATCAGACTTCTGAAGCAGTCAGAAAAACAGAACAAAGTATTTTTGCTATGTGTCTTTCCCATTAACTCTCATTCTCATTGTTGTTGAGTTGGAACTGACTTACAATTGGCCCTCCATTGAGTTTCTGAGCCAGTAAATCCCACAGGAGGAGGTTGCTGATCTTCTGCTGAGGAGCTGCAGGAAGATATGAACCACAGACAGGTGTAGCCTTTAAGTTAGCAGTGTGATGCCCTACAGACTACTCCACTAGACCTCTCTTTCCCAGTATTAGTGCTGTGGAAAATTAGACTTTTTCTATATATGTAGGTGGCAAAGTGATACAAGCACTTAGGAGAATTGTTTGCCAATATATAAACCCTAAATGAATTCCAATATGGATTATATCTTAACTGGAGGAAAACAGAAATCCTTATCTCTGTACCTATAGGTAACACCATGATAGATAAAGAAGATTGCTGATGTCAGTAATACCACAGTAGCAACAGTCAAGTAGCCAAAAGATGTGTTGCATTGGGGAAATCTCCTGTCTGTCAAGGACTTCTTTAAAATGCTAAAAAAGCAATTATGTCAGTAAAGCTGATCAAAGCCATGGTCTTTTCCGTTGCTTCCTATGCATCTGAAAACTTGACACTGTATAAAGATGACTGAGGATTTGATGCCTTTGAACTGTACTATTAGAGAATTATATTGAATATCCTGTGGACGACATAAAGAATATATCTGTCTTGAAGGAAATGCAACCAGGATGCTTCTTGATGGCAAGGATGGTGAAACTGCCTCTTAGTTTGGAGGCATTTTTAGGAGAAACCAGTCCTTTCAGAGAGATAATCATGCCAGGAGAGTTGGAAGATCAGAGAAAGAAGATCCTCCAGAAGAGTGTTAACACAGTAACTGTAACAATTTGACTTGATAGTATCAGAGATTGTGAATATGGGGCAAGGTTCAGATACGTTGTAGAGTTGCTGTGAGTTTCCTATATTTGAAGGCACTCCAGTGAATACCACTATCATTCAGATATATGCACCAACAACCAGAACCAAAGAAGAAAGAGATGATTTCTACCAACTTTTACAGTCGGAGATAGATCGAACATGCAACCAAGATGCATTGATAATAATGGGTGACTGGAATGCAAAAGTTGGGAACAGAGAA
>NW_006400087.1:1289784-1291515 GCF_000299155.1 Elephantulus edwardii
AACAACAACAACAACAACAACAATAACAGCAACAACAAACCCTACATGCATCCTAAGTGCTTCCAGCCCTATTTTTTTTAAGCAATGAAGTATCATAGTATGTCATGTTGTTAAGAGCCATTGAGTTTGAATCGACTCATAGTTTACCCTGCAGCATTTTTGGGGAGGCTCTAAATCTCATGGGAGGAGATTGCCAGGCTTTTTCCCATGGAGCTGCTTTTGGATTTGAGCCACCAGTGAGATTCTGTCTTTGAGTTAGCAACACAACTCCTCATGAACTGCTCCTCCAGAGCTCCCACCTAAACTTTATGACACAGAAATTCCACCTCTACATAGATATCCTACAAAAATGTGTGTGAGTGCCCAGAAGTTCACAGCATTGTTTATAATACTAATAAACTAAAAAAAAACCAAACAAACCACCTTAATATCCATCAATGGTGGAAGAGATAATTTTTCATATATTTATCCTATAGACTTTATGGAATAATGATAGTAAAAACACCAGGAAGTCTAGAAACCTGATACAAGACAAAATTAATTTTTCTTATTAAATAAATCTGTTTACAAAATTTAAAAGCTGATAAAATGAATCCTAATGTAAAATCCTATTATACTTTTCTGTGTGCTTGTTATTCTCTAGTTAAGAAACTTATTTTCAAAAAAGTTTTTAAAGAGTATTACTGTCTTCTCATAGGGTTTATATGATACAGTTCTGCTTTGTTCTGTGGGATTGCCATCCACTAGAACTGATTCAACATTGATGAATTTGTGAGTGTGTGTATGATAATTATATCATTCTCCCGTTGCCATTGAGTCAGAAACATCTTGCAGCTGACCCTCCGGTGGGTTTCAGAGGCCATAAATCCCATGGAAGGACATAGACCATCTATCCCATGGAGTAGCTGGTAGAATCAAATCATCTGCCTTTAGGTTGGCAGCACAACTCCTTACCCACATGGCCACCAAAGCTCTCTATAATAATTACATAGACATGTTGTTGTTGTTAAGTGCCGTCGAGTCACTTGCGACTCCTAGCGACCCTATGTACAACAGCTCTAAGCTCCGCTCTGTCCTGTGCCAATCTCCTTGCCTCTGACAAACTCATCCCGATTGCCCCAGTAACCAAATCAATCCATCTTCCAGAGGGCCTTCCCCTCCTGTGCCTGCCCTCCACCCTCCCAAGCATGATGTCACTCTCCAAGGACATGTCTCTCCTTACAACATGTTCAAAGTATGTCAGACAAAGCCTCAGAATCCTTTCCTCCAAGGAGCAGCCTGGTCTAACCCTCTCCAGGATGAATCTGTTTGTTCTTTTAGCAGTCCATGGCACCTTCAGCACTCTTATCCAACACGAAAGCTCAAAAGCATCAGTTCTCCTTCTATCCTTGGTCATTGTCCAGCTGTCTGATGCATAACAAGTGATTGCAAAGACCATGGCCTGTACCAGATGCACCTTTGTCTCGAGAGACACACCGTTGCTCCTCAGTATTTTAGAGAGGTCCATAACAGCAGACTTTCTCATCGCAATACGTCTTTTAATTTCCTGGCTGTTGGTGCCAAGAGTGTTGATTGCAGAGCCAAGCAAACTAAAGCTGGGAACAATCTCAATCTCTTCACTATCCATCCTGATGCTGCCAATTGGTCCAGTGGTGAGAATCTTTGTTTTCCTGACATTGAACCTCAATCCATATTGAAAGCTGCAGTCCCTGACCCTCAGCAGCAAGCAAG
>NW_006400087.1:1297180-1308809 GCF_000299155.1 Elephantulus edwardii
TATATTTTTTTATTAATTTTAATGAAAATTTACAGAGATGTTGGATTTCCATTCATTCATTGTTGTACTTTTCTCCCTTTCCACCCCTCCCCTCCAGTTGTTCTTCTCTTTGAAAAGTAAAAGAAAAATTCTTTCATTGTTATACAATCCCTACCCCCAAATCCACTCAACTATGTAGCCTTCATTCTGGATTCATGTCATGACAATAATACTTAATCATATATACCTTTTACTTAATCATATATACCTTTTAAACAGTCTCTCTCACATCTGTTTCTGTGCAGTATACATAATTTACTCCAGCACTACAGATCAAAGGCATCAATTCTCCTTCTATCATCCTTAGTCATTGTCTAGCTCTCTGACACATAAAGTATGTCTTGTTCAGGCACTCCTTAGTCTTCAGACTGACATCGTTACTTTTCAGTACTCTGGAGATGGCCCTGACAGCTGACTTCCTGAATGCATGTTACAATAATATTATAGCAGGGCAGCTTTAGTGACATTGTCCTTAGAGAGCTGCACAGTTAACTTAAAGGCAGAGACTCTCTGAAGGCTTGAATCTACCAGCTGCTCTTAGGGAGAAAGATTGCAATCTCCTGTATGATTTGCAGCCTCAAAACACTGCTGGAATATCAGCTATACATCAGTTCTATCTCCACAGAAACAAAGTGAGTGGGGAATATATATATATATGTGTGTGTATGTATGTGTGTGTGTGTATATATAGAGGGGGGGAGAGGGGGAGGGAGAGAGGGAGGGGGTGGAAGATATAATATGTAGTACTGATAGAAATGGATATTATTTGCCCCTATATATTAAAAACAGCAACAGCAAAGGTGCCTAGAACAATGTGTGGGAACAGGAAACTGCCAGAAGTCAAGCTGGATTTGAAAGAGTACTTGAAATGTGGGATATTACTGTTAATGTCAGATGTATCTTGGCTAAAATCAGCTAATACCAGAAAGGTGTTTACACATGTCGTATTTACTATATAAAAGCATTCATCAGCTGTGTGGATCATACAAAATGTTTTGGGGCTTTTTCTCCTATTTTATTTTAAAATATGGTTCCTTGAACCTTGAGTATATGTCACCCAAACCTGAAGCAGGGAAAACAGGGAAAGGGCGAGTCTATTCCTGTTGCTTTATATTGGTGAGAGATGGTTGTGACAGTAACATGGCACCATAAAAGGCACGTCAGAAGAAAAGAGATTGAGAGTCAAGAAGCACATGGTTGCAATTCCATTTACACAAGTAACATAAAATACCACACCCCTTTGAACCCAGGGAACACCATGATCTTTCTGTGGAGGACCACAGTCATTACAGTAAGGTCACGTACTGTTGTCTACCCCTGCTTGGGGAAGCTGCAAAGAGAAGGATATGCAAGTGGCAAGAATGGAAGTCAGTATAAGTGTTCCATGAGCCCACTCACCATCTAGAAACCCATTGTGTAGACGAATACCTGGTCCTTCTGTGACATTTACAGCCTCTGAAAACCTACTAGAGGGACAGTAATGAGTTGGTTTCAGCTTGACAGCACACAGTAACACCTGCTCCAGTGGCCTGCAGTTGTAAGCAGTCAGCTGGTGACTGTGACACTGGCACCATCACCCTGGAGCCTGTAAGTCCTGAAAGGAAGCTAAGAGTATGAAACTGGAGGGTGCTCTGAGTTTATCTTCTGGCTTCTCCCCTAAGGGATTATTCACCTTATTCCAGTGTCTAGCAGACTATCAGACCTAGCAGAGACATAGAGGTCAAGGGAAGGTTTGGCTGGCTGATGGTTAGACACAGGTTTGCCTGACCCTGTGCTATGTCATAGTCACAGCTATGCCCGAGTGCAGTCACTCACTCCGTCATAGTGAGGATCTAATTCTTTTTTACTGAACTTCTACAAACCGTGATGTCCTTCTCTAGGATTGGCTCCTCCTAGTGACATGCCCAAGGGAGCTTTGATGGCCTACTGGCTAAGGACATGTACTGCCAACCCACAGGTCAGAAGTGTATGAGAAAAACTTGTATCATCCTTGCCACCGAGGAGCATTCTGGCTACCCACACTTGTGTGTTCGTTAATCAATCCATAGTGCATTCAGTGCTCTCAGCAACACCACAGTCAAAGCATCAGTTCTGCAGTCTTCCTTATTTATTGTCCAACTTTTCCATTCATATGAGGCAATTGAAAATACCATAGCTTTAATCAGGCACATCTTAGACCTCAGAGCATCATCTTGCTCTTTAGCAGTGTGAACGAGTCCTTGGCAGGAAGCTTTGGCCAAATGCTGTATCATTTAATGTTTTGACTGCTGCCTCCTGGGATATTGATGTGGACCCAATGAAAAGTAAATCCTTTTTAACTGCAGTCTTTTCTCCATTAAACCTGAAAACTTTATGAGACGTGCCAGTTTCTGGAGAAGGTAGACTAGGTCAGGGAAGCACAAGGGTTTTGCCTGGTTGTTTTTCTCTTTCATGGAACTATTCTGAGTGCCACTAAGAGTTACTAGAATCCAGAGAGGCTTTGGCCAGGCAATTTCTCTGTTTTAGCAGTGCTCTGGAGCTATAGGTGCATTAGTGATCATTTTGTACTTCCAATTTTTCATTTGTCTTTACTCATCTAGCAAAATTACTATGGAAATTAGGTACTATTGAGGAAGATGATGATAGCTTAGAGTGAGTCTTGTGTGAAAAAGCTCTACTTTAAAAAAAATTATTTAATAGAAACATATTCTTTTGTGACACTAGAAGTCCAAATTCAGGATGCCACCTCTAGAGGGATGTCCTCTGAATGTCAGTGGCAGAGGAAAGTTCTTTTTTCCTTTGATATCAGAAGGCCTTAGTGATAGCACTTTATAGGTGAAAGTGTTCGTCTTTGTTGGGATGGGGCTCAGGATCTTTCTAAAACCTCTTTTTTGGCATGTGAGTCAGAAAATTAATTTATCAGCACTAAGAGCTCTGGTGGCCTACTAGGTAAGGAGTTGTACTATCAACATAGAGGCAGGCAGTTTGAATCCACCAGTGTATTGTTGTTGATTGCTGTAGGACATATTTGTTGTCCTCAAGAAACTGCTCTCAAGAAAACATCATACAGGGATTCAATGGAAGAATTAGAAAATAACTTAAGAACATAAACATAAATGAAGTAACAGTACTGTACCTAGTAACCATCATCTCAAAACTTGGGAACTAACTTTATATTGTCATTAATCTAATACTCTCTCATCTCATTCACTAGTTTACTGTCTCATATGTGAGAATACTGTTAGGACTTGAGTTGTGTCCATCAAAAGACAAGTGGACTTGGAATGTGGTAGTGTTTGAAAATAAGATCTTTGAAAATGGTTACAATTAACACAAAAAGTAAACTACAACAACAAAAAGCCCCCCCCCCCCCCCCGCAGCTGTAGACTTGATTTGGACTATTAGGGATCATACAGACAAAGAACACTGCACAGTCAACGACACATTGCCATCAAATGGGCGCTAACACACAGCTGACTCTCCAGAGCAGAGCTTTTGGGTTTGAGGAGGATGCAAATTGAGCTGGAGGAGATTGTCTTTCTCCCACGGTCCACTGATGAGTTCAAATTTACAAAGAGGCGCCAGACACCATAGCGCCATAAACTGTTCCACACAGTTTCAAAAGTTGTAACATCTACACAAGTAGACATTTTTCTTCTTTGGGACAGCAAATGGATTTGAATCACAGGTCTCTTGGTTAGCAACTGAGTACTATAACCATTACGCCATTAGGGCCCTGTTAGTATCCACCTCAAGCCTGAGAAACAGCACAAAATTACCAGGACTGTCAGAAAGTAGGGGGTGGAGGGCTCTTTACTTGAACAGTGAGGCTGCGATTCTGTGCACATACAGTTCACTTGCTGTGCATCCAAGATCTGAGCAATTAATAAGGATGATAGAAAACGAATACATGCCTTTGGGTTATAGTGTTTGAGAAGAGTGCTGAATATCCCATCAACTGCCAAGAAAATAAACAGATATGTCTTGGAGAAAGTACAGCCAGAGTGCTTGTTAGAGGCAAGAATGGTGGTGCTTTATCTTAGACTTTAGGCATGTTGTTAAGAGAGGCCACTCCTTAGTGTGGGACATCATGCTTGGAAAGATAGAGGATCAGTGAAAAAGAAGACCCTCAAAAGATGGATTGACACGGAGACTGCAGCAGTGGGCTCAAGTATGTCTGAGATTTTGAGGAAAGCACAGGATAGTACAGCCTGTTGTTCACAGGGTTGCTACAACTCATACTTCACTTAACAGCACCTAGCAATAACATCATGCCCAATTTGTGGTATTCTGTCAGGACAGCCCTAGGAAACATCAAAAAAACCTTCTACATTTTACTTCTTATCTATGTCTATATCTTAGCATAAATGATTATATTAAGTAGCACTGTGTTTACTTAGTGTCACTTCCTTCTAGTCTAACTATGCTCTCTTCTGTTTGTCACATACTTGTATTGAAATACTGAACAACATCCTAAAGAGTATTAAATATTGGCATCTGGATAGTGATTACTGATGCCTTAAATATTGGCATCTGGATAGTGATTACTGATGCCAATGCTGTTTTTTGGTTGTTTTTTATTTGTTTGTTTGTTTTGCCAATGCTATTATTAATTTGAATTTTTATTACTTTTTATTAAGAATAAAGTGCAAAAAACCAGGAGGACTCACCTATACCTCTACCTCCCACATCACTGGTGTTCAGCTTCCTCTCCTCCTCCCCTATAGAATATAAAATAGGGCTCAGCCACAAGCCCACAGTGGCTCCTGTGCATGTGTCTGAAGTTTTCTTTTGTGCCAATATAAGTCACAGGATTATAATCCTTCAGAAGGATTCATTAGGATTTCTTGCCTCACTCTTGCATTTGCACATGTTTAGAGTATGCCCTTGTTATATAAAACCTTAACTTAACAAACATATATCTCTACTTCTGATTTAATTTATTTAATGCACAGATGTGTCCTTTGAGTCCTTTGAGCCAGGTACAATGGTTATCTCTTCTTTCATGAGGAGGAAGTTGCCCAGTCACAGCCCTAGGGTGAGAAGTGAAGTAGGATTTGATGTGGGCCAATGGAGGGCCCCAGGTAGCCTGTCACCATCATTGCTCGGCCCCTCCATCTATCCTCCTTCCTCCACACTGTCCAGGTCTGGTTCTGTGTGTGACTCATGCAGAGCTGTCAGCCGTTTGATCAGATCCTGCCTGCCCAGGATGTGGCTGAGTGGTCAGGGTGCTATAGTCACCCTCCACATCTTGGACTGAGCAGGGTCCTTGTCATGATGTTTGCTTCATCCTTGCCACTTTGAAGCTCATTCATCTTAATAAAGAAGATAGGAAGAAAACCAGTATCCCCTAATCTGTATTCTCTTTGCCCTTCCTGTTGCTGAGCAAGTAGTGGCTGTCACCTTTCTGGTTCTCAAAATGATGGCCATCTTCCTTTCTGTTCCCACAGATAATGACTGCTGTCCTTTCTAGTTCTCACAGGAGCTGTCTTCGTTCCTGGTTCTCACAAGGAGTAACCATCACCCTTTCTGATTCTTCTCAGTGGTGTGCCTCCCTTTCTGGTCCTCACAGGTGGTACCAACTCCCTTTCTGGTGGTGTTCATCTCCCTTCGGGTTCTCACAGTTAATTAGTGTCATGCTTTCCTGATTCTCACAAATGGTGGTCATCTCCTTTTCGGGTTCTCACAAGCTATGGCCTTCATTCATTCTTTCTGGTCTCCCAGTTGGTGATTTCTCCTTTTCTGGTTCTCACAGGTAGAGGCCATTTTCCTTTCTGGTTCTCACAGGTAGGAGCCCTGTCTCTCTCTGGTTCTCACAGGTGGGGTTCATGTCTCTCTCTGGTTCTCACAGGTGGAGGTCATGTGTCCCTCTGGTTCTCACAGGTCGGTGCCAAGTCTATCTCTGGTTCTCACACCTAAGAGCCATTATCTGTCTCTGGTTCTCTCAGGTGGGGGCCATGTGTCTCTCTGGTTCTCTCAGGTGGGGGCCTTGTCTCTCTTTTGTTCTCACAGGTAGGGGCTGTCTTCCTTTCTGGTTCTCACAGGTAGTTGTCATCCTTTCTGGTTCTCAGTAGTGATGTCTCCCTTGGTTCTCACAGGCAGTGGTTGCCCATTCAGGTTCCCCCTGGAAGCAAAGCTGAAGAGGCCATGTTGCTCTTTGCCTCTTCTGTAGTCCCCATTCTGGGCTTTCCCCCCACTGCTCTGACAGGCCCACACCACTCTTCTTTATCTGCCTTCTTCTAGTAGATCATTGGACTCCATGAAGTTTCATGTTTCCTTTCCCTGTCAAGGTGCTGGTGGATATATAGAGGCTTTATTCCAGTGACTCCCTCTGTTCTTTTGTTGCATTTACTTTTTATCCTCTTGCTCTGTTGCTTTCTTGTTTCTTTTGTTTGTTCATTCATTTGCTCTACAGGTTTCTGTTGCTCATCTTGGCTGTAGCAGGCATAGAGGACACAGCAGCAGACAAGGAGTTCTTAGGATCAATGATTTCATGACACAGACTTAACCTGTGTGTTGTGCCTGCCAGGGTAATGTGGGTTCTTGCTAATATGTTCCAGCTAGTGAAACTATGAAGTGACTTAAAAGTGATGTGCTAAAGAGAAGTTGAGCTTGTGTTGTGCTGGGTTGTGTCTCTGTCTCCAGCATTCTCTCTCTCAGGCTAAAATTTGTCCCTCGACATAGTGTTCCCTCTCTGAGGGTAGGCTGTAAAAGAGCTCACATCCTCTTTTAGGCTAGGCTGTGTCCCTGTCCCCCAAATTCTCTCTCTCAGGTTATGTTCTCTAAGGCTCAGCTGTGTCCTGGTTGCCAGTTTCCTCTCACTAAGGCCGGGCTCTGTTTCCATTCAAATCCTGGAAAGCTGGCTCCCCTGTCCTGGACATTTGGGACATTTGGCGATTTCTTAGAATAGCTTAGTATCCTTCTCGTGAAATGACTTTCACCATTCTGATGTGGACCCTTCCCAAAGCCCAAATTCCCTCTATTTGACTGCCTTGTCTATAAACAGAGATTTTATTTTTACACTCTTCTTTTCTGCCAAGTAATGAGCATGACTGTCCGAGAAGCAGTTTTGGCCTGTGAGATCCTTAGACCCTGGGAACGTCATTAACTCGATCTGCTAGTGTTCCTTTATCCAAGGACACACACTGTCCTCTGGGCTTCCATTATACTTCCCACATATCCGAGGTATCTCTTGCATGATGCTGGGTCTTGGGGTCCCCTCTTCTGGTTCCAGATGGCAAGAACTCGTTCTTTTATTACCATCTATAGCCTTTAGCACTGAGTATTCCTTTGATGACCTCTTGATTGACACAAGATTTAGTTTCTCTGTAGAGTGAATTGTTTTTCCAGAGGCAGTAAAATAATTTTCATATCCTTCCTTGCTCTCGTATCTTTAGCACTGCAGTTTTTCTTCCCAGAGCTTGTTGCTTAAGACTTTTTGACTTTTGTGTGGCAAGAATTCTTGTATATTTTTTTAGCATCTTTATTTCTCATACCTGGAACAATGTTGAATATGTGGTTGGTGCTGAGTAAATATTTGTTAAAGGAAGAAACACTGGTAAAATGAATTGATTTTTAGTTCATTGAGTTGAAAAACCACAGAAATCTGGAGCGTTCAAGCTGATTGAGATAATAAAGGTTCTCTCACCAGGTAACTTCAGAAAACATCATTTTGGCGGGCATCATGTGGAAGGCCTGCAGACTTGGACAGTGGCCAGTGTTCCCTATGGGATTTCAGTGGTCTTTGACTCATGTTTTTCAAGAAGATAGAAAAATGAGAACCTTCCAGAATGAGTAATTGTTGTATAGTTTCTTGTAGCACCCAGGCTTTTGCTTGACTTGTGATATGGCAGAAAAATAAGGAGTTAAAAGGAGAAGCTTACGATGGAACAGATGAACTTGCTGTGTAACTCTTGAGGCAAATACAACTAGTATTTTGCCCTTTCTGAGTGATGTTCTCTGGGTGTGTTTCCTTTTTTTCTTGGCCTGTAAGTGTCTTCTAATAGTGCACATAGAAATTACACCACTGAAATTTCACTTTTAATGTCATTTGCAGCTCAGGGTTATTGACGGCCCTTTAGTCCTCATTTGGCTGGTTGTAATTTTTTTGGTAGTAGAAAATCCCTCTCCTTTGTAATATGTGCTCCATCATGCAGAGTGCAAACAATCTTAAAAGGCCTGAAAGAGGTGTCGGTGACATGCAGGTGCTTCCTTATAACGAGGTGATAGGAGAGAATCCAGGAGTGGAGGGAAGTTTGCATTCTGTTCTGGAAGGTGGTCACGGAACATTAGAGACCAGTTCTTTCATTTTAATGAATGGAATCACTGAGTAAAAGCAGTAATTTCTTTTTGAGATAATTATTCTACATACAGTTCCTTCAAACACTGAATAAAAATAAATCTCTCTGTACTCCAGCTACAGAGTTATTAATTTCCCCCCCCCCCCGCCTTTGGAAGTAGCTTTGACTAGCTGCCAGGATGTCTGCCTTGGGCTCAGGTTTTCCCAACTTGGTGACACATCTTGTGTGTGGTTACATATTGCAAGCTCTCACAGAACCCCAGCAACAAGAATTAGGACTTGATAAGAATTAGGACTCACTCTATTATGACAGGGAGCACAACCCTGCCTACCTTTAGGTGAAGTCTTGAAGGCATCTGCCCTCAGTGCCCCTAGCCAGCTGGCATTAAAGACTGAAAGGGTGGTCAATGTAGCTGTCAAGAAGAGGAGGTAGAGCTATATTACACAAAATGGGTGACCCTGGAGGACATTATGCTATGTGAAATATCTCAGTCACAAAAGGACAAATATTGCAAAGGACCACTGTTGTAAAATGGGACAGACATTGAGGTTGAGAGAAGACTGAGAAAGAGGGCATAAATAATTTATAGTGCATTGAAACAGATGAGGGAGATAACTGTTTAAAAGGGATATATAACTAGGTGTTATTGTCATAACAGGAGTCCAGAATGAAGGCTGCACTTGAGGGAAGGTATTGTATAACAATAAAAGAATTTTTGTTTTACTTTTCAAAGAGAAGAGCGAATTGAGGGGGAGAGGGTGGACAGGGAGAAAAGTGTAACAATGAATGAATGAATGGAAACCCTAAGTCTGTAAACTTTCATTAAAATTAATTTTAAAAAATTCATTTAAAACAAAGAGGTAGAGCTATTGCACCCATGTAAGTTTCATTTGTTCAGCATTCACTTGTGCTTGAACTTTACACATACTATTATAAAATTAACAGCTTAAACCTTATCTTTCATAATCAGAGGATTGGTGGAGAAGCATACATGTTAATAGTTAAATTATTAATTTTATTAGAAAAAGGAATCCAACTTCACCAGGCAATGTGTAGCCTCATCCAGTTTGTTTACAAGCCAACCCACTCCTTCTTTAGAAAGTTTCTAGAAGATGTTTCTGGGGTATTGCATATAATTAATACTGACCACCAGCTGCCAACATAAAGGCTGGAGGACTGCATCTGCCCAGGACTCTCTCAGAAGAATGGCTTATCAGTCTGGCCTGGAAGATCCAGAGAGCCCACCAGAGCAAAACTCTATTCTGGGATCCCTGTGAGTCAGCATCAGCTGGTTAACAGCTGTTTTGTCTACAGAAATAAATATTCTGTGTGCTTGCATGATTTTGGACTCAACCCTAACCTCCTCAGGGTTTCCTGTGTCTTATTTTGCCTACCGACTTATCCTTTATCCCCTTTCCTTAAATCTAAACTTTCTTTGTAACTAATTCATTGATCAGTCACTGTGGCCACATTTCTGCTCTGATTGCATTGGCACTCAGGAACCCACTTCAGCATTGGCTAGCATGAGTGACTGGATGCAGGTCCACACTAGGCTCTCTTCAGGCCCCAGACATTAATGGGATGGATAGAACCAGGTTTGATTGAGCATGTTGCAAGACTGCAGACGGCACAGGAGTGAGAAGAATGAGGTTCACTTTAGGAATGAAGATATTGGTAAAGAACCTCCAGAGCTGCAGAAAGCAATAGAAAGATGGGCAGTAGAATCCACAAGAGACAATACTCACTCATCAGAAAAGCAGATGGTGGATCAGCAAGAAGGATAGATAAAAGAGTGTCCAGTAGAAGGAGCTCCTAAAGTGGGCCATCCAAGTGACCAAGCCCTTGAATTTTACCTGTGGCCTTCATGTCTCTTACGCTAGTTTTCTTATTGAGGAATTCCTTTAAAGGGCTCATGTGTATCAACCAGACAAATCTCCTAAGTTACCACATTAAATGATATAAAAGTTTTAGAACAGCTGTTTTTGTTTGGGGCTTTATAATGAGATGATGAAAGAAAGTTTTTTTCTTTAAGATTGCATCTTAATTATTGAGTAGAATTATTGAAGATTTTTAATAATATCTAAAAATAATATCTAAAAATTTAATATAGCAGGGAAAAATGGATTGGAAAATTTTAAAATGAGTAACATAGTAGTTCAGAAGAGTGAAGCATTCTGGAGATCTGAGTTCTAATTCTGGCTGCATCCACCCATAGCTATATAGTCTTGGCCTTGCTGAGCGTCATATTTTTGGGGAGCTAGACTTCTCACCTTCCAAATAGGAAAACTCTAGTTCATTTTTCAGTAAATACGTCTCTTGTGCAACTACAACCTATCTACCACTGAAAGCTTTAGTATTGCTTTGATATTGGGCAGAGTTTTAGTGGGACTTCCAAGCCAAAGACAGTCTAAGAAGAAAAATGTTTGCACCATCAGTGCTACATCCTTCTGTGATCCTACTAGATGTATAAAACACTTTAACAGTGTTGGTAAAATGAAAGTCATTATAATTACAGAACAGCAGCAAATAGTAAATCGTATAAACAGGTTGCTACAGGGAATGAAGCTTGTTGTTTTTTGTTTTGTTTTTTTAATTAACAGTCAGTTGTGAGCTGGTAGTTTTTTAATTTTTTTATTAACAGTCAGGTGTAGCTTAGTTGGTCTTTTTATTTAATTAACATCAGTTATGGGCTAGGAGCCTCTTGCTTAAACAAATTAGGACCTGGTAGGTAGGCCTTTGTGATTAAAAGTTAGTTGGAGCCTGCCTTCGAGCTGCTTGTTTGAATAGCAGCAATCCAGAAAATAGGTCTTTTTCATTTAGTTAAGTCATTTGTGTGCTGATAGGTCTTAGGTGTGAGATGTTTGGTATGAAGACTGATTTGCTATTAGAGTTACCAACTAAATTTTCAATTTGTTGTATTTGGGAGGATAATGTTGTAATTGGTAGGTACAGCACTTGTTTGTCAGTTTGCTGTACTGAGATCACTTGTGAGTTGCTATGATTCTTAAAGCTATACCACGGGTTTTTCAAATTACCATGGTAGACAGGTTTAAATAGAGCTTCCAAATTAAGTCAGACTCAGAAGAAGAATTGACTTCTAAAATAACTGTCCTCTGAAAACCTTCTGAACACTAAAGGAATGCAGATAGTTACAGTATTAGTGGAAGAGCCCAGATTGGAAGTCTGTTGAACTTAGGGGGGATGGCAAACATCCTTTAATAATTGGAACATGGAATATACATAGTTTGAATGCTGGAAATATAGAAATAATAGCTGAGGAAAATTAAACCAAATCCAAGGCAACCAAAATA
>NW_006400087.1:1310719-1343430 GCF_000299155.1 Elephantulus edwardii
CAGAGACAGTGCGTTTGGCACAGGACAGAGCGGAGTTTAGGGCTGTTGTACATAGGGTCGCTATGAGTCGCAGGCGACTCGACGGCACATAACAGCAACAACAACAACAACAACAGTAATAATAGCAATGTCTTGATATGCATAATAAAGTTGTAGATATTTCTTATAACAACGCATCTTATGCACTTGCAGGGGATTTTGTTTGTTTTTTAAATAATGGGCTTTGTAGTATAGTCTGCAGAGAATGGTGCTGCTGACTCAAAGGTGGCTCCTCTCTCGAGGTTTGAATCCACCAGCAGCTCTGAAGAAGAAGGATGCGCAATGCTTTACAGCCTTGAAAACCTAATGGAGATTGATTTTGAGTCCATTTTTACTCTGTAGCAGTTAGAGTTTTTAATATAACAGGCTTTTCAGAGATTGTCCATAGCAATAGATTATACATAGTTATCATAACCCAGGATTGCTGTGCTTATATGACTGGAATACATAGGAATTGAAACTCAGTTGGTGTGTAGAGAAATTTTATTATATTTGTACAAAATGTAATTACTTAGAGGTCAAGAAGAACAGCTTGCTGAGAGAATGTAGCTTTTATGCTTTCAGTGGCCAGATTTTGGTTCCTCTCCAGATGAAAATGTGTGCAAGATCTTCAACTATTGCACATATCTTGATTTTGAGGTTTTTGGTTTGCTTTGTTTTTTAGTAGTAGTATCCTTTATCTTTTCTTCTCAGGAACGGAATCTGTTTACTCTTATGTAGTAAGTTACCCCTTCTACTACCTTGCTTTAGCATTTTAAGCTTCCCTCCTTACCTCATTCTGATGCCCAAGTGGTTGGCTCCTTTGCACTGTACCTTAAGTATTAGGATGAAAGAAAGATGATAATGACAAGAGAAGTTATAATATTATAGCTGATCCATCTATTGACCTTTAGAGGAATGACTCTAAGGATGTACCTCGAAAACAATGTAAATAGCATTTGTTTCCCATGCAAGAATAACATAGTAATGAATCCATTGTCATTTTTATCATCTATTTAATAAAAACAAGGCACTAGATGGTCCTGCAAACTAAAGAGTATATTAACAGTTAAGGAGACAAGCATTAGATTGTTTTCTGTGAACTTGCTACCTCCACTTCACCTGTGTCCTATTGATTTTCTGATTTTTTTTTTCTGGTCCCTAAACTTCACTGAGTTTGTGGAAGGCATTAGGTAGTAATAGTGAACCAAATGGGAATTTGTTCCATTACATTTGTATCTACTTTAAGACTTAACTAGCCTCTGTTTGCCAATGACAATGAAAATAAGTGTAAATATGTATTAGAGGTTAAAGGTATAACTCCGTTACTTGAGATAAAAATCACAATACCTGGTTTGGTTTGGGTTATTTGAGTTTGGAAATAATTATTAGTAACTTTTTTATTTATAGGATTTCTAGCCATGTTATTTCACCCATATTTAGACATTGAATATATTCTTAGAAGTCTTTCATGTGACATTTTAGATACTGAATTGCTTTACTCTCAACTTCAGTATTATTTTTCAAATAATATTTCTTCAATCTCATAGATACCTGAGAGCTTAGCATGCAGTTATCATTAAATAGATACTAATCCTCACATTCACTTCCAGAGGTATCTGTCTGGTCAATTCACTGTTTATTTAATTCTTCCACTTCAGTAGCCCTGTAGGAAGGCTTTCAAAAATTAGTGGTTATTGATCCACAAGTATTTAGGGGACTAAACAAGACATTCACAGTTGGCCGTATGAGGAGAACTCACATACTGGGTCCTCACTGAACTGAGGAGCTCATGTTGTAAGCCGTGTAGAATGCTTGCAGCAACTGTATGCTGTTTCAGTAACATCTGTGTGTAGAATCCTCTCCCTGTTTTAACTTTATACAAGAAAGTGAATAAGCACCTTTGTTAGAATTATCAAAAAACTTATTGCTATCAAGTCAGAACAGATTCCTAACTGACCCTCTGTTGTTTTTCCCAGACCATACATTGCACAGAAAGAGATTTCCCATCTTTATCTCCACAGCGAGTGGTAGCCTCATACCAAACAGAGAGATGTGACTTTGGGGTTAGCAAGACAACCTCTTACAGACCATACCACCAAAACCTTAGACTCAAACAAATTTAGAAGAACATGGCAAAAGACTCCCAGTATTCTGCATTTTCAATAGACCTGCTGAAAACCAGAGAGGAATGAGATGATACCTGTGTATGGACTAAACGTCTAGTGAGAAAATGAATTTTAAAATATTTGGTAGGGTTATAACTTTTTAAATTCCCTGTCAATTACCGATAAATAATAATAAGTATCATAATATTATTACTTGCAATACTAATGTGGACCTGAAATCAGTTATACCCTCTTTGAAGGCTGATATTTGAGGTGCACATTTAGCTGGAACATCCTGCAGTTGCTAAGGAGTTTTTGGGTTGTTGTTTTTTTTTCTTCTTTTTTGTTCCCGTAACCATTCAGAGGATGACGTGGACCTGGAAGCACTGGTAAATGACATGAACGCATCCTTTGAGAGTCTGTATCCACCCTGCGGCATGCAGTCAGAAACAGTGCCCCTCCTTCAGAATGGCCAGCACCCCCGTAGATCCCTGCTGACCTCAGGAATGAAAGCGCTCCCTCCTCAGATGTCTCCACGGCAGACAGTCCAACGTTCACAGCCCGTGCACATCCTGGCTGTCAGGTAGGTGCAGGCACACGAGCTGAACCACCAGGAGAGACCTCGCAGCCAGGGTGCTTAATGACCATGAACTGTGTATGAGGTTCCTGTGACTGCTCCATAAAGTGGCTGCCTTGTAAAAACAGAAATTTGCTGTTACACAATTAGGGAGGCCTAGAGTCCACACTTCGATCATCAGCAGGCTTATGCTTCTTCTGAAGCCTGCAAGGGAAGGTCTTTGCTTGTTTTTCTCAGTCGGTGTAAAATCAAGTGATCTTGGGTGTCTGTGTACATCTTCACGTTGCCATCATTGTTCCTTTTTCTTTCTGTGGTCTTCTCTTTTATTGAGACACCATTTGGGTATAATTGCAGCCCACTTTATATCAGTGAGGAGCTCAGCTGGTATATTGCAAAACATGTTGTGCTACTAACTGAAAAGTTGGTGTTTTGAACCCATCAGCTGCACCTTCCATTAAGATTCACAGTCATGAAAACTCACTAGAGGGTGGGTATAAGTCAGAATCAATCAGATGGTAGAATGACGGGATGTAACTGATAGCGTTTTCAATGGTCCTGTTTTTAAATGTAGCTGAATGCACCAGGACTGAGGTTAGCACTTCAGAGTATCTTTCTGAGTGACATAGTTCAATCCATAACAAGAGGCAATGGTGTTGACCATGTGAAAACAAGAGGCAGACAAATTTCATTTTAATGACAGTTATACTGAAAAAGTGTGGGCATGTTGTCTAACATAGTGACACTTGGATTGAGTTTGGTACCTGGCTTGAGTCTTCCACCTTTTATTTGATTACCTGATATCTACCAGATCTTGAGTTAGGTGAGAGATGAGAAGAGCATTAGAAGAAAATCTTGCTCTGTAAATAATAAAGTAATGCCCATGTGTAAACAAGGGCAGTGTGGGAATGGCTGAGGCTGACTACTAACTCCACAGAGGCCAACTGTCCTCAACAACATCCACATTATAAAACTGATACTTATAAGGTCTGTAATGGCCTCTAGTCTTCTGTACCTACTTCTGCTAATTGCTGGGTCTACAATTCATTGCAAATAATCATTCAGACTTTTCAGAATTTTTTTTAATATAGTTGTGAGGTTTATTAGGGAATCACATTGGGGGAAGCAGAAGACAACATTTACAAGACAGTGAAAATCCAGAAGCAGTAAATAGCAGCATCAAGTCATGAGACACAATCCCTCAATTAGTTTAGACAGCTTGTCAGTCACCATCAAGATACCTCTGCTCCAGAAACCTCTGGCCCACAAGGATGTGTGCTGCTTTCTCTGCTTCTTCTTTCAGGGTATTAAGGTTCTCCTCTTGAGGGCTCTGGCCCTGGCTCCATCAGGCTGTCCCTTAGCACAGTTTCACCACAGACTGCTTAGTTCTCTCTCTTAGGTGGGTCTTGCAGGTTTTGATGATACTGAAGATGTTGATCCAGGGTAAAACATGTGTCTGAAGTTGAAGCACTTGGAGATCACATGCCTATGGCGTTGAGGGCCTAAGACAATGGATAGAAAAGCCATTATCAAAAGTCTTAACACAATATATCACTGCTTGGTTTTTGTAGCCATTGCCCTTCATATCCAAAGGGTCAACATTCCCCTTAGCATCATCCACATTCATGAAAGTGTATAGGCCACCAACTTGATGCCACATGCCTTAATCTCCCCTTTTTAAGTAGCCAAGTCCTGATTTGCTCTTTCCTAGCAAACCAGTACTATCAGGAAACAAGCATATCTCTTTCTCTGAAGAATCTTCTACTACATTTGAAACTTTGAGCATCTGCATCTATAAACAGAGTTCCAATCCAGAGCAAACCATTATATTACAGCAGTTAACACTAGCATACAGAATGAAACATTATCTCTTCCTCTGGTTGGTTTCTGAACAACATGTTTTATAATCTTTATATCATCTCCTGGTCCACCTGGAATGGCACGACAGGACCTTCATGAAAGTCATGGATAATTGATAAGAAAGAGTCAGATGGTCTCGAAGTGCATAACTCCCAAGAAAGTTAGTTGTGAGATTTGGAACTCCCATCTGTAAACTACTAGACCTTTGACTCTGGTTCCTATGAGCCAGAATGGGGAGTGACCAGACCAAGGGGGGCCAGTGGGGAGCCCCAAGCTGACCATGCTCCAGAGACATGATGTAATTTGTTATGGCTGTGCCAGGAGGCCAGTAGAGGCTGTGAAGAATGGAGGTTCACTGGTGCCTCTGGACACAGAGTGAATGTCTGCTGTATGTCAGAGAACAGTTTTGTCCCTTGGAGATGTAGAGGCTCTACTGAGGCATCCCTCTCATACCTCATCCTAAGTGCATCCTTTCTCTTCTAGTCTATGCATAGCCTTGTTCCTGCAACTCTTGGGTCATTCCAGTGGATTAGCAGACCTAAGAGACAGAGAGAGTCAATACCACCTAGGCTAGCCCCAGGTGAACAGAGATGGGAGAGAGAAGGAGCCAGTGCCAAAGCCAGCCCAGCAGAATGAGGATAGAATTGGGGAGCAGTCCTCATTGCTTTCACTTGGACTTGCATCTTAAATTACCTTCTACTTCATGGTGGTGCCTAGTTTATGGTCCTGTATCTTGTTGGCTTGGTTCTGTAACCAGTGGGTTTTGCATTTTTGGAAGGAACAGGTGTCCCTGGAGATATGAGAGGAAGACTAAAGGTAATGATGTAGGGCTCAGAACTACTCCTCAGTGATGGTGGCTGGGGCCAAGCAGGCAGCTCACAAGGGAAAATGGGACATAAAGTTTCTCATTCTGATCTATTCAGTATCAACAAGTATCTGCTCTATAGTTCAGATAAGGAGTTGGGAAGCCTCTTGTCTTTTCATTTTGTTAGATAAACATTCACTTCACAGTCACAGGAAGTCATCCGTCTCAGATAAGTGTTCCTGTAGACCATCTCCACACTCCAGGCCAGCAACTCTCTGATGAGGCCTTGGGGACAAGTATGCTCCCTACAGCATGATGGGGTGCTTTCACATTTGGGGATGCTTTTAGATATGGTTGAACACATCTCTACACACCCATGCCCATTCCCATGAACAAGGCCTGAGAAGTGCAGCTTCTCACGAGCAGTTGTCTCTCTTCCCCAGGCGCCTCCAGGAAGAAGACCAGCAGTTTAGGACCTCATCTCTGCCAGCCATCCCCAATCCCTTCCCAGAGCTTTGTGGGGCTGGGGGCTCCCCAGTCCGGTGCCCAGGCTCCTTGCCCCCAAGCCAGAGCCAGTCCACAGCCAAACAGGTGAGCACAGCCCTGGATGCATGTGAGTAAGGGATGAGGGGGAGTGTATAGAGGAACTTACTCTCAGTTCCTTTCTTACATAGTCATTCTTTTGCTTGATACTAGGGTATTTTTTTTAATTTGACAAATATTCCAAATATGAAGATCAAGATGGGCCTATGATTTCTAAAACACTTCAGAAAAACTATACAGAATCCTTTCAGGCTTGAAGATTCAGTTCTCTGGAGTAATTCACAGATCACTGTGACTATTTGGATAAATGAGACACTAAAGCTCTAAGAGCCTGCAGGCACCTGAACTCTGGAATTCCCCTTCCCTGCTTTTGAATGTGGTCTTTTGAGAGTGCCAGGCAGTTATCCTCCAGATTTCTTGGCACAACCTGGAGAGCACATCCAGGGCAGTATTTGTTTGTTGAAATATATCAGGTGATATTCCATCAATTCCTGGGGCCTTGTTTTTTGCCAGTTCCTTCAGAGTAGCTTGGATTTCCTCCTTCATCACTATTGCTTCTTAATCATATGTTGTTTTATAAAATTCTTCTGGCCCACTGGCTGGAAGAGATACATATTTATTTCCATTCCCAATAAAAGTGATCTAAAAAAATGTAGAAACTATCAAATCATGTCGTTAATATCATATACAAGCAATATATTGCTAAAGATCATTAAAAAATTACTAGAACAGTACATTGACAGAGAACTACTGGAACGTCAAGATGAGTTTAGAAGAGGCCATGGCACCAAGGATATCATTGCTGATGTCAGTTAGATTGTCTAAAAACAGAGAATACCAGAAGAATGTCTATTTGTGGGGTTTTTTTCACTATGCAAAGGCAATTGATTGTGTGGATTGTAACAAAGTAAGGCTAACATTAAGATAAATGAGGGTCTTAGAACACTAATTATGCTCATATGAAATATATACCTAGACCCAGAAAGCTGCTGTCCGTAGGAAACAATGGTTTAAAATCAGGAAGGGTTTGCATCAGGGTTGTGTACTTTCTCCATACTTATTCAGACTGTAGGCTGAGCAAATAATTCCCTAAGCTGAACTCTGTGAAGAAGAATGTGGCATCAGGTTTGGAGGAAGACTCATCAAAAATCTGGATAGTGCAAATGATCCAACTTGCTTGCTTGCTTGCTTGAGGAGCATATGCAGCACTTGATGCGGAAGATTAAGGACTACAGCCTTCGATATAGATTTTATCTCAACATCAAGAAAAACAAAGGCCCTCACTACAGGACCAAAAGTCAACATTATGATAGATGGAGAAAGGATTGAAGCTGACAGTGATTTAATCTTGCTTGGATCAACAGTAAATACCCTTGGTACCAGCAGTCAGGAAATCAGGACACACACTGCATTGGGAAAATCTGCTATAAGAGATCTTTCCAAAATGCTGAAGAGCAATGATGTCAGTGTGAAGACTAAGGTATGCCTGATTCAAGCCATGATCTTCTCAATCACATGATACACATCAGAGAGCTAGATAATGAATAAGGATGACAGAAGACAAATTGATGCCTTTGAGTTGTGGTACTAGAGAAGAGTACTGAATACCCAATGGACTGCAAAAAGAACAGATAGATATATTTTGGGAAAACTGCAGCCAGAACGTTCCTCGGAGGCAAGGATGATAAAACGTCACCTTTCATACTTTGGACACATAACTGAATGAAGCTGTTCCTTGGAAACGGACATCATGCTTGCAAAGATGGAGGTCAGCAAAAGAGAGGAAGACCCACAATGAGATGGATTGATATGGGGACTTCATCAGTGGGTTTGTCAGAGATGATGAGAATGGCACAGGATAGGACTGGGTTCAGGGTGGCTATTCATAGAGTTTCTATGATTGTACTTTGTACTCAACAGCACCTAACAAAAATATTTTGGCATGATTTCTGTGTGTTCATGCTTTCTCAAAACAGCCCAATAAGCTTGTACAGATGTTATTCCCATTATTCAACTGAGGACCTGAGGCCAGCTCTAAGTGGCTTTGTCTGTGTAGTGGAGCTGAGGGACAGGAGTGACTGGATGTAAGTGGTGAAGCTTGAGAATGCCCCAGAATGTTTTAGAACCAGATGACTGGCCTGAGCATTGGAGCTGGGAGTGGAGAGAGACTAGTATATGTGACTGAGCTGACCCTGTGATTTAGACCCTATTGTGCATCCTACAACTTGGACTTCCTTTTTTATGTACTCCAAGAGTAGTTCAGAGGGTTCTTTGTTTTTCTTTCTAGTCATTCACTTCTTTCCCCACATCCACCTGTATTCTCAGGCATGCTATGCCAGCACTTCCTTTCCTCTCCGATAGGCCTGTCCTGCTCCCTACAGACTCAGCCCTATTGGAAGATGAACATTTAGTCAAATAGCCACTTTCCTCATAGCCTGCCATGCACTCTTCTGACTTCACACCCAGAACAAGCCGCACATCATCAACTCTGTGAAAGCTTTGAAGATGAAGTCAGAGTCCCTTGTCAGTGGGCCACCCCTGGCAAGGTCCTTGCCCTTATCTCATGCCTCAGTACGTCTGGGCTGTCCATCTCCCTGCTGACCTCCTATGTCAGATAAGGATCTTTTCAAGTTGCCTGTGGACTTGGCATTGAGGCTACTTCCAAAGTCCCCCTAAAATAAGATCATGATAGTATTATCTAGTCTCTCAGCAGCAGGTATAAACTTGACTTTCACCCTGGAACACACTCCAGCTATGTAAGCAGAACAAGGACATCAGGGGGTTTGCAAATTATTTTCTTGGAGTTAAAGTTAGTTCCTGGTGGTAACTCTGCTCTGGTGTCTGAGTGTCTGTCAGCTGTATAATATATAAAGCACACAAGGACATGAAAAAGCAGGGAGTATTCATCCCATAAAACATTGTGTAAAGGAAGCCCTCTTTTTTTTTCTTTTAATTTTATTTACATGCTCATTATATATTGAAGAGTATTAAAAAAAGTGTGTTCAGTCTATACCTGTGGTTCTAATCTCATTTGGGACTTATTGTTCTTGGCATGATAAGTAAACAGTATTAATTAAGTTGTGACTCAGTCATTCTTCTTTGAGATTGAACATAATGAAGGGCACACGAGAGCTGGAGAAACAGATACCCCATCATGTGACGCTCAGTTAGGAAGGAAGCTGAAAAGACACAGCTTCCAG
Organism: Elephantulus edwardii; assembly: GCF_000299155.1. Lineage (NCBI taxonomy): Eukaryota > Metazoa > Chordata > Mammalia > Macroscelidea > Macroscelididae > Elephantulus > Elephantulus edwardii. The sequence continues at coordinate 1,319,828 of NW_006400087.1, forward strand.
GGTCTATATGATTCCCTTAGAGCAAGCACACTGAAATCAGGCTTCTAGCCTGAGAAACTGATAATTCTTAGGTACTATTAAGTTGTGAATAACATTGGGAATAGGTATCCCAGAACACTTAATTGTGCTCGTTATAGACCAAGAAATAGTCATTTGAACAGAATAGGAGGATACTGCATTGTTTCAGATCAGAAAAAGTGTGTGCCAAAATTACATACTTTCTCAATACCTAATCAATTTGTATATTGGACAAACAATTTTAGAAACTGGACTAAGTAAATAAGAATGGGGCATTGAGATCTGAGGAAGACCCATCAACAACCTTGGTTATGCAGATGATATAACCTTGCTTGCTAAAAGTGAGGAGAATTTAAATTCTTGCTGCAGAAGTTCAAAGACTACAACCTTCAATATGGATTACTTCTCAGCATCAATAAAACTAAAATCCTTACCACTGGTAAGCAGAGTTTTGATAGAGAAAAGATTGAAATTGTCATTGACTTCATTTTACTTGGATCTACAATCAACACCCATGAAGACAACAGTCAAGAAGTCAAAAGATGTGTTGCATTGTGAAAAATCTGTTAGTAAGGAGCAAAGCTGTCATTTCAACATTAATGTGTGCCTGATCTAAGCCGTGATATTTTCAGTTATTTCTTATGCATGTGAAAGTTGGACAGTGAATAAAGAAAATTGAAGAAGAATCTTTGAGTTGTGGTCTTTGTAAAGAGTATTAAATATCCCATGGACTGACAAAAGAACAAATAAATCTATCTTGGAAGAAGAATGATCAGTAGCTCTTTAAGGCAAGGATGGGGAGACTAGGTCTCACATAAGTTAGTTATGGTGTCAGAAAGGTCCAGTCCCTAGAAAAGGTTATCATGCTAGAAAAGATAAAGGATCAGTGTAAGACAGGAAGACTATCAATGAAATTAATTGACTACAACAGTGGACTTGGTAATGGCAGATATGGTGAAGGTGGTGAAGGATAAGGCAAAGTTATGATTTGTTATTCACATTGTTGTGTTATATGCACTGATAGCAACCATATATAAAATAGCTCTGAACACTGCGCTATCCTGAGTCACTCATTGTCTCTGACAGATATACTCCCTTTACCCCAGTCATTGAGTCAGTCTGTCTCATCCAGGGTCTTCCACTCCTATTCTGTACCCTTCCAAGCATGATGTCCTACTAAGGACGTTCCTGGGAACGTGCCCAAAGTATGTGAGATGGAGTTTCAAAATCTTTGCCTTCATGGAGCAGCCTGATTTCACTCTCTCCCAGACAGACCTGTTTTCTTTGCAGTCAATGTGTGTTCAACACTCTTCTCCAGCACCACAACTCAAAGACATCAGTTCTTGTCATCCTTACGCATTCAGTGTCCAGCTCTCCAATGTGTAGCAAGTAATTCCAAAGACCATGACCTGTATCAGACCCATTTTAGTCTCCACACTTGCTCTTCAGGACTCTAGAGAGGTCCCTGACAACAGATTTCCCCATGCAATTTTGTCTTTTGATTTCCTGATTGCTAGTTCCAAGAATGTTGATTGTCGACTCAAGCAAGCTGTAATTGTAAACAATCTCAGTCTCTTTTCTGTCTATCATAGTGCTGCTAGTTGGCCCAATCATGAGAACCTTTGTTTTCTTGATCTTAAGCGTCAGTCCATATTGAAGACTGCAGTCCTTGACCTTCTGCAGCAGACACCTCAGGTCTTCCTCAGTTTCTGCAAGCAAGGTTGTGTCATCTGCATAACACAAGTTGTTGGTGAGTCTTCCTCTAATCCTGATGCCACTTTCCTCCTTATAAAGTCCAGCATCCCAAATGACTGCATATAGATTGAAAAGGTATGGAGACAGAATGCATCCCTAATATACACTTTTCCTAATTTTGAACCATGCAGTATTTCCTCTGTTCTGGCTACTGCTTCCTGGTCCAAGAGCAGGTCTCATGTGAGCACAATTAAGTGTTCTGGGATTCCCATCCTTCTCAAGGTTAGCCACAATTTTCTGTGACCCACACAGTCAAAGGTCTTTACATAGTAAATGAAACACAGACACTCCTCTGGCACTCTCTGTGTTTGCCAAGATCCATCTAATGTTAACTATAACGTCCCTAGTGCAACATCCTCTTCTAAGCCCAGCTTGCAGATCTGGCAATTCTCTACTGACAGACTGTTCCAGTTGTTTACAGAGGGCCAATATAAGTCGTAATCAACTGAACAGAACTAGCAAACTGTTGGAAAATGAATTTGTTAGTTAAAGTCGACTGCTTGTGGTATTTGTAGAAAACTAAGTCACTGCTTAATTGCCCTTCCCAAGAAAGGTGTTCCAACAGAATGTAGAAATTATCGAACAGTATCATATGAAAGTAAAATCTTGCTAAGTATTATCATAAGGTGGCTAGCACAACACATTGACAGAAAACTGCTCCAAGTTCAAGCTGGGTTTAGAAGAGACTGTGACCCCAAGGTATTATTGCTGATATCAGATCAACCTTGGCTAAAAGCAGAGAATACCAGAAGAATGTCTATCTGTGTTTTATTGACTATGCAAAGGCATTTGTTTGTGTGAATCATAACAAATATTGGCTAACATTAAGAATAATGTAAATCTCAGAATACTTTTCTGTGTTCATGCAAAACCTGTAAATTTTTGTTGTGTACCCTTGATTCAAAACCGACCCATAGCTGACCCTCCAGTGGGTTTTCAAAAGCAGGTAATTGCACAGGAAGAGATTGCCCATCAACTGCATGCCTTTGGAATTGCAGCACAGCTTCTTGCCATTAGGTCACCAGAGCTTTAAAATCAAGAAAATATTTGTTGGGGCTATATCTTTTCTCCATACTTTTTTCATTCTGTCTGCTGAGCAAATAATTTAAGAAGCTGTATTTTAGGAAGAGGAATGTGGCATCAGGACTGGAAGAAGATTCATCAACAACTTCTGTTATGCTGATAACATAACCTTGCTTGCTTAAAGTGAAGAAGAGTTGAAATGCTTGTTGAAGATCAAAGACTACACTTTTCAATATGGATTACATCTCAACATCAAGAAAATAAAAATTCTCACCATTGAAACAATAGGCAACATCAAGATAGAGAAAGATTAAAATTGTCAACAGTTTTGTCTTCCTTGGATCCACAAGCAATACATTTGGTACCAACAGTCATGAAATCAAAAGACATGTTGCACTGAGAAACTCTGCTGCCAAGACATCTCCAAAGTACTAAGGAGCATTGCTGTCTCTTTAAAGACTAAGGTGCACCTGATTCAACCATTGTCTTTACAGTAATTTGTTATGCATCTGAAAGCTGAACAGTGAATAAGGATGGCAGAAGAATTGATATAATTGATGTATGGTGTTGGAGAAGAGTGCTGAATATGCCACAAACTGCTAAAAGAACAAACAAGTATGACTTGGAGAAAGTGCAGCGAATGTGCTCCTTAGAGGCAAGGATGAGGAAGCTCTATCTCTTACATATTGGGCATGCTACCAGGAGGGGCCAGTCCTTGGTGAGGTCCATCATAATTGGAAAAGTACAGGGTCAGCAAAAGAAAGGAAGACTCTCAACAAGATGGGCAATACAGGGATTGTTAACAATGGCCTCAGGTATCTAAGAGACTATGTGGATGGCATAGGGTTTGGCAAGTTTCAGACCCTTGTCAGTTGGATCTCTATGAGTCATACTTGACTTTATGACACCTGCCAACCAAACCAAAGAAGTCACTGCTTGGCAGGTACATTTCTATTATCTACAACACATTCTCATTTTTTATCTCATGTAAAGTGTGCTGTTGGTAATGATTGCCAGGTGACCTCCATTGAGCCTGAAATCTAGGGTAACCTTGCAAGATGCTGGTTTGCAGGGAAGGAACTCTGTGAAACTCTGTGACTTGGTGGTTGAGCACTCAGCTGTTAATGGAAAAGTTGGTGATTGGAATCTACCAATTGTTCTGGGAAAGAGATGTGTCAGTTTGTTTCCATAAAGATTATTAATTTGAGAAACATGGTAGGGGACTCAATTATGTCACAGGTGGGCTGTTATAAAACCAAAAGCCAGCAGGTTTGAGTGGGCAGAATAGTGAGGACTCCATTGCTGCCTGAGGAAAGAGAGGACTGGTGTTCTGTTTCCTTCCATTCAAAGCCATCAAGAATAATCCTGGAACAGGATCCAGTCAAGAATTCAAAGTGGTTTAAAAATAGCTGAAGCATACATCATGTGTTGTGCCTGCATAAATCTCTTCCCTGCACTACAAAAACAAAAACAAACTTAAAAAAAAATCAGCCTGTGATGAGTGTCTTTGAGAGGCACTGGGAATAGTGAAGGGGCTGAGCCTCTTTGAACTCCTTCTGAGGTGCATTAGTAACAAGATTGATGATTAGGGGGCAGCTGAGACACAAGGTAAAGACATGACTAAGCATCCTTTTCAAAGGAAAACTCATCCTTGCTAAAATCCCTCCTTAAGAGAAAGGGAAACATGAGTTATGAAAAAAGAAAACACAGTGAAGTGGTAGCATAAGAGCTATCAGTGAGGCAATGTCTGGAAGGATCCTGAATTGTTCCATTGCCGTCATGTCCTCTGCACATGGTGTCCCAAGTCTGGTGTCTCCACCTGCCAGGTTCCAGCTCTCCTGGAGCACCTGATCCTCACAGTGATGCTGTCATCTACTAAGGATGTCCACAGGCTGCCTGAGTCCATGCAGTCATTGTGTAAGGAGCTGCTGAATCCATCCAGTCTCCAGGCTGGAAATTACTTAGCCCATGTGAAAAGAAACTGCTCTACCCTTGGATGCTTGGACATCACAAGAGTGAGTGATGACTCACCTGTCCACTCCTGCCTGGCTGACCTCTGTCCTGTGCCAGGGCATTCAAATAATCACATATTACCATGTGCCTGCTGTGTGATAATAAGCAAAACTACAAGAAAATGTTTATTTAAAAGAATAAAACATACTTTTCTTAATTTTGCAATAGGATCCTGCCCTCTACAACTTAGAAAAATATTTCTTGCATCCTTTCTTTAATAACCTGAGAGGAAAAATGAAAAAAACAACAAAACCCCAAACTTTTGAATTTTTAAAGTTGTCAGGAATTCATCATAGTTAAAGACAAAATAACAGGTGAATTATTTGGCTAAAGATCTTAGAGGTAAAAGCCTTAAATTCTCTTAAAGCTGTACTTAGATCAAGTCATGGAAAGATGAATGTTGGTCTTCCATGCAGATTAGAGAGGAGGACATTTTGAAGCGATAATGAAAGGATTTATTATCTGAAAAGCAAATAAACAAACTTATTTTTTTCTGAAGCATTATCCAATAATAAAACATTTAAAAAAACCTCAAGCAATTAAGCTGTAAGTATAAATAAAAATTTGACCAAACTAAGTTTCTCTTAATAAACTTTTTAAAAAATTTTATTTTAATAATTTTAATGAACATTTACAGATATTTTGGATTTCCATTCATTCATTGTTGCACTTTTCTCTCTACCCAGCTCTCCCCCCGCCCCCGCCCCCGCCCCCACCCAGTTTGCTTCTCTCTTTGAAAAAGTAAAAGTCTTTCTTTGGTATACAATTCCCCCACACTGCTTAACTTCTGTTCTTGTTGTTATGTGTTGTCAAATTAGAACTGACGCAAAGCTTGCCCACCATTTGGTTTCCCGAGGCTGTAGGCAGTGTGGGAAGAGCTGTCCATCTTTTTCCCATGGAGCACCTGGTGAATTTGAACTGTGTGACTTCAGTTTGGCAGCACAACTCCTTTCCCACTAGACCAAAAGAGCTGCTTTCTGCAATAGTTATGAGAATGCACATTAAATAATAATTTTCCTGGACAAATTTCTAGGAAAAAAAAATCCTTGTTGTGTTAAAAAACTATAATATTGTGCAAGTGAAGCATTAAATTTACCAACTTTCTCAAGAAATTCATTAAGCAAAGACAGTTAAAATAGAGATGTGTAGAGATAACATAACTCACCATCTTTCTTGGGTTGAGTGACACCAAGTCCATCAGTCATGAAATGCAATTATCATCAGTATCTTTAGTCACATTTTTCATAAGCAAAAAGACAGGGTTTTTTTCTTTCCAAAAAGACAATTACTTCCTCTTTGCTGGCAGCTAGTAATACTCTGTAGTTTGTACATTTACCTGTTCTAGATATTTCATGATAAAAATATCAGGATATTTCATCAGGAGGTAGACTCAGCAACAACCTACATTATACAGATGATACTACCTTGCTTACTAAAAGTGAAGAGGGCTTGAAATGCTTGCTGCAGAAGATCAAAGACTAAAGTTTTCAATATGGATTACATCTCAATATCAAGACAAAGTTTTTCACCACTGGGCCAATAGGTAGCATCATCACAGATGGAGAAAAGATTCAAAATGTCAACAATTTTATCTGACTGGGGTCCATATAGTCAACACTGTTGGCATTAGCAGTCAAGAAATCAAAAAATACTCCATTGGAAAAGTCTTCTGTCAGGGTCCTCTACAAGGTACCGAGGAATATTGATGTCAGTTTAAAGACTAAAGTACAGCCAATTCTTTTCAAGGCCATGATCTTTTCAATCACTTGCTGAGTTAGATAATTAACAAGGATGGCAGAAGAAGAATCAATGACTTTAAGTTGTGGTGTTGGGGGAGAGTGTTGACTATCTTATGTACTGCAAAAAGAACTGATGGGTCTTGTAGGAGGGGCAACCACAGTGTTCTTTAAAGGCGAGGTTTACAAAGCTTCATTTCACATATTTTGGGCATGTTGGTAGGAAAGGGTATTCCTTGTAAAGAAATAACATTTTTAGGAAGATAGAGGGTCAGTAAAAGAGAAAAAGACCCTCAGCAAGATGAATTGACACGATAATGACAGCAGTAGACATAGGCGTGTCAGAGTTGATGAGGACAGCACAGGATAAGACAGAGTTCATATTTGTTGTTCACAGAGTTGCTCTGAGTCATACTCGACTCAGTAGTACATAACAACAACAGATATTTCATGTAAATAGGATTATTGTTGTTGTTGTTAAGTGCCGTTGAGTTGCAGGCGACTCATAGCGACCTTATGAAGGAGAGTCCTCGACACTTGGGTGCCTTTCCTCCTCTCTCCAGGTTCATAGGGTTTCCGGAGGCAAGCTATTATGGAAGTGGATGCCACTCCTCCTTCCAAAAATAGGATTGGATAGTATGTGTATGTATGTATGTATATGTGTGTGTGTATACACACACACACACACACACACATACATATATATCCCATAAACTGCCAAAAGAACAAAGAAATGTCTTGGAAGAAGTACAGCCAGGGTGCTTTTTGGAGGAAAGGATGATGGTGAAACTTTATCTCATATACATTAATGTATACATGTTGTCAGGATGGACCAGTCCTCAGAAAAAGACATGCTAGGAATGGTAGAGGGTGAAAGAAAGATAAAAAGACTCTCAAGTAATAGAATTGACACAGTGACTGTAACAGTGGGCTCGAACATGACAGATTGTAAGAATGTGGCAGAATAGAAAGTTCAGGTCTGCTCATAAATTCGCTATGAGTCACAATTGCCTTAACGGCATCCAGCAACAGGATCATAAATTGTCCATTTGTGGTTGACTTCATTTTACCAGGGAACTTTGGTGACCTTGTGGGTAAGGAGTTGTGCTGCCAACTCAAAGACAAGCGGTTCCATTCCTCCAGAAGCTCCACAAGGGTATAAAGTGAGTGTTCTTCCCATTTTACAGCCTCTGGAAACCTGCTGGAGGATCAGCTTTTGGTTATTTCTAACTTGATGGAAATGTGTTTTTAGCTCATCAGGACACTGCTTTCAAGGCTTACCCATGTTCACACACATCAAAACTGTTTTCCCTGGTGGCAGAGTAGCATGCTCTTGTGTGTGTGAACCATGTCTTGCTTATTTATTCATGTGTTGGTGGACATTTGGGTGATTTCCACTTTTTGGCTGCAGCAGACAGTACTATGCTGAGTGTTGGTGTCGATGTGTCTGGTTTTTTGTTTTTGTTTTTGTTTTTAAAGCCCATAGAGACCCTTCTAGAACCTAGAAGAAGGTATTATCAGTGTGTCCCTTGGCTGAGGGGTCTGACTTCTCCCCTTCTGCTACAGAGGCCTGCAGAGTGGTGGGAGCCCTGCGGACTCTGGACTTGAACAGTACTTGAACAGTGGTCGTCCATCAGAGGAGGCTGATGTCAGGTATCTCCAGCCTTTGGAGAATTGGTGGCAAGTGTTAACAGCATGGTTCTCACCCTATTACTGTCCGCCCTACCACTTCCCCACCTCACTGGTACTGGTCAGGTCTCTCTATCATCATCACATGGGGCAGTGCTGGCATCTGAGACACTCAACAGTTTACCAAAACTCAGGGAGTAGTTTACTCTCCTGGGGTCAGGTGGCCCCAGGAAAACCAGCAGGGCTGAGAGGCAAAGATTAACAGTCCAATGCCTTTCTAGTTTGTATCTGTCTTTCCATCTCCCCCTAAAAGATGCTGCTTGCTGACCAGAGATTCACATTCACAAAGCAATTATGGTTTATCAGGGGCTGCCCAGCAGATCAAGCAAGCAGGAGCCACAAGTTCAGCCTGTTCTCTTGTACTCTTGTGCCCTAGTCCATCAAGACCTGCTCCTGCCCCTCCTCAATGTGTGATCTGCGCCTGGCAGGCTCTGGAATCCCCGTGTGCACCTGTGGTGTCTGCTTTTGAAGACTCAGTCTGTGAATGAAGTGGGCCTGTCACAGTCAGTGAGATCAACTTTGGAAGTGTCTGTAAGGAGTGGACAGGCCCAGGAAGAGTCGTGGGGCATCAGGTAGGCCTAGGGCCTCTAGCCAGAGTCAGACACATGGTTTAGATAAGCCAGCTGACACAACACATCTCTCTCCTCTGTGACTTGTGCTGTTCATGGTAGATGGTGTCTGACTCTGTTTACAGTCTTTCCTCTGTCATTGCTGAGCATTGTGAATGAAAAACCACACTGGTCTGATATGTTTGGAGGATTTTGTGCTTAACTGCCTTCTTGGAAGTGAACATTTCTTACTGGTTTCAAAGAATCTGAAAAATCTTTTAAGAAAACCTGTTTGTGTTTCACCTCTGGTTCTTTGCAAGTTTCTTGTCATAGGATCCAGGTTGGGATGTTGTCATTAGGTGCTGTTGAGTTGACTGTCGCTCATATTGGTTTTATGAAGAGCAGATATGAACACCTGTCTTGCTCTGTCATCCTCATCCCTGCCATATTCAAACCTATTGCTCCAGCCACTGTGTAAATCCATTTTGTTGAGGGTCTTCCTCTTTTTCACTGGCCTTCCACCTTTCCAAGAATAATGTCCTTCTCCAAGGACTGGACTCTTCTACTAAACACATGCCCAAACTGTGTGGGACAGTTTCATTATCCTTCCCCCTAAGAATTACCCTGGCTGCACCTTCTCCAAGAAGTATCTGGGTTTCTTTTTTGTAATCCATGAGATATTAAGCACTCTTCTCCAACACCATAACTCAAAGTAATTGTTTCTTCACCTGCCATCCTTAGTTAATGTATGTCTAATTTACAGATGCATATTAGTGTCCAGTTTGTGTTGCTGCACCTAAGCACCTTGTAGACATTCCTGGCCGCAGGCTCCCCCACCTCTACACGGTTTTTGATTTCTTGACTGCTGCCACCAAAGGTACAGATCCTAGCAAAATGAAATCATTAACCATTTCAATCTTCGCTCCATCTGTCATGATGTTGCCTATTGACCCAGTGATGAGGACTTTTGTCTACTTGACATTGAGATGTAATCTATATTGAAACACATGTTTCAGGTCCTCCTCATTTTTGGTGAGCAAGGTTGTGTCATCTACATATTGTAGGTTGTTGATGAGTCATCCTCTGATTCTAATGCCACATAGAGTCCCGCTTCACAGATGATTCACTCAGAATACAGGTTGAATGTTGCTGTTGTTGTTATGTGCTATTGAGTCACTTGCAACTCATAGTGACCCTTTGTACAATAGCCCTAAACTCTGCTCTGTCCTGTGCCAATCGCACTGTCTCTGACACACCCATCTCGATTACCCCAGTCACTGAATCAATCCACCTCATAGAAGGCCTTCCCCTCCTGCGCCGTTCCTTCACCCCAGCAAGCATGATATCCCTCTCCAAGGACTCGTCCCTCCTTACAACATGTCCAAAGAAGTATAGTCATGGAAAAAGTATATATCCCTGGTGTATGCCTTTCTTCATTTTAAACCATGCAATGTTTCCTGACCCTGTTTAGACAGAAGCCTCCTTGTCTATATGTAGGGTTTGCATGAACACAATTAACTGTTTCTGGATTCCCATTCTTCTCAATGCCAGCATAGCATGTCCCTTCTTCTCAGAGTTTCCCAGAAACATTGCTAAAACTGAGATTTCCAGGAGCCCTCTGCACAGCCCTGATGTGATGTGCCTCCACATTGAGTATTAAGTAGTACAGTAGTGAGTGATGCAATACAAGAGGGGATGCTAGCTTGGCTAAGTGGAGGCAGGCAGTCACCTCAGATGTCTCGGGACTATGAATGCACTTTTAAAAATAAGTTTTCTAAATTTGACGTTTTCTGAATTTCCAGTTCTTCATTGTATCCCATGCTGTTTCGGATCTGTGTCACTGTTAGAACACCCGAGTAATATGTGTGCCTCTCACAGGAGAAGCTACCACACTCCTGCAGAACTATTGTGACCTAACGTGTAAAGAGGTATGCTGACAACCCAACAGTGTGCTATTCAAATCCACCAGCTGCTCTAGGAAGAATGATGGACCATCTCATTCTATGTAGTTTACAGTCTCTGATAACCCACTGGAGGGTCAACCATGAGTTTGTTCTGACGTACTGACACACAACAACAGCAACAAACAGCTTTTTAAAAGAGATATTCTTCCCCATGAAAATTCCACCTTTTAACTGTTGTGACTAAAACTATCTTAAAAGAAAGAACTCTGATGGCCTAGTGGTAAGGATTCATGCCACCAATCAAAGGCACACAGTTGGAATCCACCAGCTGTTCAGTGGGAGAAAGATGGGCAACCTCCTCCACTATGAGTTGGCTCCATCTTAATAACAATGAATTTTTTGAAGTTTGTTTCATATAACCAATATTTCAAACTAGAAATTGGTAGATTGTGAGATTTTATTGTTGGTGTTTATTTCTCTCTTTTTCATTTTGAGATGATAATATTTGCTATCAGGAGAGAATCTTGTCCTTTTCATATCTGACAAGTTATCTTTCATCATACTCATAGCCCACTCTGTGTCTTCAGTAGCACTGTAAGTAAACCTGGTCACACAAAAAAGAGCCTCTGACTCCCCAGGATCAACTACAGTGTTCTGGAGCCTCTCTCTGGGAGTATATTTGTCTCTGTCTGGGAGACAAGGAATGTGGGCACTGTCATCTGGACAACAGTGCCTACTGGTCTTCACTGAGATCAGCAGAACTATGGAGTCCCACTCTCTCTGTGAGCATATTAGTCTCTGATTTGGAGGCCATGTGGGTTCACCATCACCTGAACAGCAGAATTGCATGTTCTGTTCATGAGGCACAGTGAAGGCCTTTGGATCCCTCTGGATTGATCCAAGAGCCATTCCCTCCCTGGAGGAAAAGGGTGGATGTGTTAGAGGCTACCTTCTTCCTACAAGTGTTCTCATGGAAACATTTTTCTCTTACCTTACCCTATCTCTTTCTAAAAAGTCTACTTTCTTTACTTGGATCATTAAAATAATAAAAATTAATTTAAGAATTAAAATTCATTTGCCTATGATTTATTACTGAGTTGCATATGCTTAGCTGGATGAAAAGAGTAATATAGCTAGTTTTTTAAATTATAAGAATAACCAGTGCTCATCATGAAGTTAAAACACTACAAGAAATGATTCAGTAAAATGTAAGGTTTCCTTCCTCCTTAGTTCCAGACTCGAGTCTAATTCTCCAGAGGTGAGCCGGGTATTTTCTCAGAGGGTATATGGTTTCATCTCTTATTCCCCAGTCTCTGTGCTGTGCTGTTACATAGTGGTGGCATAAGTTATTGAACTCCCTCTTGAGAAAAAAGCTTGCTGTATTCTTTTTTCCTGTTACAAAAAGGGCAGCCTGGAGGTAGCTTTCCCCCACATGGTGGTGTCTGTAACTTGATGGAATATTGGTTGTGTGGGGGTAGTGTGTAGCTTAATGGAATATCGGGTGTGTGGGTGGTGGAGAGATGGGCAGAAGGATCCTCAGTCTGTAATTGCTGGCTCAGCAATTTTTTTATGAACATGTCAAAAGCTCTGTATCTCTTATGCAATGGGCACAAGGCATTGAGGAGAGCTTGTCAGGTTGTCTGCCTGGTGCTATCACTTACTGGTGTGGCCATGGATGAGTTCAGGGCACCGCTGGGCCTGGCAGCCGTGTTCAGATACAAAGTGACCCTGGGATGGTGCCTGCTAGGGCCCGTCAGGCCATGTCCCAGGCACAGAGGCAGGCAGGTGCTCAGGCCTCCTGTCACTCTGATTGGTGTTTCTGTAGTTCCACGAAACTTTAGAAGATGTTTACCAGGCCTATCTGTGAGCAGAGGACAGATGCAGAGGGAGAGTCAGTGTGGACACATTTATTTTCAGAACTGCCCTGGAGACCTGTCTGGGTGTGAAGACCCAGATGGTCAGAGGATGGGGGTAAGGCGTGCAGTCACTTTCAGGTACTGGTTCTTTCTGGTTGGACTTTGTGGACTGTTTAGAGGGGGTTACTTTTCCTTATTTTGAGAGTGCTAATGCAGGAGCTGCCATGGTTGGCTTGCACTTCCTCCCTGTAGATGAGGCATCTGGTATGTGCTGTGCTCCCACCCTGCTGTCTTGAGGGTCATGGCTGCAGCTTCCGGTGGCTACATCCATTAATCTCTGCCCAGTGGCCTGAGCGTCCAAACTGAACTGCAGCAAGTTGCGAACTATATAGTGCCAGTGTATAAGCTGTGTTTTTTTAAAAAAGAAACCACATTAATTGTGGTTACTAGCTCTTCACTGTTACCACTTTGTATTTTCATACTTATGCAGTTTCTTTACGTTAATAGTATAGAAGCTACTTTCCGAAAAAAATACTGTGTATGGTTAAAGATTGTAGATATAAACTCTGTTCATCGAAGATATGTTTTGGAGATGACTTTGGATCTTGAGGGTGAAAATATGTATTTCCTCACATGTTGAGATCCAGTCAGAATATAGCCCCCAGAGACAGCTCCAGCTGAGTCTTGGTGCAGGCCGTTGCCCTGTCCTGCTGGACCTGGGCCTGGAGAAAGGAAAGGGCTTAGAGACTACAGTCTCTTAGAGACTATCTGTCACCCTGGGCTCTGCCCACTTCTCAGACCGTCATTTTCTAATCATGAGGTCAGTCAACAGCACTTTCTTCACAGCCCTTCTCCTGCCCTGAAGTACCCCATGCTGGTGCAACCCTTGCCCACATCTGCCTTGTATGTTCCCTTGTTTTCTTCACCAGCTGTGCTCACTTGGTACCTGAGAGAGAATGGGGGTTTGCAGGTAGGTGGAGGCTGTGGTGGCTCAGGATGGCCCAGTGTTTACCTCTTATGTGGTACATCCATCCATGGCTTTAAACCTGCAGGTGCTGTGATACTGAATGGGTTTAGTTTCGGACTCCGGTGTACTAGAAGGAAAGGCCTGGTAACATCCCCCTGAAAAGCAGCCTGTGAAAGCCCGACTCCTGGTGATCTGAGCCTATTATACTGGAGGCCATGTGGCGGGGGATAGATAAGAGAGGTAGCTGTGTTGGCTGTGCTCACGCCCAGGGACACTACACAGCTGTCCTTAAAGCACTCAGAGCAGGAACCTGCCCAGAGCAGCAAAACCCCTAACCTGGTGGCCCATTCAGGGAAGAAACTGACTGAAAATGGGTTTTAAGATAAATAGGTAAATGACATCATTTAAGATAGCATGTTAAGACTCAGTTGTCCTGTTAAGAAGAGTACACTGGCTTACAGGCTGATATCCTCCTCACACAAGTGGTTCATGGCACTTGGTTTTTTTGAGGTCCCACATCTACATGAGGGAGGGGAGTGGTGGGGACTGAGGAAGACTCACTGTCATGTTCTTCCCAATGTGTGGCCTCTGGCTGCCCCAATCCTGAGAGCACAGAGCACACCCATGGCTTGGTCCCTGCATGACCGGCCTTATGAAGAGCATGCACTTGTGTGGGGTATATATGTAGGCAACAGAAGCATACATTCTCAGGAGCCCTGCAGAGGTTGGTCACTACCATGTGTAGATGCCAAACAAACCTCCACAGCCCACTCCAGGGGCATTAAACCACCACAGCATGTGAGAACTTTTGTTCAAACTCCACAAGGTTGTGACTGAATGGTTCAGTGCCTGTGTATTTGGGAGGTTAACTATCTAGTATATTGGAGAGAGGTATGTGGTGGGCAAAACAACAAGAGCAGCCAGGAAACAGGACTCTCAAGATCATCTCATAAACCTGCATTCTGTGGGTAATTTTTGATGGTGTGGTAAAACAGGAATGAAATACTCATTGAAAGGGATGGACCTACCTGCCACTAGTTTTATACAATGTGACTTTTATTTTCAACAGTTATTTTTAAATCATTTCAAACCTATAGAGGACATGGACTATTTGTATAAATAACTCCCATGTACTCTTTATCCATACTCCCAAACAGTTAATATGTTGCCACATGTTTAATCATTCTCTCTCCTTCTCTTCCTCCTTCTGAATGGGTAGGTAGATGGCTGGATGCATGCATATATACCAGTATGTACATATTTGCATATTGTTATTTGCCATTCAATCATTCCCAGTCACAATGATCTCATGTACAAGAGAATGAGACATTCCCCGGCCCTGTGACAGCTTTGTAGTCATTGTATGTGTAAGTCCATTATTATGGCCACTGTGTATTTCCAGTGTCTTCCAACCAATGAGGCTCATCGTCCAGGACTAGGTCCCACAGTATTCTGGCGGACTCAGGTTTTTTGGTTCTGATGGCCTAGTGGGCAGGAGCGGCACTGCTAACCCAAAGGCAGAGGGTTTTAATCCACCAACTAATACACAGAAGAAAAATAGACAAACTCCTCTCAGGTAATTTATAGCCTCTGGAATCCTTTTGGAGGGCCAGTTATGAGTCAGTTCTGACTAAATGCTAATGAGTGAGTTCAGTTGAGTTAAATCTTCAGAAGTACGTTTCTGTTTTTTCTCAGTCTGGAAGTTCTCCTCAAACATGTGTGGTGGATGACCTGGATGGTATTTTAAATATAATGGCATAGCTTCTAGCATCATAAGAGCATGCAAATAACCATGATAAGGCAAATGCTCACATATTTTGGGCACGTAGCCAGGAGAGACCAGTCCTTGGATAAGGACATCATGCTCAGAAGCAGGGAAGGACAACACAGTAGAGGAGGACCCCGATGAAATGGATTGATACAGTAACTGGGGCATTGGGGGTTGGTGTATTGCAATTAGTGAGACTGACTCAGGACAGGGAAAGGTTCAGAGCTGCTGTACATAGGGTCACTATAGGCTGCAGGCAACTCGATGGCCCATAACAACAACATATTACATTGGTGGGGTTTTTTTTAAGCCTCTTGTTTAGAGTCAGCAAGACCTCATGGAGGGCCTTTGTATTTAAAAGTCGAATGTTCTTTATTTTAGAGGAATGTTCTTCTAAGTGCTACCTACTCTTCTGTCAGTTTGCTGTACTGGGGTAGCCTGGGATTGCTGTGATGCTGAACCTTGAGCCATTGGGGTGTGAAATAACATAGTGGTTATGCATGGTGGACAGTATTTGGTGCAGCTCCCAGTTTAAGACAGGTTTGGAAGCAGGAGTGGCATCCACTTCCCAAACAACATGCCTCTCGAAACTCTATGAACTTTGAGAAAGGAAGATAGATATAGAATGTCTTCAGGTCTTTTGTTCATAGGGTTACTATGAGTCATGCTTGGCTCTATGGCAATCAGCAACAACAATAAGAAGGCAAATGCATAGCTAGGAATAGTACGTCCATATGATTGTGGCTGTGCTCGGTCAGGGAGTGGATGCTGGCCTGACCCATGTGTTACAGAGTACAAGTGCTCCAGAGGATTTTCTTCATTTGATCTTTTTTTAAATCTTCTACTCATAGTATATAATAGTATATATAGCACAAGGGACACCACTTCTGCAATTTCTTTATGTACAATTTAGTGACATTAATTGCTCTCTTCAAATTTTACTACCATTCCTACAAACTTTTTCCAAGTTATTCTATCATGATTATCAGAAAATAACTTCTCCCTAACCTTTCTAGCTAACTTTTTGTGTTACCATTGCCAGAATTATATTTCACATACCTACTACCTACAAACTGCTATTTGGTTGATTCCAACCCATAGCAACTCTTCATTGGGTTTCCGAGGCTGTAAATCAAAAGGGAGGAAATTGCCCAAAATTCTCCCATAAAGCAGCTGGTGGATTCCAACCACCGCACATGCAGCCTTTTGCTTAGCAATGTATTATCCTATAGACTGCAGAGTGGGATGGATGAGCAACAACATGATAAGCAGAAAATATTCATAGTGTTGAGGATTTCATTTTATTAGGCTCCATAATCCAATGGAAGCATTGGTCGTAACGAATGCTACATTACAATAGATTTGGAAAGCTTGACTAATTTGACTTCCGTTATTCCATTAGTTTTCCCACTGGCCCATATAATTGGGGATTGATTGATCTGCTCAGCTCACTGCTGTCTAGAGAGGTCAGACTCATCACAGGGGATAGCAATTCTCTGCGTTTCTGGGGCTATAAATAACAACACGAAGTGACTGCCCATCTTTCTTTCATAGAGCCACTAGTGAGTTGCAACTGCCAGAGACCTGTGACCTCTGGGTCAGCAGCATGCTTGCCACAGGCAAGGCCATCAGATCTTCCTAGAATCCTTGACAGATAATAAAAAGCCTATATATCTTCCTAGTAACTTGTGCAGTAAAGTGAGTTCCCAGTACTGCAAAGGATTAGAAGTACTCCTCAGTTGGGAATTTTCTATTCAAGAATTGTTGTAGCCACATGTAGCCACAGTGGCAGAGCAGAGAATATCCTAGCCAGTATGAATATCTGAAAACCATCATTAAAGTATGTTTGTGAACACTTGGATGTGGGAGCTGGATAAAATCTAACTTGTTCAAGCATGGCTCCTGAAGGTAATGATTTATCATTTGCTGCCAGGCAGGGCTTTAACCCCAATCACTGTTGGGGTTAAGCAGGAATATATATAGCAAGAGAGGCAGTGACCTAAAAAAAATTGTCCTCACCAGTATTTCTTTAAAACAGTCATCTTCTCTCCCTCTAAATGGAAGCCTTCCTTAAGAGGTTTCCACGGAGGGACATGGAATGATTTAGGTAAAACCAATAGGGGCAGGCCCTTACTGTAATTAGATCATGAGTTCCTGGAAACAGTTCCTCCCGATTTTTAATTTCCTTGTTTCAGCTAATTGTTGTCTTTTTAGAAATTTTTTCTAAACTTTTATAATTCATATTTAGGTTTAATGAACAAATCAGAAAAACCTATTTCTCTTTCCATTAGAACTGAGATAACATTCAAGGTGGCCTGTTTGATTGCTTTATCTGCAAGATTAGCCCCTCTTGTCTCTGAATCTGAGGAACTCTGAGGTGACCAGCAGTCTGTATTTTCACTTCAGTAGTCCCGGAGGGGACTAACAAAGCATCTGAAAGGCCTCCTCCTAATTTTTTTTTTTAAATAACAGTTTCAGAAGAGGTTAAAAATTATCTTTTTTTCATAGCATGCAAAAATCATATATAGTTCAGAATAAGCACATTGGATTTTTATAAAAAATTCTCTTTTTTGAAGCCAACTCCCAAACTCTGGTGTTTGTTGGACCATAGTAGCTTCAGAAAGGGTTTGAACTTCCTGCTCTCAGTGGTTGTGATGTCATGTCCAGTCTAATAGTCGAGAGCTGGAAACATTAGGCTTCACAAAAGATCAGTGAACAAAAATGACTAAGTTAGGATTGACCAAAAGACTTTCTTTTAAATATTTTTGGGAAATTAAAAGCTATCTTAATTAAATTTAAACAATTGTGTGCTCAAAATAAAAACTGATTACCATCAAGTCATAACCAAATCATAGCTGAACTTCCAGCTGGTTTCCAAAGGCTATAAATCACAAAGTGGGAGACTGCCCATCTTTCTCTTGTGGAGTCACTGAATAAATAACTTACTGTCAGTTGCAGGAAGAAGAGAGGCAAGATTTAAACAAGCTACAAAATGTAGTCTAACATTAGGTATGCCTCAGAGGAACATGTCGTAAGAAGTGAATCAATGGGTGGAATGAGATTCAAAGGGAGTTGAGCTGCTAACCCAGCATGCCTCCTGGGTAATTCAAATCCACCATCTACTCCTAGAAAGAAAGATGGGGATCTTTCCCTGTGCAGTTTACAGCATCTGAGAACCTGTTGGAGGGTCAGAATGGAATTCTGACTCAACAGCAATGAATAAGGGAAATGAGGCTGATATATAGTGAATCAAAGCACAGTAAATATGATGTAAAGTATAGTAGATAATACACTAGTGATTTGTTGTTGTTGTTTAATGCCGTCAAGTCGTAGACGACTCATAGCGACCCTATGAACGAACAGCCTGAGCACTTTTCGTACATAGAGTTTCCGGAGGCAAGCCATTTTGGAAGTGGATGCCGCTCCTGCTTCCAGGCTTGATTTAGTCGGGAAGCTCCAGCCAACACTGTCCACCATAGGTGCCCATTACCACGATTGGCACATCACTGTCACAGGCTTCAGCATCACAGCAACCACAAGTTACCTCTTCGGTGATAGCACAGTTATATATAGCACTAACTCACTTGCATGGCTGTTGAGTTGAAACAACTCAAAAGCTGACCCTCCAGCAAGATTCAGAGGCTGTAAAATGATTAATAAGAGTTGCCCGTCTTTCTCTGGGTAATTTGAATTACAGAGAGACAGCACCTTTGTTTTTATCAGCACAACTATCTATGCCACAAGAGCTCCCTAGAAAATATATACATGCAAAGAATTTCCTAACTCTGAATCTGTAATACTTTTAGTCTGACTGTGGGAGCAATGAAAAGAAAACAAATCTTGCCGCACAGTTAAGCTGTAGACTCTCTTAATCTACTGGCCTCTGATTTCCAGGTTTCTTAGATTACAACGCTTGGATTGCAGGAACTTCCAGAGGCTTTACGGATCAGCATGGAAACATCTAAATGATAATTGAGAAATCCTAGTGCAGGCATGCTCATTGAGCTTCTTTTAATGCTCTTAACCATTTCCTGAACCTCTGGTGTGATTTGAAAACAGTCCGGTTCAAAGGTTTTTTCATAGACTAAAGTAGAGTTTGAGCCAACACAAAGGAACTTGGAATTCAACTTCTACAGTTGATTTACAAAAGTGTCAACTAGGAAACAATTTTACTCTCATTGCATTGCCTCAAAGCTTAAAAATACCAATTAAAGTAGACATCCCATTGCTTCTGCTTGGGATTTTTGTTCTAATTTACTGTAGAGAATGTTCATTTTTTTAATTTTATTAAATTTTATTAGTTTTAATGAACATTTACAGGGATTTTGGGTTTTCATTCCTTCATTGCTGCACCATTCTCTCTACCCTCCTCCCCAGTTTGTTCTTCTTCCCCGCCATCCGAATGTCTGTTTTAATTGTCCAATTGCCACAGTGAGAACATCAAAGTAGCCATGTATTTTCTGACTATCCTCAGTAAGGTTATGTAAGCAAATAGGTATAAGCAGGTCGTAGTTCCACAGTGCTTGTCCTTGCAGTAAGCAGGAGTTACAGAACAGGATTCAGCATTGGCCCTAATTATAGCATTTCTCATTTCCAGAGAAAATTCACGTTCCTCAGAGTTTGGGACTGATGAGCTGCTAAAACCCTTATGGATACTATCAGAGAGTTTGAATAGTATATTGCTTAAATCAACATGCGCCTTTTCATTGCATGAAATTTTACTTGTGACTGGCAGAAAGCCTAATGTTTTAGCCCTTCTCACAACCAGTTTTTCATGCCGCACTATCATGGGAGGTTTTACCTGCTTTGCAGATAGAGCCCACCGTAATGGTCTTTGTTCAACCAGCCTGAACATTTGGGATCTTGTGGCTCTTGGAACTCAAGATTCTACAAACTTGCGCACTTTTTAGGAAAAGTCTAAAATATCTCCTATTGCCACAGTTATTGTTAGGTGCCATCAAGTCAGCTATAACTTATAGGAACCATGTGAACAACAGATCTGAACCTTTTCCTATGCTGCATTTTCTTCACAGTATGTGACATGGTAAAACTCATTGTGGTAGTCAATGTATCAATACATCTTCTTGAGGATCTTCCTTTCTTTTGCTGCTCCTCTACCTTTCCCAACATGATGTCTTTTTCCAAGGACTGGTTACTCTTGAAAATTTGACCAAAGTAAATGAGATGAAGTTTCTGCATTTTTGCCTCTAAGGAGTACTCTAGGCATACTTCCTTCAAGAGTTCTTTAGACAGTCTGAGATATTCGGATATCTTTGCCAATACTACAGTTCAAAGGCATTGATTATTTTTTAGCCTTTCTTATTCATGGTTCAATTTTGAGATGTATAAAAAGGAACTGAAAATACCCTGGCTTGAAACAAGCATCCTTTAGTCTTTAAACCTGGTATCTTTGCTCGTTAGAACTTTGGAGAGGTCCTTGATAGCAGATTTGCCAATGCCACATGTCTTGATTTCTTTACTGCTACTACCATAAATGTTGATTGTGGATCCAAATAAATTTTTAAATCCTTAGCAAGTTCAATCTTTTCTCCATCTATCATGATGTTACCTCTCAGCCTGGTGGTGAGGATTTTTGTCTTCTTGATGTTTCGATGTAACCCTTATTAAAGGCTGTAGTCTTTGATCATTTGCAACATTATGCTTCACGTCTTCTTTTTTTTTATATTTAGGTTGTTTATTTTTCATTTCAATGAACATCTACAGAGATTTTGGGATTCCATTCATCCATTGTTGCACCCGTCTCCCCGCACAAACCCCTCACCCCTCCCCCCCTTTGCTCCTCTCCTTGAAAAGCAAAAGAAAAACTCCCTAATTGGTACACAATCCCTTCCCCGCACCTCCCCAAACCCCACCCCCTACCCCCAAGTATAATCCACTCTGCAACCCTCATTGCATACTCCTACGATAAAAATAATGCCCTAAAATATAGTAGTTTTAGACTATTCTCTCCCCCATAGACTTCAATGCCATAAACATATTTCATCCAGTTTTTCTCAGTCTTACCCCCACCCCAATGCCAGCCTCATTCTACAACAGTGGCACCATATAGCATTTGTCCCTTTGTGACTGAGATACCTCACTCAGCATAATGTCCTCCAGGGTCACCCATTTTGAATAATATTGCATGAGTTCCTTGTTTTTCAATGCAGCATAGTATTCCATTGTGCGAATATACCACAGCTTCTCTACCCATTCGTTTGTTGATGGGCATTTAGGTTGTTTCCAACTCCTTGCTATTGTAAACAAAGCCACGATAAACATGAGTATACATATATCTACTTGGATGTCATTTATGGTCTCTTTAGGGTATATTCCCAGTAGTGGAATTGCTGGGTCAAATGGTATCTTTATTTGCAACTTTTTGAGAAAGCGCCACAATGCTTTCCACAGTGGTTGCACCATTTTACACTCCCACCAACAGTGAATAAGGGTTCCAGTCTCTCCACAACCTCACCAGCATTTGTTGCTTGCTGTTCTGTTAAATTTTGCTAGTCTTACTGGAGTGAGATGATATCTCATGGTTGTCTTGATTTGCATCTCTCTCAGGGCTAGGGATTTTGAACATTGCTTCACGTCTTCTTGAAGAAGGTTATGTCATCTGCATAACTCAGATTGTTGATGAGTGTTCTTCTTATCTTGATGTCATGGCCTTCATAGCTTTTCAAATGATTTGTTTACCATACAGATAGGGAGAAAGAATACAGCCCTGACACAGACCTTTCTTGATTTAAACTGAGCAGTGTTCCTTTGTTCTGTTAAGACAAGTGTGTCTTGGTCTATGTATAAATTTTGCATGAATACCATTAAGTGTTCTGAGATTCTCATTCTCCCCAATGTTAGCCATAATTTGTTATGGTCCATACAGTTTAATGTCTTTGCCTAGTCAGTAAAAAAAAAAACTAAACATCATTCTGGTGTACTCTGCTTTCAGTCATGCTCCATATGATGTTAGCAATTATTGCTTCATGTTGAATTTCTATAGTTCCTTGTGATGTACTATTCTGACTGATTTTGAATGATCTTCAGCAAGATTTTACTTGCATACAAATTAATAATATTGTTTGATAATTGCTGCCACTAAGAAAGGTTCATTCTTACAAGAACAAATGAAACTACATTTTTTCAATAAATCTCAGAGAGCCACATGCAAGTAATTGGAGCTGAAAATTCAAGGTATTTTTCATTTGTTCATATGACTTAACTCATCCTGGCACTGAAGCTCAGGGTTCTCACTTTCTCTAGACTATAATTCTGACACTTAAAAAATCTTAAACAGAAGACTGAAGTTTCTATTAAAGCAGGGTGTTTTATTGAAGAAATAAAAAGAGTTCAAGTTGGGTGAACTAAGCACTCCAACAAACAGAGTTTAAGTAGAGAAAATGCAAGAACTTGGAAAAACACTGATGGGTAGGCATTTAGTGCAGCATTTTTTCAATCACTGACTCTCTTGGCGTCAGTGTTCTAAGGACCAATGTCAGGAGAGGAGGGGTCCACAGGCTTTCTAAAGGGTGTGATTAGGTGACTCTAGAGAGTCAGCTCAGAGACTTCCAGAAAACAGGGCAGATGACTTCCCGTAGGCCCAGAACTAAGATTTTTTTTTTTTCCTGCCTTAGAACTAAGATTTTTAGGGCTTCTTCATAGTTTTCCCACTTGCAACTGAGAAGCAATTTCAAGGGAAATCATTTGAGATAACTTTTATCAGCCAGTTTATCATTCATTGTTTTTTGTCTGATTTTTCTGACCCAGTTCTACATTTATTAGTTGTATTCCACTGTAAGAAAAAGAGTGATCCCTTTCTCTCATGTGTGTTTTGATGTATCTGCCACTAAAGATTCTGTAATCATGTTTATAGTTGTCACTCGATGATTTATCATTTACTGTCATTGGCTTAGACATCCCCCACAAGCCAGCAGAAGCCCTTCAGCTTTATCACATGCCTTTCTCTGTTGGAAATAAGTCCTTTGCTTTCTAGCTTAAGATTTTTCATGTTCTCTGAGACCATTCATTTCTCCACATAGAACTGGTTTCTTTTAGTAGAGAATTCTGTTTACAAACAAACATCCAGCCACTCCAATGTGTTTCTGTCAGAAGAGGCTTTTAAATTATAGTCATTGTTATTATGTGCTCTTGAGTTGGAATGAACTGACCCTCCAGTGTGTTTTCAGAGGCAGTAAATCACATAGTGCGTTGCCTAGCCTTATGTTGTGGAAGAACTGGTAGATTTGGCAGCACAACTTTTTACCACCAGGACACCATCCTTTTGTAAAAGATGGTGATTTAAAAAAAATAATAATAATAATTAATT
>NW_006400087.1:1343530-1353806 GCF_000299155.1 Elephantulus edwardii
TTTAGGCATTAAGATTGAGCTGAAGGCTAAGAACCATGGCCTCACATGAGAACCACTGCCACCAGTGACAAAATTCAATTCATGAAGATAATTTTCTACATCCTACTCTGGCAGTATCTGAGGTTTAAAAGCTTTAAATTGACCATCTCTGGAACAACATCCCATCTAGGGTATAGAAAAACAAATAAAAATGGAATTTAAAAAAATAAAATAATTAATTAAAAAAAAATACCACCCAGGCGAGCTCTGGTGGCCTAGTGGCCAGAAGCTGCACTGCAATCTCGGAGGCACTCGGTTCAAATCCACCAGATGCTCTGCTGGAGAAGGAGGAACAATCTCCTCCTGTATCTGTCAGATCTGATTTGATGGTACACACAAAAAATAATGAAATAAAAGAAAATTTAAAAAAAAACCACAACAACAACACCCAACCAAAACCACCATCACAATACTATCATTGTACTAATCTTTTTTCAATACCTTTTTTATATTTGCAGTCAGTATTCAAATAGGAACAGCAGCTAATTGGGCTTCCTACAGTCTTGTTTTGGAAGGAGGAGTGGCATCCACTTTCATAATAGCTTGCCTTTAGAAACGCTGTGAACCTGGAGAGAGGATGAAAGGCACCCAAACGTCAAGGACTCTCCTTCATAGGGTCACTATGAGTCGCCTGCGACTCGATGGCACTTAACAACAACAACAACAACAACAACAACAACGGTCTTGTTAAGATGAGTACCACTGAAGGCATTTCATCTTCAGGGCTGGCTTTGCTTCTTGTGCGTGGTCCTGCTCTTGAAGGTCGAGATGCTGAGTGAGAGACCTGACATCTGCTGCAGGTCTCACCCACACAGGCCTGATGGATGGCCTCTTTCAACACTAGCAAGGTCCCACTCTTTGCTGTTGAGTGGAAACTGACTCATAACTGGCCCTCCATTGGGTTTTTAGGAGTGTGGAAATCACACAGAGACACGCTGTCTTTGTACTACCGGGTCCTTGGGAGGTTTGACCTACTCAGCAGCATACTAAGATTACAGCCCTTTAAGAGCCTTTGAGTGAATCTAGTGTACAAGCCACAGAACTGTATGAGATAGAGTTGACTTAAGGACAGAAGGTTTGGATTTTGCATATTTCAGCTTTTCAGGTCAGAGATTACTACTCTTGCACAGACTTTAGTCAAATGTTCCAGTTGGCCAACTGACTGGAAGAGGTCTATATTTGTTCCGATCCCAAAGAAGGGCGACCCAACTGAGTGTGGAAAATACAGAACAATATCATTGATTTCACATGCAAGCAAGATTCTACTGAAGATTATCCAAAAATGACTGGAACAGTACATCAGCAGAGAACTGCCAGAAGTCCGGGCTGGGTTTAGAAGGGGTCGTGGTACTAGGGATATTGTAGCTGATGTTAGATGGATCTTAGCTGAAAGCAGAGAATACCAGAAGAATGTCTATCTGTGTTTCATTGATTATGCAAAGGCATTTGACTGCGTGTATCATAACAAACTGTGGCTGACTCTTGAGAAGAGTGGGAATCCCAGAACATTTAATTGTGCTAATGCGAAACCTATACTTGGACCAAGAAGCAGTCGTCAGAACAGAGCAGGGTAACACTGCATGGTTGGGAAGGGTGTACGCCAGGGACGTGTCCTGTCTCCATACCTTTTCAACCTGTATGCAGAGCAGATTATCCGAGAGGCTGGGCTCTATGAGGAGAAGTGTGGCGTTAGGATTGGTGGACGATCTATCAACAATCTGCGTTATGCAGATGACACAACCCTGCTCGCTGAAACTGAGGAGGACCTCATGTATTTACTGCAGAGGGTCAAGGACTGCAGCCTTCAATATGGACTTAGGCTCAATGTCAAGAAGACAAAAGTTCTCACCACTGGAGATTGAGATTGTTCACAGCTTCAGTTTGCTCGGCTCCACGGTCAACACTCTTGGCACCGGTAGCCAGGAAATCAAAAAACTTATTGCGATGGGAAAGTCTGCTATTAGGGACCTCTCTAAAGTACTCAAGAGCAATGTTGTCTCTCTGGAGACTAAGGTGTGCCTGATACAGGCCATGGTTTTTGCAATCACTTGTTATGCATCAGAGAGCTGGACAGAAGGAGAATTGACGCCTTTGAGTTGTGGTGCTGGAGAAGAGTATTAAATGTACCATGGACTGCCAAGAAAACAAACAGATTAATCCTAGAGAGGGTTAAACCAGGCTGCTCCTTGGAGGCTAGGATTCTGGGGCTTCGTCTGACATACTTTGGACATGTTGT
The DNA here is from genome assembly GCF_000299155.1 of Elephantulus edwardii. NCBI lineage: Eukaryota > Metazoa > Chordata > Mammalia > Macroscelidea > Macroscelididae > Elephantulus > Elephantulus edwardii. The sequence continues at coordinate 1,345,806 of NW_006400087.1, forward strand.
AAGGAGAGACAGGTCTTTAGAGAGGGACATCATGCTGAGTAAAGTAGAGAGAAAGCGCAGGAGGGGAAGACCCTCTATGAGGTGGATTGATTCAGTGACTGGGGTAATTGGAATGGGTGTGTCAGAGGCAATGAGATTGGCACAGGATAGAGCACGGTTTAGGGCTGTTGTACATAGGGTCGCTGTGAGTCACAAGCGACTCTATGGCACTGGGTGTGTCAGAGGCAATGAGATTGGCACAGGATAGAGCACGGTTTAGGGCTGTTGTACATAGGGTCGCTGTGAGTCACAAACGACTTGACGGCACATAACATCATACTTAGTGCTTTTCTGCCTTTTCTGGATTCATCCTTAGTAGTCCTTGTTTCTTATCTTTGCCCCGTGCTCTGATATTAAGAGGCAGGGCTTGCCATGGAGAGAGTTCAATTAGTGGAAGCCCAGTATAACCCAGACCATCCAGAAGAGAATGCTTTGGGGCACACAGATCCCCTTCCCCTCTTCATACCCTGTCTGCTCCTCACCATTTATACAGACTTCTCCATACATGCGTAGATCCTTTTTCCCAGCCCAGCCTCCCACACTTGTCTCATCAGTGTAAGGCTGTGGACACACCACACATGGGAGCTTTCTTCTGAGAGTTAGCACAGAAGTCAAGGATGCCATTGGCTTTGTCACCCATTCTTGTGGTTGCCTTGGGTCTGAAACCTTGCCTTCTCAACAGCTGACTGCCTGAGGGGTGTCAGAGGTTAGTGGAGGCAGATGCTTTCCTGATGCTCCAGCCACACACGTATTTGCATTTTTAATGGATGTGCACACATGTGGTGTAGTGTATTATATGGGAGATAGCTACCTGAAAGGTCAGTGGTTTGAATCCACCAGCTGCTCCAAGGGAGGATGATAGGCAGTCTCCTATAAAGTTACTAAATCAAGTGGAGAGGGTGGCTGTGATCGGGCTCTTCCTGATGGTAGGGTATTTGGTGTCTCACCTTTCCATGCTCATTGTACTGTCACTCTCAGTTCCACAGGAGGTAACTGACCATGGTATTGGCAGTGCCATTATTCTCTCATAGTAGTCTCTTCCTCCTTCCTTGTATCTTCCCTCCTTTGATGAATGTGCTAGTTTCTCAGGGGGCCATGTGGACATGCATTCAGAACTTACTTTCCAAGTCTTGTATCCCTGTGATTTTTATAAGCCCTGGCCTTCTCTTGTCCTGGAAATCAGAAGTGAGTGGGCAGAGAAGGACATCTTGGTAGGACTACAAAAATACTTGATTAGCTACCACCCCACATTGAGATTGTGGGATGGAATATGGTGTGATCTCTGGTACCGACCATGCACTGCTGGGGTTTTCTGGATGGGAAGAGAATTCCAGTATGACAGTAGTGGTTCCAGCAGCTCATCCTCAGGGTCCATGCACCAAAGAGAGGAGCAGGTAGTGCTGGGCATGGGGCAGCATGGAATCAAGGCTTAAGGGAAATGTGACCCGATTTTTCAGCAAAGAGGGCAGAGACATCTTCATGAAAGCTGTGGTTGTAGGTGTGCTTGTTTGGTAGGTCTGCTAAATTGCCTGTGCCCAGGTGATGTATGAGGGGGTTGACATAGCAGCCAATCTGCTCAGCTCAAATTCAAGAGCTTTGTCCTTGATAGAGCTGAGAGAGAAGGCTCCGTGAGCCCGTAATCTCCACACATACTTTCTCTCTGTCTTCAGAAGGCAGTCACCACAGAAGTGGGTGTTAAGAGGCAAGATTTGAAAGTTAAAGCCCATACCCGAAGTACCATTGATGTGATTAGCACACAGCAAAGGAAAAGTGCATTTTAAAGTCAAATCATTTAGACAGCAAATGAGCTAGAGATGGAAAAAAGGAATGCTAGTTTCCTCATAGCATTATGAGCAAGTTTTATGGCACTATTTGACTCAATGGCAAATGCATAAATTCTGATTTGAAATAATCCTTTGAAATGTGGCATGTGTAGGGGATGAGAGTACAACACTAGAATGTTCCACCTGTCAGGGAATGCCTGATGTCGTGTGGTTGCAGAACACATAGATGCTGATTGCTGAGGGGAAACCAGACCGTGGACCAACATGCCCCTCTGTACTGTGACCATAATGGGTCAAAGTAGGAAGGTAAACATGAGCTGTCACCTGTTTGCTCACTGGCAATACTCATAAGTAAGCTGACTTTGGATATTCATTGCCCAGAAAGCATTCAGCAGAGCATAAAATCTGGAAACAAAGGTTTAGAGTCTCTTGTTCACTTTCAGCGGCCACGTCTCTGAGCATGGTGACTGTAAGGACATCCTTCATCCTGTGGGAAGGACTCAGGTTGTGACCATCCTGTTCTCCAGAGACCACCAGGGAGGACACACCTGGGAGGACATCTGTATTTGTGGCTGCCTCCCTCGAGCCACTCATAATGTGTTGCTTTTCTTAGCTCCTGGTCTACCTTGTCAAGGAAGATTTTGTTTTAATCTAGAAAATAATAGAACTTTATAAAAATAATTTCCCAGTAGTTTTGTTGTTATTATTGTTAGATGACATTTAATGGATATGATTCATAGCAATCCTGTGAACAATAGAACTGAACCTTACCTGCCATGCCCCATCCTCACCAGCTCTCGCATGCTCCACCAGCCATTGCCTCACTCACTGTGTCAGTCTTACTTTCTTAAGTGTCTTCTTTATTTCTCTGATCTTCTGCCTTTCTCAGCATGATGTCTGTCTCCAAGGACTAGCTCCTCCTGTCAACACACCCAAAGTATGTGAGACAAAGTTGCACCATACTTACCACTAAGGAACACCCTGGTTATACTTCTTCCAAGACAAACTTGTTTGTCCTTTTGGCCGTCCGTGAAATATTTCATATTCTTCTCCAACATCACAGTTCAAAGGCACTAATTATTTTTCTGTTATCCTTAGTCATCGTCCAACTTTCACATGCATACGAGGCAATGTATATATATAGTAATTATAATAATGTTAAAGCTCAAAGGGAGACAGTGATCGATTTCTCCCTTCTAATCTGGCCTGCTTGGTACAGATAGAAGCAGAGAAGCTGTGAGTGGACCTACCCAGCCACCAGGTCCTCCATCCACCCCCGAGACTGGACAACCCCTCAGTAAGGCTGAGTCTAACTCTCATCTCTCAAATGAGCTGAACTTGAAAAAAACTGTTTAAAAATTTTATTTCCTTTAGAGACGATTTCTGAGTACTTAAAATATTTTTAATGGTCACTGGAAAAACTTGAAATACAGTAGATTATAAAGTAGATCTTATTTTAAAATTATTCTGGGTCTGTATAATTGTATGTTTTAATGCTGAATCGAATCTACACTTATGTGTAGCAGTCTCAGTTATAATTCCTATCTTTTAGAATTACACCATTAATTTCGAGCAGAAGTAAAGAAAGAAAACAGTACAATTAGGATGCTTTTAACTTAGACATTACCCAAGCCCAACTCTGGGTTTTCCCCTCCAATTTAGCACCACTGTTCTCCAGTCAGTCCTGACACTTAGCATCACGTGTATGAGCACAGGGTTTATAATAGCTGTTGCCAGGTCAGTCTTGACATGTGACATCACTATGTGAACACAGGGTTTACAATGGCTGTTGCTGGGTCAGCCCTGACATGTGGTACCACGTGTGTGACCAGGGGTTCAAAGTGGCTGGCTCCTTGGACACACATCACCACACTTATCTTCTGCAGTGCTCTGGGCAAGATTTGAACCTATAGCCTTTCAGTTAGAGGCCAGATACATTAACAGCTCACACCATCTGAGGCTCCTAGGTGGAAGCAGAATTGGTATACCCCAAACCTCCTCAGCCTGTATAAGTTTAGGACTGTAGAGTAACCTGGAAACTAATGATGTTGTTTGGTTTTCTATTTTTTTTTTCTGATTTTCTTTTTTAAATTTTTTATTTATTTTTTAAGTTTTTTTTCTGCTTTTTATATTCATTTCCAGAGACTTTGGATTTTCATTCATTCCTTGTTACATTTTTCTCCCTGCCCCGCCCCCCCCCCCAGTTCGCTCTTCTCTTTGAAAAGGAAAAGAAAAATTCTTTCATTGCTGTACAGTTCTGCTCCCACCTCCAAGTACACTCCACTATGCAGACATCATTCTGGACTCTTGTCATGACCAGAACACCCAATCATATATAGCTTTTAAATAGTGCTCTCCCTTATCTGTTTCAATGCAGTATAGATAATTGATCCAATCTTTCTCAGTCTCACCCCAACCCTGATATCGGTCTCATTCTACAACAGTGGAACTATGCAGTATTTGTCCTTTTATGACTGAGATATTTCACTCAGCATAATATCCTCCAGGGTCACCCATTTTGAATAATATATCATCAGTTCCTTGTTTTTCAATGCAGCGTGGTATTCCGATGTGTAAATAGACCAGAGCTTCTCTATCCATTTGTTTTTTGATGGGCACTTAGGCTGTTTCCAACTCTTTGCTATTGTGAACAAAGCCACAGTAAACATGGGTGTGCATATATCTGCCTGGGTAGCAGTTATGGTTTCTTTAGGGTATATTTCCAGTAGAGGAATTGATGGGTCAAATGGTATTTCTATTTCCAACTTTTTGAGAGAGCACCATACAGCCTTCCATAGTGGTTGCACCATTTTACACTCCCAACACCAGTGAATAAGGGTTCCAGTTTTTCCACAACCTCGACAGCATTTGTTGTTTGCTGTTCTGTTAAATTTTGCTATTCTTACTGGGGTGACATGATATCTCATAGTTGTTTTGATTTGCATCTCTCTTAGAGCTAGGGATTTTGAACATTCCTTCATGTGTTTGTTGGCCATCTGAATGTCTTCTTTAGTGAAGTGTCTGTTCATATCCTGTGCCCATTTTTCAAATTAACTTTCAAATAAACTTCATTTATTTACCTTTATTTTGTTGTGGTGCTCGAGTATTTTATAAATTCTAGATATAAGTCCCTTCTCTGACATGTCATTATCAAATATGTTTTCCCAATCTGTGGCTTCCCTTTTTACTCTGTTGGAGTTTTTAGATGTGCATAGGGATTTGATTCTTAGAAGGTCCCATTCATCTATTTTATCATCTCTTGGTTATAGATTTTTCAGGATACTTGGAAGACTGTTTATCTTGTGGATTAGGAATTCTAGAGTTCTTCCAAGCTTTTCTTCAATGAAATATATATTTCTTAGTTTTAGTCCTAGGTCCATGATCCATTTTTATTTGGATTTTGTGTGTAGAGTGAGGTGTGGTTCTTGCTTGAGTTTTCTGCAGAGTTTTCCAATTTTGCCAGCACCATTTGTTTAAAAGGCTGTCGTTTCCCATCTTAACTGGTTTCATCTCTTTGTCAAAAATCAATTAACCATTGGTAGATGGGCTGATTTCTGTATTCCCTATTCTATTCACTGATCTATGTGTCTGTCATTATACCAGTACCATAATGTCTTGAACACCATGGCAGTGTAGTAGGATTTGAAATCAGTGAGATGCCTCCTAACTTGTTTCTCTTTTTAAGGAGTGCTTTACTTATTCGGGGTCTCTTTCCATTCCAAATGAAATTGGAGATTGCCTTTTCCATCTCATTGAAGAATGGCATTGGTATTTGTATTGGGATTGCATTTAATGTGCAATTTGCCTTTGGTAGTACTATCATTTTCAATATTGGGTCTTCCTATCCCTGAACAAGGGATATTCTTCCACTTCTCCAGGTCTCTTTTTGTTTCTTGTAGTAATGTTTTGTCATTTTCTTTGAATAGATCTTTTGTGTTTCTGATTAAGTTTGCTCCCAAGTATTTAATCTTCTGGTTAGCTCTTATGAAGGGTATTGTTTTTTCCTAGCTCCAGTTCTGTATTTTCTTTGTCACTGTAAAGAAATACAGTTGATTTCTGTATGTTAATCTTGTATCCTGCCACTTTGTTGAATTTTTTTTTTTTTTAGGGACCTCTCTAAAGTACTCAGGAGCAATGGTGTCTCTCTGGAGATTAAGGTGCACCTGATACAGGCCATGGTCTTTGCAATCGCTTGTTATGCATCAGAGAGTTGGACAATGACTAGGGAGGACAGAAGGAGAGTGGATGCTTTTGAGCTATGGTGCTGGGAAGGGGACTGAATGTACCATGGACTGCCAGGAAAACAAACAGATTCATCTTGGAGAGGATTAAACCAAGCTACTCCTTGGAGGCAAGGATTCTGGGGCTTCGTCTGACATACTTTGTCAACTATGTCCAGTAGTTTTCTTAGTATACTATCATATCATCTGCATAGAGAGATAATTTTGCCTCCTCTTTGCCAATTTGGATAACTCTTATTTCCTTCTCTTGCCTTATTGCTATCGCTAAGACTTCCAATACCATATTGAATAGGAGAGGAGATAGTGGGCATCCTTTCCTGGTTCCTGTTCTCACTGGAGAAGTGATTGATAGTGGAGAGGTGATAGCGGGCATCCTTGCATAGTTCCTGTTCTCAACTGCCTTTAATCTTTCTCCATTGAGAACAGTATTTGCTCTCGGGTTTGAGTATATACTTTTTACTATATTGAAGAAATTCCCCTCTAATCCTGTTTTGTTGAGTGTTTTAATCAGGAAAGGGTGTTGGATTTTGCCAAAGGCCTTTTCTGCATCTATCGATAGGATCATGTGGTTCTTGTTCTTTGCTTTGTTAATGTGATGAATTACATTGATTGTTTTTCTTATGTTGAACCATCCTTGCATACCTCTTATGAATCCCACTTGGTCATGGTGAATTATTTCTTTGCTGTATCATTGGATTCTATTGGCCAGAATTTTATTCAGGATTTTTGCATCTATGTTCATGAGAGATATTGGCCTATAGTTTTCTATTTTGGTAGTGTCCTTAGCTGGATTTGGTATCAAGGATATGTTTGCTTCATAGAATGAGTCTGGGAGAATTTTGTCTTTTTCTATTTTCTGAAATAATTTTTGTGGAATTGGTGACAATTCTTCTCTGAATATTTGATAAAATTCACTTGTAAAACCATCTGGTCCAGGGCTTTTTTTGGCTGGAAGTTGTTGTTTTACCTTTTCAGTTTCTTCCTTTGTAATTGATCTGTTCAGATGATCAATTTTGTTTGGTGTCAGTTTAGGTAGTTTGTGAATTCTTTAAGTATTTGTCCATTTCCTCTAGATTTTCATAGTCATTTGAGTAGTTTTTCCATAATATTTCATTGTTAGTCTTTTTATTTTACTTGGTTCTGTTGTGATGTTGCCCATTTCATCTTTATTCTGATTATCTATGTCTTTTCCTTTGTTAGTTCTGCTAGTGGTTTGTCAATTTTATTGACCTTTTCAAAGAACCAGCTCTTAGTTTTGTAGAAGGTTTTAATTGTTTTTCTGTTTTTTATTTCTGCCTTAATTTTTATAATTTCAGTTTTTTTTAGAGGGTGGCAGGTTTTCTTGCTGTTCTTCTTCAATTTGTTGGAGATGTTGGGTTAGAGTATCAATGGTAATTTTTTTCCTGCCTTTTGGTGTGTTTGCTTATTGCTATAAATTGACCTCTGATGGCTGCTTTGGGTATTTCCCAAAGGTTTTGGTAAGTTGTGTTTTCATTATCATTTGTTTCAAGAAACTTTTTTATTTTATTTTTTATTTCTTCTTGTGCCCATTCATGTTCAGGCAAGGTGTTGTTCAATTTTAAAATGTATGGGGTTTTCTCCTTTTTCCTCTTATTATTAATTTCTAATTTTGTAGCATTGTGACCTGAGAAGATGCTCTGTATGATTTCTATGTTTTTTTAATTCATTGATTCTTGCCTTTTGGCCCAAAATGTGATCTGTCCTGGAAAACATTTCATGCACATACATGTAATAGTGTTGTCTATTTCCTTTTTCAGTTTTGCTAATGTTTGTTTCCACAGTCAGCACTCTTGGCACCAGCAGTCAGGAAATCAAAAAGCGTATTGCGATGGGAAAGTCTGCTGTTAGGGACCTCTCTAAAGTACTCAGGAACAATGGTGTCTCTCTGGAGATTAAGGTGCGCCTGATACAGGCCA
>NW_006400087.1:1354381-1374300 GCF_000299155.1 Elephantulus edwardii
TGTTCTATTGACCCTTTAAGCATTATGTAGTGACCTTCCTTATCCTTTGTGATGGTTTTTACATTGAAATTTATTTTATCAAAGATTAATATCGGTACTCCTGCTTTATTCTAGTTGCCATTGCTTGGCATATTTTTCCCCATCCTTTTATTTTTAGTCCTTCTTTATCTCCACTGTTCAAGTGTGTCTCTCCCTTATAGACAGCATATTGATGGATTTTGCCTTTTTATCCAATCTGCTACTCTCCTTCTTTTCAGTGCTGCATTTAAACCATTCACATTCAGGGTGATTATTGAGAGTTAGGGTTTTATTGCTGTCATTGTGTTCAGTTCTTTTTGGTGTTGTTGGGAGTTACTTTGGCCCATCCTGCTTTCTGTGGCACCTCTGTAAGAAGGGCATCTCTCAGTGTTTCCTGTATTGCTGGTTGTGTTTTTACAAACTCCTTTTAAGTTCTGTTTTGGGAATATCTTGATCTCTCCTTCATATTTGATGGACAGTTTTACTGGCTATAATATTCTTGGTTGATAGTTGTGTTCTTTGAGTGTTCGATATATGTCATTCCACTGTCTTCTTGCTCGCATAGTTTCTGCTGAGTAATCATTATGCAGATGACACAACCCTGCTTGTTGAAACTGAGGAAGACCTGAAGCGCTTGCTGCAGAAAGTCAAGGACTGCAGCCTTCGATACAGATTGAAGCTCAACATCAAGAAAACAAAGATTCTCACCACTGGGCCAATTGGCAACATCAGTATGAATAGTGAAGAGATTGAGATAGTTAACAGTTTAGTTTACTTGGCTCCACAGTCAGAACTCTTGGTAACAGCGGCCAGGAAATCAAGAGATGATTTGCATTGGGAAAGTCAGCTGTGAAGGACCTTTTAAGAGTACTGAAGAGCAACAATGCCAGACTGGAGACTAAGGGGCGCCTGACCCAGGCTGTAGTCTTTGTAATTACGTACTATGCATTGGAGAGTTGGACAGTGACTAGAGATAATAGAAAGAGAATTGATGCCTTGAGCTGTGGTGCTGGAGAAGAGTGTTGAATATACCATGGACTGCTAGGAAGACAAACAGGTTTGTTCTAGAGAGGGTGAAGCCAGAATGCTCCTTGGACTCAAGGATTCTGAAGCTTCGTCTGACATACTTTGGGCATGTTGCAAGGAAGGACTGATCCTTGGAGAGGGACATAATGTTTGGGAGAGTGGAGGGACAGTGCAGGAGAGGAAGACCTTCTATGAGATTGATCGATTCTGTGTTTGAGGTGGTGAGAATGAGTGTGTCAGAGACTACGAGCTTGGCACAGGATAGAATGGCATTTAGGGCTCTTGTACATAGGGTCTCTATGAGTCACAAGCGACTCTATGGCACATAACAACAACAATTGGAACTTAGTCTTACTTGCTCTCCCTTATAGGTTACCCTCTGTTTCTTCCTCACTGCTTTCAGAGTTCTCTGCTTAGGTTTGATTCTAGTGAATTTGACTATGATATGCCTTGGTGTCTTTCTTTTGGGGTCTATTCTATATGGTGTTTGCTCAATTTCTTGAATATATATTCTCTCATTCTTCATTATGCCTAGGAAGTTTTCTTCCAGTAATTCTTCCACAACTTTTTCAGTGCCTTTACTTACTTCTTCCCATTCTCTTGATGATGTCGTGCATTATTCTTAGGTTTTCTTCTTTCTCCTATCTTTTTCATTCTGCTTTTTGTTCTAACAGTTCAGTGGTAACAATTCTATCTTCAATTTCACTGATTAGGTGTTCCGTCTCTTAAACTCTGTTCATATGTCCCTTCATTATGTTGACAGCCTCTGAAACATTGGACCTCATATTTTGTATTGTGCTTTCTTGTTTTTCCAGAGTTGCTAATACCTCATTTATTTTATCTGTGTTGTTTTGGATTGTTTATTGTCACTTCTTGGTTTTTGCTTTCAGTGTCCTATAATTCTTCAAGTTTGTCTTTCATCCATTGAAAATATTCAATCATTGTTCTTTTAAAATCTGTGTCAGAAAGTTTCATCAGACTTTCTGGCTTCAGGAAATCCATTGGTATTGTGTCATTTTTGGGGGGTGACATCTTGCTTTGTGCTTTTGTAGCTTGTGCGGTGATGATCTTTTTCTTTCTTGATGATGTTGTGGTAGGGTTTTTCATGCCTAAGGTAATGATAGGTTCTTGATCTGAAATCACTGCTACAGATGAGGACATAGCAGTTATGTTTCCTGTGTTCCTCTCTGAATTTCTGAACCAAAACAAGTGTCCATTCATGACGTGTGAATGTGGCCTCTTCTGTTGAATAATTGTTACAGCTAAGTCACACCAAGATTCTCCAGATTAAAGTCAGTTAGTTTACTGGACCTGAGGAGATGTGAGGGTAAGGGGGGTGGGGGGGAACAGGCAGGGTAGGCACAAGCACAGGTGTATGCTGGGTGGTGAGGGTGAGGGGAGAGCAGGCACAAACACAGGTGTATGCTCTGTGCTTTCGCCTGGTGGGGCTAGCTGTCCCAAGTGGGACTAGCTGTCCAGGTGGCACGTGGGAAGACCTCACTCAGTTTCATCTGTCCCACTCACACCTGGCAAGGGGTTGGGGTTCTGCCTGGATGTGGACGTGCAAGGACCTCACTCAGGTTACAGATATCCTGCTGGTGCCCAGAAAGGCTAACTACTGGGTGGGCACTCGCAAGGACCTCACTCGGTTTGCAACTGTCTCCCTAGTGCCCAGTTGGGTAGGGATGCACATGTATCCATGCAAGAAACTCACTCAGTTTGTAGATGTCCTATTTGTGCTCAGCAGGGTTACCTACCTGCCCCTGTGGGGACTTGCAGAGACCTCATTCAGGTTCCAGCTATATAGCTTGCACCAGGCAGGGCTGGCTTCCAGGTAGTCACGCTTGAGCTTCTCAGTCAGGTTGCAGATATCCAGCAGGGTAACGGCTACAGCAGGCTGTGGCAGGATTGCAGCAATGGCAGGTATAGTCACTCTGGGGTCTTGGCCTGTTCTCTAGTTTTTATTTTCTTTTATACTGTCTTACTTAAAGTTCACATGTTAGAAGCCACCTTCACAGAACTTTGCATCCTGAGCTAACCAAAAAACAAAAAGCTATGGTGATGGGAACCACTCACTGAAGGACGTAAAGCAAAAACTGAGTTTGATGGCCGTGGTGCAATCCTAGGCTCCAGATGCTGAGCAGACTCTTGTCTTCCTAAGACCCAGTCTTGATAATTGGAGAAGGGACATGATAACCAGCCTCCTAGTGAAAGTAGACGTTGAGCAGTTACACGGCATTTTTAGGACTGAGGAGCAGCTCCATCCTTGTGTCTGGATTCATCCAGGCTTCCTGAATGCCCTGTAGAGTCACAGTGGGATACAGGCCACCCAAGTATTGCCACTTCCTCCAGTGTCCTCTAACTTTCAGTGCCCCTGTAGGAAGAGTAGGACTGCCCCGTGGGATTTCCATGGTTGTCAGTCTTTATGGAGGCTTACTGCAGCATCTTTCTCCTGTAGTATGGCTGATGAATTCGAACTGTTGGCCTTTAAGTTTACAGCCAAGCACTGTGCCACAAGGGTTCCCACCCTACCCCTGGAAGAATTTTATTAATGTTGTTTCTTGGGGTTCTTTTGCTTCCTTTAGATAGTGATCCTTCTCTCTTATGGACAACTCCTTTTCTTACCTCCACCAACCCAGCTTCTGCTTACAGTCAAGAATTGTTAGCTGACTTTGAATCAGACCCAAGCTCCTGGGGACCCCATACACAGCTGAACGGGTGCTGCCTGGTCCTGTACCATCCTCACAATCACTGTGGGTCCAACTGTTGTGATCTATATGGTTTTCCCTGGCTTGATGTCTGGGTACTCTTCCTGGTCCATCCTAGTCTGGAAGCTCTGCAGGAACTCATTGAGCATCATAACAATACGCACGACAGGAGCCTCTACTGACAGCACTCTTATGGGACACTCTGGCCAGTGATGGATTCTAGTTGTCCTGTGTGGAAGAAGAGATCTCTCACTTTTCTCTGGGAAGGCTTGTCTACCCCGATAATCGAAACCAGTTCTGGGTGCTAACCAACTCTTCACTTCTAGCATCGCTTAGCACTAGGTGTAGCACTAGGATGAAGATGACTTGAGAGTGGTGGACACAGGCTCACTGCAGTGTCACTCTCTCTTCACATGAAAGTCCTCATCGCCTTAGTCACTCACAGTCCGTATGAATAGCAGGAGTGCTGGCTGCAAATCACAGGCCCGATGCCCATCCAAGGACACCTTAAACTGCAGATGACTCTGAAGAGGCCAGAGGGCTAAGAATGCCCCACTTTCTATTTTTAAAATGTGGTTATTACTGAGTCCTGGAAAATGCAAACTGCTGAACTCAGCAAGGTCTTGTGAATTTGGTAACATGATACCCTGCAACCTGGGAGACTGACAGCCTAGGATCCTGACTGTGAGGCCAAAAACTGCAGGCCGGCCAGACATAGCCAGACATGCCATGGTGAGTAAAATGAAGATCTGCTGCAGGAGAACAGGGTAAGGACCTGCTTTGGGTGAACAGGAGGGCCTGCTGCAGGTGAGCAGGTTGAGGGCCTGCTCTGGTTGAGCAGGATACAGGCCTGCTCCAGGAGTCACGACATGGTGAGGGCCATCACAGAGCCTACCTCAGGCCACCTCTGAGGTCTGCTGACGCAGTGGTTAATCATGCAGCTGCTAACCAGAGGATATGTAATTCCAGCCCACCAGCTGCTTCAAAGCCCAGATACAAGGCAGCCAGCTCTGTAAAGATCAGCAGCTTTAGGAACACTCTGGTGCAGGTCTTCTCCCGCCTGTGTGCTACAGTGAGTCAAAACTACGCCACTCCTGGGCACAGATTTGGAGACATAAAGCCAGGGCCCCAGAGTGAAGCTTGGAACCCTATTGCCTAATTGTTCTTACACTCCCTCCTTTACATTTGAAAAGAATAGGCTTTGACTTCTCACTCTGAGTGGTGAACATGTAAAAAGTGACTACAGTGGCCTTAGGAACAATGGGACTTTCTGTTACCACTTCAGGGCCTTTCTGAGAGAATGCTAGCTGAGACCAGTAAAGACCTTTTCCTTGGGCAAAACATTCCTCCCTGACTAAAAATAGTTTCATGCTCTTGACATAATTATGCCTTCTTCAATGTTACAGTTTCATTTTAAAGACAATTAGCTATTCTGCTTTGTTTGTAGTAGAGAAAAAGAAGTTGCATATGAGTGGCTAACTTCCTTTTCTCACTTACATCCCACAGGTCATGGGGCACACTTTCTTGCCATTGTCAGATTCCTGGCTCAGAAGCTTCTTGAGACTCTGGGACCTGCCCCTCCTAACCTCCTTTACCTCACTGTGCCTTGTCCACAGCTCTGTGCTCTGTCCAAGTACAACCAGGGAGAGTGGACACTCTGGGATCCCAGGAACCTAAGACAGAGTGACTCAGCCACGTTGCCACAGCACAGCCAGGGAGAGTGGATACTCTGGGATCCTAGGAACCCAAGACAGAGTGACTCAGCCATGTTGCCACAGTTGGTAACTGATGAGGCAAGACTGTCCCCAGACTGACTCACCATGGCCACCATTCAGTGCCAAAGGGGGTCATAAACAATGCCTGAGGTCTGATCAAGAGAGAAGATTAGGAGGAGACATCTTACTTTGATTTTAAGAGCTTTCTTATCCATGAAACCAAATTTTAACCATAAAAATCCAGACTCAAACTGTAAAAGTGTGCCAGAAAGTGCACTGCACCAATATGAATGTATCATTTCCTACTGGAAGTTGATTATTGTTGTTGTTTTGTGCCATATGTTATGTGCAGTCCATCCCCTCAGTTGGTCTTCCTTACTTGGACAAAGAATTGTACCAGGTGGAAGATAACACAAAGATTGGCTGTGAACAAATCTCCTTGTTTGGGCCTGGTTCTAGTGTGGACTGAGCTCTGGTTAGAAGATATAGTTGAGAAGAAATGCAAGAACATAAGAATGAACTTGAAATTAAAGTCAGTTTTGTCAGAAAAGTTACATACCAGAGAACAAGACAGGTCCTTTCTCTGCAAGTAGAATAGGGAAAGACCTGGTACCACATGTAACTTTGGTTAATATAGCTGACTAGCTTCCACGTTGAGCGTGTTTCTGTTACCATGGAATCAATGCACAAGTTAGTCCTCACACAGGCAGAAGAATTATACTAGGCAGGAAGAGACTAGAGGACAGTACCCAAGTACCAAAATAGCATACTGCAATTTCAGTGTTTCTTGGGAGAGCAGACTTTAGTGCATATAGCATTAAAATACAGGCTGAAACTTTTTATTGGAGCATAGAGATGGGAAGAAAAAGACAGGGAGGCAGAAATGAGGGTAAAATAATAAAAATACATTTATTAGAAAGTTACATTCTCAAAAAAAAAAATAAGAAAAAGAAAGAAAATTACATTCTCAAAGGAATAGACCTCCCTCCTTGGCAGGAGAAGAAAGGCAGCAGGCTGCTGAGGTGAGGCTCTATTTATGGCCTCCTTCTCTGGGTGAGCCTTGAGGCTGTAGTCCCAGACAATGCCATGGAGAGTTCAAAGTTTAGGGGGTGGTTCTCATTCTTCTGACATCACTAGTACCCAAAGGACCAATTCTATACATGTCAATATTGGCTTCCTGGTTCTCATAGCTTTTCCAACCATAAACTTTTATCTCTTCTTAGTTCTAGTCCTAACACTCCCAGGATTGAGTCTGGGCCAATAGACAATGTGGCAGAGAGTTCAAAATTTTGTGGACCGTTCTACTTTGGTTGGTTCTTGATGTCGTTTATATGCCTACACATGGCAGGATGGAGACACTTAGGTTCACTATTATTGTTTCCTGGTTTTGAGTGGATAGGGCCTGGTTGTGGCCACTTTGTTTGACCCTTGCCTTCTATTGATTCCCAACTTGAGCTTCATCTATTTTTATCATGGTGTTCATCCTAACATTCTTTCAATCCAGTTTTGCCTCATTTACCTAATTCTGACCCTGACACCTTCGAGTCACAACTGACTCATAACTGACCCTCTATCAGGATGACAGAGGCTGTAATGGCATATGAGGAGATTGTTCACCTTCCTAACAAGGAATTCAAAAGAACAATAGTCAAGTTGTTTCAGTGGCTAAAAGAAAAATACAGAAAGAATGCAGGAATCTGGAAGCAAAACCATAGAGGAATTTAGAAAACAATACAAGACAAAACAGATAAAATCAATAAAGCTCACAAAACCATAGAAAAATAAGAAACAGAAGGGAATTTTCTCAATATAGTGAAAAGTATATATGTAAAACCAAGAATCAACATCATTCTCAGGGGAGAAAGACAAAACATTTTCCTTGCAAACAGGGACCAGACAATGATGCCCACTGTCGCCACTTCTTTTCAGTATTGTATTAGAAGTACTTGCTAGGGCAACACAAAAGAAGGAAATAAAAGACATCCAGATCAGCAAAGAGATGGTTAAACTGTTCCTATATGCAGTTGATATGATAGTGTAAACAGAAAACCCCAAAGACTCAAAAAAAGAGCTGTTAGAGTAAATACACCAATTTAGTAGAATGCCAGGATGTAAGATCAATATCCAAAAATCAATAAGATTCCTCTACAGTAACAGAGAACTCAGAGAAGGAAAGCAAGAAAGCAATACCATTTAGAATAGCCAACTACAAATTGAGATACTTGGGAGTGAACCTAACTGGAGATACATAAGACATATACAAAGAAAACTACAGAACATTTCTGCAAGACACAATAAAAGACCTAAAGAAATGGGAAAATGTGCCCTGTTCATGGATAAGAAGACTCAATATTGTGAAAATGACAATCCTACCAAAAGCAATCTACATATTCAATGCAATCCCATGGGCAGGGAGAGAAGTGCAGCAATGAATGAATGGAAATCCAAAATCTCTGTAAATGCTCATTAAAATTATTAAAAAAAAGAAAGGGAAATTATCAAATTTATTTGGAGCAGCAAGAGACCTTGAATAAGCAAAACACTTCTGAGAAAAATGAGGTTGGAGGCATAGCACTCCCTGACCTCAAAGCCTACCAAAACAGCATGGTACTGGTACAATGACAGGCACACAGACCAATGGAACAGAATTGAGAACCCAGAAATAAACTCAGCTATCTATGGTCAACTGATACTTGACAAGGAAATGAAAACTATCAAGTGGGGAAATGATAACCTCTTCAACAACTGATGCTGGCAAAAGTAGCTGAAACAGGATCCAAATCTTACATCCTACACAAAACTAAAGGTAGATCAGAGACCTGGAAATAAAGCTCAAAACCGTAACATTCAAAAGAGACAAACTGGGATCAAGCTTAGAAGTGCTATTCCAATGTATAAATAAAATGCCAAATACAACAGAAATGCACAATCTAAAGAGGATAAAATTGATACATGTGACTTTCTAAAGATTAAATCCCTGTGCACATCAAAAGCATTTTCCAACACGGTGGAAAGAAAACCTACAAACTGGAAACAAACATTTGGTAATACCATCTCAGACAAGAGTCTCATAATGAAAGTCTACAGAATACTCCTGGGCTTCTGCAAGAAAAGACTGATAACCCAATTACAAAATGGGCAAAACACATGGAAAGAATTTTCACAGAGGAAGATATTCGACTGGCAAAGAGACATATGAAGAAATGCTCCAAATCATTGGCAGTAAGAGAGATGCCAATCAAAACCACAATGAGGTACCATCTCACTCCTGTAACAGTGACAAAGTTTAACAAGGCAGCAAGTAATTAATGTTGGGGAGGATGTGGTGAGAAAGGAACTCTTATGCATTGTTGGGGGGCTTGTAATATGGTACAACCATTCTGAAAGGCAGTTTAGCGCTTCATCAAAAAGCTGAACATAGAAGTTCCATATGACCCAGCTATTCTACTACATGGAATATACCTTGAAAAAAATGAGAACTGAGGCACAAACTGAGATTTGTACACAAATATTCATAGCAGCATTATTCATTATTCACCATCACAAAGAACATTGAAACAGCCCAGATGTCCAACTACAAACAAATGGATTAAGAAATTATGGTACATTCACACAGTGGAATACTGTGCAGCATGCAGGAGCAATGATTTTGTAAATTATTACCTAACTTGGGAATGACTGGAAAGCATTATGCTGAGTGAACCAACTCAGTCCCACAAGGGTAAATATCATATAAAACCATTAATGTAGAATGAATATAAGGAGGCAGGAGGGGTGAGAGAGGCTGGAAGCAGAGGGATGTGGACGTGCAGAGGGAAGGGGGATTAATACCGGGTTGTACAATTTGATGGGTGGGAGAGGGTGAGGGAAATAGAAAGAATTTGTTTTAATTTGTATTAAAATTCTGTAAATAAACTAGTAGAAAACTTTTTTAAAAAGAAAAATAATATGAATTTTAAAAAATGAAAGAAAGAACAACAATCCAGAATAATAAGAACATCATTTCAGAATATGTTATTATACTGAAGGGGCAGATAAGCAGAATTATAGACTTAGGACACAGAATCAGTGGAACAGGAGATAGAACTCTCCTCACTGATCTGCTACAGCAAAAGGGGAAGAACATGAAGAATGTCTAAGAATTACAGTACATGATACTTGGAAAGGTGGAGGGTCAGTGGAGGAGAGGAAGACCCACAACCACGTGGATAGAAACAGTAACTGCCCCAATAGGTTCTAGTGGCAGGAAGTGTGAGGATGACAAAAGATATGACAGAGTTCAGATGTGTTGTTCATAAGGTCGCTATGGGTAGTACTCAACTTACTGGCACCTAACAACAACGAATAATTAGAATTCTAGAACAGGGAGAAGCCAAAATAAAAGGTACTGAAAAATGATGGAGTATTTACTAGAAGAAAGTTTTCCTGATGTCATAAAAACAAGAAAAATTACATCCAAGAAGCTGAACAAACCCTAAATAGAATAAACCTCAAAAGAAAAACACCAAAGCATATTATAGTCAAATTCACTTCTCAAAGATCAAAAACAAGGAGAGAATTCTGAAAGCAGCAAGAGAGAAACAATTATATATAAAAGAGAATTTTATATATATATAAATTATATATAAAAGAGTAAGTGCCAATTTTTCAACAGAAAGCATGTGAATAAGAAAACAGTGAAATCACGTAATCAAAACTCTGAAAGAAAACAACTGTCAACTGAGAATCCTGAACCCATTAAAAAATCTCAGTCAAATATGACAGAGAGACCTGGCATTCTCAGGAAAGCAGAAACTAAAGAAGATTTTGCAAACAAGGCCAATGCTGCAAGAAATGCTAAAGGAAGTCCTTTCTACAGAGATACCACTACCAAAAAGTAGATGGATCAGAGGAACCAGCAATGTACCAAAAACAGGACAGCATTAAATCTTGTCTCTTGATAATCACACTTAGCATGCATGATTTAAATGCCCTAGTAAAGAGAAAAATAGTGGCAAATTGGATTAAAAACCAAAATCCATCAATTTGCTGTCTAGAAGAAACATACCTGGAAAACCAAAGATAAAAATAAGTGGGGGTAGGGGAGAAATATATACCAAGCAAACAGCAAAAAAAGAAAAGTTATTAGTTTTTAGTGTTGCATAGTACTCCACTGTGTGCATGTACCACAGTTTCTTCTGTCATTGGCCCATACTGGACTCCTGGGTTGTTTCTGTCTTTTTGCTGTTGTAAATTTGCCCTGCAGCTTGGTTTGATTTACTACCTACCACTCCCTGTGGGACAGCCTGCTTTTGAACAGGTGTCTTACCAGCAGAAGTTAGGACACACAGATACAATGAGCCTGAGATTTAAAATAGAAAATAAAAAGGAAAATGGGAAGAATTCAATCACATACTTCTCTGGCCCACAACATGACAAGGGTTTTTTCCCCAGGGTCTACTCAAATCCATTAAAAACAAACATTCCGGTGCAACCACTGTGGAAGGCGGTATGGCACTTTATAAAAAAGTTATAAATAGAGATACTATTTGACCCCACAATTACACTACTGGGAATATACCCCTAGGAGACCATTACTGACATCCAAGCAGATGTATGCATACCCATGTTTATTGCAGCTTTGTTCACGATAGCGAGGAGTTGGAAACAACCTAAGTGCCCATCAACAAACGAATGGATAGAGAAGCTATGGTATAGTCACATAATGGAATACTGTGTTGTATTGAAAAATATGGAACTCATGCAATATTATTCAAAATGGGTGACCCTGGAGGACATTATGCTGAATGAAGTATCTCAGTCACAAAAGGGCAAATACTGCATGGTGCCACTGTTGTAAAACAGAACTGACTTTGAGGTTGGGGAGAGACTGAGAAAGACGGGTTCAATAGTGTATACTGCATTGAAACAGATGAGGGAGAAAACTGTTTAAGAGGGATTATGTGATTAGGTATTTTTGACATGGCAGGAGTCTATAGCGAAGGCTACATGGTGGAGTGGACCTAAGGGAGGGTTTATAAAACAATGAAAGAATTTGTCTTTTACTTTTCCAAGAGGGTAGTGTACTAAGGGGGAGGGATGGAAGGGGAGAAAGGTGCAACAATGAATGAATGGAAATCCAAAGTCTCTGTAAATTTTTACTGAAATTAATAATAAATTTTAAAAAAAGGAAAGTTGAAAAAGAAAAAAAGTGAATGAGTTGAGAAACTGTGGTACATTCACACAATGGAATACTACACAGCACTGACAAGCAACAATTTCAAAAATACTACGTAGCTTAGGAGAGGTTGGAGAGCATTATGCTGAGTGAACTAATTCAGTTTCATAAGGACAAATATTGTATTACCATTATTGTAAAAATAGAAGGATGACTAGCAGGATGTGTATACCATGGTCCAAAGTAAGAAAGGGAGGGAGGAGGGACTAGGGTGGGGAGGAGGGAATCACCACATCACAGAATTTGGTAGGTGCAAGAAGTTAAGAAGGATCCATTTGGGACCTAAAAAGACAAGGTAATAGTAGGCATAGATTATAGTAGGCATAAAGGTGATTTTACAAAATACAGTGTGTGGGAATGAATCTATGAAACACAGCATGAATGAAGGAATATATGAAACACAATGTATATGACTTAAACACAATGTAAATTACCTGTGTATGCAAATCAATATAAAATAAAATTCTCTTTAACTCCCCCCCCTCCAAAAAAAAACCACACAAAACCATTCCTGGGCTAAGTAAGTGACTGTCACTCAGTTTCAGAGAGCTGTAAGTATATGGTCCCTGAGAGGCAAAACCTCACAGCAGTGCAACCTTTAGAGACTAACTTTTGCCTAAGTCTGCATGAATGTGAGGCAGGTTGTGTGTGGAGTTGAGTGGGAATTGAATACCCCAGCCCACCCTAGACCCTAGTGAAGTAGCCCTCAAAGATTGTGTTGGGTTTCCTTACAATTCTTTGCAATTGACTCCATTGTGAATTTTCTATCCCACAACCACAAGCTGGTCAGTTCAGCACAGATTTCCTAGGAGAGGTGGTTGAGGGCAACTAATATCCTCTAGCTTCCTTGTGTGCTGTGCATGCATGTGAGATGTTGGGGCTTTTTGAAAGCAAATGTTCTGTTGTAATCCTACATGATCTGTCCTTGGTGGGAGAAAAAGGGACAAAGGAGGTAACTCTGAGGGATCTGCCCATCATCCATCTGCTGCTGTGCTGAGGTAGTTGAAGAAAAGGGTTTATCTTTTCCATGTGTTTTGTTTCATTTCTGTGCTTAATTTTTTCATTTGGATAAGAGATGGTTACCTGTCAATGTGTCCCTTTTTGCATTACAGGATGTTAAAGTCTTTAGTGAAGACGGGACATGCAAAGTGGTGGAGATCCTAGCAGACATGACAGCCAGGGACCTGTGCCAGCTTCTGGTTTACAAGAGTCACTGTGTGGATGACAACAGCTGGACGCTAGTGGAACACCATCTGCACCTCGGACTAGGTAGGGAGCATCCTCTAGCTGGTGGCAGTGTCTCTCTAGGCATGAGGTCTTGGATGCTCAGTATGCAGCCTATCATAAAGACCCCTGCTCACATACCTGACACATAACTATGTCATATATTTGACAGCATCTCCAGCTACCATAGCCAGGGTCCTCTGTTCACGGTTTTCAGGCTTGCTTTCCTTTTCATGAACTCCCCGTTCTCCTTCCTCCTCCCTAGTCCTATCCCAGGAGTGTAATTGTGAAGCATTGTTTAAAAAAATGTTTTCTAAAGGGCCTAGAATGATTAAGGAGCTGCTTCTTGTGGTTTGGCTCACATTGACATCATTGCTCTTTAGCACTTTGGAGAAGTCACTGACAGCAGATTTCCCCACTACAATAGATCTATTGATTTCCTGGTTGCTAGTGTCAAGGATATTGATTGTGGATCCAACCAAGATGAAGTAATTGACAATTTTTATCTCTCCTACATCTATCATGATGTTGCTTGTGAGAATTTTTATTTTCTTGATTTGGAGATATAACAAATATTGACGGTTGTAGTCCTTCATCTTCAGCAGTATTTCAGTTCCCAGTCACTTTCAGCAAGCAAGGTTGTATAATCTGCATAATACAGATCATTGATGAGTCTTCCTCATTTGGTATGTTCTTTTAATTAAATATCACTCCTTTACCTGATATATCTACACTGTATGCCCAGATCATGCTGTGTAAACATGGGTTAGCATTTCTTTAAGTCATGATTGCCAACTTCCCATACTCTTAGGTATATGTTGTGATCCACTTTCTAGTTGTGTCCTATCTCAAGTGATTGTCAGACACTCAATAAGATGGATTAACACAATGACTACCACAGTGGGCTCAAGCATGCCAGAGATCATGAGAATGAACATGATAGGACAAAGTTCAGAAAAAGTTGTTCACAGAGTCGCTGTGGGCCATTGTCAACTCGATGGAACCTAGCAACACCTAATAATCTTCTGAAGAGTTGCATGGAGGCAGAAGCTTTTGTGTGGTCACTGCCCTCCTCCTCTTTCCAAGCAGATTCACCAGGGACTCAGACTGTCCTGTCCAACTCCAGGTTGGAACGTCCATGAATGGACTCTGCAGTGGTCTGGTGAGGCCATAATAAGCACTTGTTTGCACACAAGTAATGTGGAAAGTAAGTCATCGTGGCAAGCCTACCACATCACATATCCAGAACTCACTTTCCTAAGCCTCCATGTATTCAAACAACGAATAAGATATCCTGGCTCAGACAGAAGGAATTGTGTTGACTGTTAACTTGAAAATTTTAGCAGGAGTTGTGTTAACATTGCAATTTCACAAGCTTAGAGCACTTAGCAAGGAACCAGTATGCATACAATTTTAACATGTAAAGATTGTTTCCACAGTTCTGATTAAAAATTTCCTAGAAATAATTCTTCATTTCTGGCGTATCACACCAAAAACCTGCTACCATTAAGTCAATTCTGACTCATAGTAGTCAAGTAAAAGAGAAAAGGGAAAGGCAAAGACGATTTTTGAGAAGAGAAAGCAGCATTGAATCAAATATTGAGCCTTGTTGGGAAAAAAGAGTGAATGAATGAACCTCACATGGTCAGATTCTTCATGGACTTCCCTGCATGTATATTACTCAGAAATTCCATCTTTCTCCTTCAGTTCCTCTGTCATTATTGCTATATGTTGTTAAATTGACTACAAGTCATAGCAACCCTGTGAACAACAGATCTGGACTTGCCATATCCTGTACCATCATCACCATCTTTGATATACTCGAACTCATCTTTGCAGACAGAGAGAGGAAGGTCCTAAATAGGATAGACTGACACCTTTCTCATTAGCAGCAAGCACATTTCTTCTGTCTGGGTTTTGTAGGGGCAGGATTTTGGCCCCCAAGTTGCCCCTACCTGGAAGGTCAGCCTCCAAGGGCCTCAGCTGTCCATCAGCTCCCCTATTCACAGACCACCCTCACCTGTCTGTAGTCAGTGCACTAAGGCCAACATTTCCTTTTAATTCTTAAATTTGGTTACTGTCTCAACAGAAGATGATCTCTTTCCACTTCTCACCAGCATTCTGTGTTGAGCTCAGCAGTACAAGGAAGGATGAGCCAGGTGCAGTGGTAAAGCCCCCTGGTGCTCAGTGGATGGGAGAATGCCTTCCATGTGAAGCCCTGCCCAGGTGTGAGACGTGGAGATGCCAGCCTGGCACCAGCTTCTAGGTAGTGGTTGATGTCTCAGAAGACCAGTAACCTGCTTATGGGTCCTCCAGCACAGTCTTTCCTATACTCAAGGAGACAACTCCAACTCAATCAACTTATTTTATTTGATATATTCTAAAAAGGATGTTTTTTAAGTCTCTGGTTGGTGCAAATTATTAGCATACTCAAGTACTAAGGGAAAGGTTGGAGATGTAAACTATCTGTAGCAAACCTTATAAGGAAAGCTTGGTGATCTACTCATGAGAAATAAATTATGGAGCCTGAGAGAGTGCAGGTACACACTGACATGCATGGGGTTGCTGGTGATCAGTAGACTGGCTCATTTTTCCTATCTCGGTGTTGATGTGCACATAGAGGCCTGCTGTCCTTTCAACTCCATAAAGCAGTTATCCCCCACCCCATCAGTGACTAACAGCTTGTAATCTCTACAGAGCTTCTAAAAGTCAGAATTTCAGAGGTTACCTAACTAGACTCATCTTTACAGCTAAAATATAGGCACAGATGGTATGTTCTTAAACCCTAGGGACCCTTTCTCATACTCAAAAATGAGCAATGAGTATATAAAGTAAGGGGCCCACGTTCAGCAGAGACGTATGAGGGTCCTAACCCCCACCAGCACTATCAGCCTGGGAACACAGGGCAGCAGGGCTGTCACCTCCAGGAGCACCCCTGTCTGGTGGCAGTTTCCCCATCATTACTCTAAACCACAAAGCTTAGTCATCCTTGCCTCCAAGGAACATTTGACCACACTCTTTCTAAGAAATAATCTATTTTTCATACTTTGGGCATGTCGTTAAGTGAGGCTATTCCTTGGAAATGGACATCATGCTTGGAAAGACGCAGGGTCAGTGAAGGAAAGGATGATCTCCAATGAAATGGATTGATACTGTGACTTCAGCAATGGGCCCTAGGGTCTCAGAGCTGATGAGGATGGCACAGGGTAAGGCAGGTTTCAGAATGGCTGTTCATAGGGTTACTATGAGTCATACTTGAATCAGCAGCACCTAAAAACAACAACAACTCTGAACCACACTGGTTTGTAGGCAAATAAGGCTCCTTGTTTCTGGAACTGAGTCCCTGGCCAGCTCCTGTGACCATGACCCCTTCTGAAAATCCCTTGTCTTTGTAGGCAGAGTCTGTGGTGATTAGTGACGTTGTATAAGTGTTGTGTGAGTTTCTGAGTCTCCGTTTTTGTTTATTTGTTCCTCTCAATGCCCTCTCCATATCTATCCTGCCAGAGATCCCTTGGCATTGTAGCTCCTAAGTAGAGCAGGAAGACCTGGGATGTGACCTTGACCATCCACACAGGCCACAAGTTCAGCCAGTGTGCGGTGAAGTGTAAGAGGATCATTGAGAAGTCAGTCCCATCCTGCTTGCCTCTGAGCCCATGAGGGTGCATTTCTCAAGGTTTGGCTCAACTGAAAAACTCTTAACAAGTAAAGGATTTAGTGATGATAAAGGGGTTGGCTGTAGGGTCACCAAGTAAACAGATTCCTCTTTTTTTGAAAATATGCGTGTATATGTGGAGACATTATGTTTGGAAACGTAGGTCAGTGTAAAAGAGAAAGACCCTCAGTGAGGTGGACTGGAATGATGACTGCCACAGTGGACTGGAGCTAGCAGATGCCATGGTGCAGCATCAGGCAGGGTTTTGTTCTTTACACTCAAGGTTGCTGTAAGAGCCTACTGGGCAGCACCCACTGACCACAGCAGAGACAAAATGACACTTTGGTGCCCCGTGGGGTTTAAT
Organism: Elephantulus edwardii; assembly: GCF_000299155.1. Taxonomy (NCBI): domain Eukaryota; kingdom Metazoa; phylum Chordata; class Mammalia; order Macroscelidea; family Macroscelididae; genus Elephantulus; species Elephantulus edwardii. The sequence continues at coordinate 1,371,306 of NW_006400087.1, forward strand.
GCAACTGTGCCTCCACTCCCAGCATGAGCAGCCACCCACAGCAGTTCAGGAGACTGGGGTAAGTGGTCGGAGAGGCTGGAGTTCAGAGATTACTGTTGCAGCAGATTCTCTGGGTGGCAAGGGCTTGAAATAATGAGATGATGACCTTTCAGTGAAAATGGCAGGGTCTTTCCTGGGCTGTGTTCAGCCTTACACTCATTTCTCATTAAGTCCACACATTTGGATTGCTGCCACGGTGCCGTTTTGGATGGACATGTAGGAAGGTGCTAGAGGAGAGGCAGCAGGCTCTTGTCAAGTTTCTTGTCCTGACAGGACAGATTCTGTTCTGTCATAATATTCACATCTGTTAAATCTAAAAGTCACTAGAAGAACATCCTTTCTCCAATTAAGTATAAAAGAGAAAGAACACAGCTTAAAGGATTTATCCATATGCTGCCCCATTATCTTGCTGATGACTTTGTTCAAAATGACTGCGTCTGGAAAGATCTGAAAAGCTATCTGATACATGTTGATGGTCACTCTTTTTTCTCAAAGGGGCTGACCCTAATGAGAGACCACGGGCTTGTTTACATCATGCCTTGGTGTAAGAGACTGTTCTGATGCTGTGGAATGGGAAAAAACAATAAGACTTTTCTATGTCATCTGGTTTTCTAATACTTGAGATGTGGAGTTCTGGGCCATAGGTTGCTGAGTGATACAAATGGTAAGACTGACATTTTGAACCCAACCTACTGAGGAGGTTGCTTCTGTAAAGATAACAGCTGAGAAAACCATAGGATACAGTTCTGTTCTGTCTGTAACACATAGAGTCTTCATGAATCAGAATCAACTCAATGGTGGTGGTGCTGGTGGTGGTGCTGGTGGTGGTTGTTTGCTATCGAGTCAAAACCGACCATAGCTGACTAGGTTTTCAGAGGCAGTAAATTGCACAGGGGGAGATTGCCATCCTTCTCTCATGGAGCAGCTGGTGGATTCGAATCTTTGGGATACAAGACTTTGGGATTACAGTGCTGCTTCTTACAACTATGCTACCAGAGCTCCTTAACTCACTGGTGGTGGTGTTTTTTGGGGTTATGTTCCATTGAGTCTCCTATGACTCATTGCAACCCTATAGCTACAGCATAATAATAGAGATATCCCATTCTCAGTCTTACCTGGTAAAATTTTTCAGTCAGTAAATCAACTCTCAGTAGGTTTTGAAGGAAGTATTTTCTCTGAATAAAAGTTTGTAAGAGAGAAACTGATTTGTTAGGTTTTTTCCCCTAGAAAGTCCATTTTGAATGAGTAACCTAAGTTAAGCTATACTTTAAATCTGAGATATATCTATATAGATATATAGATATAGATAGATAGATAGATAGATAGATAGATAGATAGATAGATAGATAGATATACACACACATACATATACATATATACACGCATATATACACGTATATACATATATATACATAAACATACATATATACATATCACCAACTACCTAGAGGAGCAAAGTCAGTGAGGAGAAAAAGAAATTCTATGTGGAATAAGTGCCTATCACAGTAATAAGATAACACTAACCTTCATATAATGGAAGTGGGATGGTGTCATATCAGAGACTCATTGTTGGGCTCTATTGGTGGCATATTCAGCACTCGGTGACTGGGTTACTGTAACCAGCTTAGCCTTAATGAGTGTAAGTCCACATTGCTGAGCCCATGCATACCAACCATCTGTGCCAAAATACGCAATTCATTCTTGAACCCATTCAGCATTGATAGGAGTGGCTGAGGAATGAGAATGAATATAACATCCTATCCACCTGACTGTTAAAGTCCTTCTCTGCTGAGGCCACCCTTTTAGGAGTAATCATTTGATTTACCAGTATTTCCACTTCTTGGCCCTTTCAAATTGGTTTGTCCATGCCTGTTCCTCATACTCCTTGTCACCAATTTCCTATTGAAGTTCTTCCCATGTGCCTGACCATTCAGTCAAACAATTTGCCTTATTCCTTGAATTGGCATACTGATTCATTTGACCATGTCCTCCTAAGCAAAATTAACATATAGAAGAAATATTAGCAATAAATACTTTGGCAGTGTAGTGGGGTCCTTCCTTAAGTGGGCCCAGCCTCCTTCATCTTGTGATGTGGTTCTATAAAGTAGCTTGTATCTGGGAATCAATTGTAAGGCCTTGACTAGTCTATCAATTCATGTAAGACAAATTCACTTGACCTAGAGTTCTTTTGGTTGTACAAATAAAGTAAATATTTACTTAGTGTCTCATATTTTTCTTACTTCTGTGAATACCATGACTAGAAATAAATCCATATGAGCTAGATTGTTTTGTTGGTTGTTTTTATTACTACTTTGCATTGACTATCTCTTGTAGTAACCAGGCCCATCTTGTATTCATTAAGTGCTACCACTTGGCCCCTAACACAATGAAACAGAGTCATCATCCCCACTATAGTTAGGTATATTTAATTTACTGAAGGTAGTTCTTGCTATCAAATGTAACTTATATACAATTGCAATCACTGCAGTCTTAAAGGATGCTGAGCTTCCTTCACAAGTTTGTTCTTCACCATTGTCATGAAAGGTGACATTTGCTAAACACTCCCTGTGGGTTTAATAGTCTAAATTCATACAAACATGATCATTTCACCAAGCCTTTGGATACCTTTATCTATATAATATATCAAGACAGGTCTAATACTTATTTCAACTTAAATTAGTATAGACTGAGGCTAAATCCATACTTCAGTAAACCAAGCCAAAAATTAGATATTTATGTAACCTCCTGATTTGAAACATTGTATGGAGAATCTGTGTTTAATGAACCTCTATAAATAAACTCATAATGATCCAACTTTGTGTTCTTTGAACCATTATATCCAGTAAAGTAATTTTTTACTTTTATTATTGTGATCATGACCCTGTACTTTTTTTTTCTTTTTTTATATTTTAATTTATTTATTGTTCATGTCAATGAACATCTACAGAGATTTTGG
>NW_006400087.1:1375748-1382844 GCF_000299155.1 Elephantulus edwardii
ATGTGTCTGTCATTGTACCAGTACCATGCTGTCTTGACTACCACGGCAGTGTAGTAGGATTTTAAATCAGGGAGTGAGATGCCTCTTACCTTTTTTCTATTTTTAAGGAGTGCTTTGCTTATTCGTGGCTTCTTTCCATTCCAAATGAAGCTGGAGATTGCCTTTTCCATCTCATTGAAGAATGGAATTGGTATTTGTATTGTGATTGCATTGAACATGTATATTGCCTTTGGTAGTATTGCCATTTTCATGACATTGAGCCTTCCTATCCATGAGCAAGGGATATTCTTTCACTTCTCCAAGTCTCTTTTTGTTTCTTGTAATAATGTTTTGTAGTTTTCTTTGACTAGATCTTTTGTGCTTCTAGTTATATTTACTCCCAAATATTTAATCTTGTGATTTATCTCCACTCTTAATAGCTATTTTCACATACATTTCAAAGGTTACTGTTTGTATTGGTTAGGAAACTCAAGCAATTATTTTGTAGTGTCATGGACCTGGGTAACACTTTGTACTTCACCTCTTCAGACTTGCTGAGATTTAAGCCAATGGTGGTGGTTCAGAGTCACCTGCTGTTCCATGGGAGGAATATGAATGATCTCTTTCTGTGTGGTTTACAGCCTCCCAAAACCTGCTGAAGAGTCCACTTTGAGTCATTTCTTATTTCATAGCAATGGATCTGGGGTTTTTATAGGTCTAGATGCAAAAATGTGGCACTGATGCAGTGCTTGCTGGTTCTTTGTTCTTTGCATGGAGCCAGTGTCCAGACTGAAGGAAGAAGGCTCTGTAGGGCAACACTGACCTTAGTTGTTCTGAATAGCGAGAGGGAAAGAAGAGGTATAGGAGAGAGAGAGAACATGTATGTGAACTCGGTAAACACTGTTTTCTTTCCTGCCTTGGTGATATAATCTAGTCCATGAAAACCACCCTAGTACAAGGTCAGTGAAGACCAAAGCAAGGGGAAGAAATCAGGAAGTTAAAAAGCTAAACAGAAGGGTTCAAAAGGGAGTTCCAGAAGACAAAGCAAAGTGTTACAATAAAAAACGTAAAGACTTGTTTTTATTGTTATGTGCTGTCACGTCACCTGTGACTCTTAGTGACCCTATGTACAACAGCCCTAAACCCTGCTCTATCCTGTTTCAGTCTTATTGTCTCTGACATACCTACACGCATTACCCCAGTCACTGAAACAATCCATCTCATCAAGGGTCTTCCTCTCCTCACTATCCCTACACCCTCCCAAGCATGATGTCCCTCTCCAGGGACTAGAGAAGTGGAAGAATATCCCTTGTTCATGGATAGGAAGACTCACTATCGTGAAAACGACAATATTTACACATTCAATGCAATCCCAATACAAATACCAATTCCACTCTTCAATGAGATGGAAAAGGCAATCTCTAATTTCATTTGAAATGGAAAGAGGCCCTGAATAAGCAAAGCACGCCTTAAAAAGAGAAATAAGGTAGGAGGCATCTCACTCCCTGATTTCAAAACTTACTACACTGCCGTGGTGGTCAAGATAGAGTGGTACTGGTATAATTACAGAGATATAGATCAGTGGAATAGAATAGAAAATCCAGAAATCAGTCCATCTATCTAAGGTCAATTGATTTGTGACAAAGAGACGAAATCAGTTAAGTGGGGAAGTGACAACCTTTTTAACAAATGGTGCTGGGAAAATTGGAAAACTACCTGTAGAAAACTCAAGCAAGAACCACACCTCAACTCCATACAAAAAAATCAACTCAAAATGGATCATGGACCTAGGACTAAAACTAAGAACATTTCATTAAAGAAAAGCTTGGAAGAACTCTAGAAGTCCTAATCCACAACATAAGCAGTCTTCCAAGCAACCTGAAAAATCTACAACCAGGAGAGGATGAAATAGATGAATGGGACCTTCTAAGAATCAAATCTAAAAATTTCTTCAACAGAATAAAAAGGGAATCCACAGACTAGGAAAAAATATTTGGTAATGACATGTCTGATAAGGGACTTACATCTAGAATTTATAAAATACTTGAGCACCACAGCAAGATAAAGGTGAATAACCCAATTGAAAAATGGGCACAGGATATGAACAGACACTGCACAAAAGAAGACATTCAGATGGCGAACAAACACATGAAGGAATGTTCAAAATCCCTAGCTCTAAGAGAGATGCAAATCAAAACAACTATGAGATACCATCTCACCCCAGTCACAATAGCAAAATTTAACAGAACAGCAAACAACAAATGCTGGCGAGGTTGTGGAGAAACTGGAACCCTTATTCACTGTTGGTGGGAGTGTAAAATGGTGCAACCTCTATGGAAGGCTGTACAGCACTTTCTCAACAATTTGCAAATAGAGATACCATTTGACCCATCAATTCCTCTGCTGGGAATATACCCCACAGAAACCATAACTGCCACCCAAGCAGATATATGCACACCCATGTTTATTGTGTCTTTGTTCACAGTAGCAAAGAGTTGGAAACAGCCTAAGTGCCCATCAACAAACGAATGGATAGAGAAGCTCTGGTCTATTTACACATCGGAATACCACGCTGCATTGAAAAACAAGGAACTCATGAAATATTATTCAAAATTGGTGACCCTGGATGACATTATGCTGTGTGACAAATACTTCATAGTGCCACTGTTGTAGAACGGAACTGACATCAGGGTTGGGGTAAGACTGAGAAAGATTGGATAAATTATGTATACTGCATTGAAACAGATGAGGGAGAGAACAGTTTAAAAGCTATATACCAAAATTTTCCACACATTTTCAATCTATGTGTGGAAAAAGATCAGTTGAGAGGCTGTATTTATGAGGAAGAATGTGGTATCAGGATTGGCAGAAGACTCATCAACAACATGCCTTATGCAGATGACTCAACCGTGCTTGTGGGAAATGCAGAGGGCTTGAAGCATTTGCTGCTGAAGGGCAAGGAGTGCAGTCTTCAATATGTTTTAAAATTCAATACCAAGATGACAAAACTCACCAGTGAGCCAAATGGCAGCACCATGATACATGGAGAAAAGATTGAGTTTGTTAACAATTTCAGCTCGCTTGGTTCCACAGTCAACAGTCTATAGTCTTGGCACCAGCAGTCAGAAAATCAAAAGATTAATTACATTGAGAAAATCTGCTGTAAGGGACCTCTCCAGAGTGCTAAAGACCAACAATTTCAATCTGGAAACTAAAATATGCCTGATCCAGTCTTTGCAATTACTTGCTATGTATCCAAGAACTGGACAGTGACCAAAGATGACAGAAAGTTGAGTTGTGGTGCTAGAGAAATGTGTTGCATGGACTGCCAAAAGAACAAACAAGTCTGTCCTAGAGAGGGTGAAACCAAGTTGCTCCTTAGGGGCAAAGCTTTTTTTTTCCCCTACTAGTTTATTTACAAATTAGAATACATTGTTTTCAAGAACAAATTCTTTCCATTTCCCTCATTCCACCACCCAGCAAATTGTACAACCCCATGCACATCCTTATTTCTATGCTTCCAACGTCTCCCACCTTTATTGGACCCTTATACTCATTCTACAATAATGGTTTTATAAAATATTTACCCTTGTGGGACTGAGTTCACTCAACATAATGCTCTCCAGCCCCTCCCAAGTTAGAGGCAAAGATTTTGAAGCTCTGTCTCACATACTTTGGGCATATTGCCAGGAGGGACAAGTCCTTGCAGAAGGACATCATGTTTGGAAAGTAGGAGGGACAGCACAAAAGAGGAAGACCCTGGATGAAATAGATTGACACAGTGGCTGGGATAATGGTGTTAAGTGTGTCAGAGATGGTGAAACTGGCTCAGAATAGGACAGGGTTCAGAGCTATTATATATACAGGGTCACTATTAGTTACAAGCAACTAGATAGTACATAATAACAGTAATGTTTAGAGATGGCATCCTTGAGTGGCAGTGCCTACCAACCAAAAGGTCAGGGAATCAGGCCCTTAGATACTGCAGAAGAAAAGCAGTCACTTCCACAAAACTAGCCAATGATTAACCTGTGGAGCACAGTTTAATTTGATACGTGTGAGCTGCGGTGAATTAGAGTTGATCTGACAGCACCTGAGTTTTTACCTTTGGATGTGTTGTGCAAATACACCCTGTCATATTATATTCCAACACCAGATCAGCCAGTCTGGTCTCAGGGACTCAGAAGCATGACATCTGTCTGTCTCTGCAGCCCCCTCCTTTCACCCACTCAAACCTCAATGTAACTTCTGCTTCTCATTGTGTGTATGCACTTTCCCATTTACTAGTGTCTTACAGGAGCTGAGATTCTTAATCAAGGGTGGCAAGATGGCATCATTTGAGGAAAGTCTTTATTAATTTCTCTTACATTTTTGTTGATGTGAAATTTCAATAATGCATATAAAAGTAGAGAATGTCTATGTTCCTCCTACTATGTATTTTAAGACCTTATATGACTTCATGCTTAGAAGGATAGAGGGTCAGTGCAATAGAGGAAGCCCCTAAATGAGAATGATTGACACAGTAAGTGTGGCAAATGGATTCAAGTGTGATAGTAAAGTTGACTCAAGATAGGGCAGAGTTCAAAGCTGCTGTTCAGAGGGTGAGAATGACAACAACAGCAATAACATGCATTTCGTAGTGTATTAAAGAGGGATTTCCATTAAGCTCTTTATTGAGCTCACCTCAGTTGACTGTGTTTTAAGGCAAGCAGGAGCTTAGCCCACATGTGACAGTTCTTATCAGGCCACCCTGATGCACTCTCCCTCTCACACATGATGCTTTTCCTTTGCAGAACGGTGTCTGGAAGATCATGAGCTGGTGGCCCAGGTGGAAAGCACCATGGCAAGTGAAAGTAAATTTTTATTCAGGAAGAATTATGCAAAATATGAGTTTTTTAAAAATCCTATGGTGAGTCTTACCTATTTGGGTTTGGGGTTTGTAATCCTGGGATCCATGCTCAAGTTTAGCAGAATCTGCCTTGTAAAATCATCAACTTGAGATCATGACTTCAAACTAATTCAGTCACAGCTGACACAGTGATATTGGAGCAGACTTAAGTTTGTAAGAACAAAAATCGGAATGGAAAGAATTGCTGGTCACAATCCTGTTGTGGGAGACTCACTAAGCATAGGTTATCCTCAGGAGACTGACTCAGGAAAGTGGGTTATTGGCAGCTCTGTGGAGAGTGACACACATTCAAAATGGCACTATCTGCCATTTTTCAGCTTCATTTTACTGTTTCTGCCTCTGTGTAGTCAAGGGATTATGTTGTTAGGCAATGCACATGGCCATTTTATTCTTAAAAAGGAGATTACATTTCTAGTAAGGTGTCTGTCTACCCATTATTTTTTCCATTCAGCTTATCATGCCGATACTCCTACATTTCACGTATTTGGGCCTATTTGTATGTCCCTTCCTCAGCCATTCCCTGGGAAGAACCAGTTCAAAGCTCTCCTTGAAATTTATGGGGTAGCTCATAGGTTTGAGAATTTCATTAATTGTTATTTAACTACACAACGCTTGCTCACAGCTCTCAAAATCTGGTGTATAACTGCATGCCTTTGGATTGGCCCAAGGTTACTGTCTTCTACAAATAGTAATAGTGCAGAGAGGATTAGTGTCTAAGTCTTGTTGTTGTTGTTGTTATGTGCTGTCGAGTCACTTGCGACTCATAGCGACCCTAGGACAACAGACCTAAACCCTGCTCTATCCTGTGCCAATCACACTGACTCCGACACACCCATCCCGTTTATCCCAGTCACTGAATCAATCCACCTCATAGAGGGTCTTCCCGTCCTGCACTGTCCTTCCACCCTCCCAAGCATGATGTCCCTCTCCAAGGACCGGTCCCCCCTTACAACATGTCCAAAGTATGTCAGATGAAGCCCCAGAATCCTTGCCTCCAAAGAGCTGCCCAGTTTAACCCTCTCCAGGATGAATCTGTTTGTTTTCTTGGAAGTCCATGGGACATTCAGTACTCTTCTCCAGCACCACAGCTCAAAGGCATCAATTCTCTTTCTATCCTCCCTAGTCATTGTCCAACTCTCTGATGCATAACAAGTGATTGCAAAGACCATGGCCTGTATCAGACACACCTTAGTCTCCAGAGTGGCACCATTGCTCTTCAGTACTTTGGAGAGGTCTTAAGTGGAGGAAAGCCTGGTTTTTCTATATGTTTTGAAAGTTCTTAGTTGAATTGGACATACTGATCAAGAGTGTGAAACATACTCACTCAAGAGAAGACACACTCATTTTCACTTGTGTTCTCTGTAAATTACAAACATTACTTAGGGCTATTTGTGGAAGAATGAATAGAGAGTAGGTACCTGGATATATAGAAATAGTTTCCTTGATTTTTCTTTCCTCTTTTTAAGGGTGGGACTCATTCACTGAACCTCCCAGAGCAGAATCCCCACACCTCTCACTGTGTTCACTCTTATCCCAGTCAGCAGGCAGAGCCCACTCAGCTTCTAATTTGGATCATTTAAGTGCTGTTTGGGGCTGGAGTGAGGAATTTGATAACTATTTCTAAAACGGCACCAGAAGAAGGCTTTTATCACACAACTGCATTCCCCTCCACTTTTAGGAACCCTGTCTCATGTAATGCACTTATGCTACAGCTTTATTAGACTTGTCATCACCTTTTGTATGACTCCTCGCCAGCGGATTGTTAAAGTCTGTCACTTGCATGGGAGGAGATTACCCATATTCTTCCCTCAGAGCAGTGAGTAGATTTGAACTGCCTGTCTTAGGGTTGACAGTGCAACTGCTTAAACACTAGTCTGCCAGCACATTTTTTTTTGTCCTGGAGAGAGCTGCAAGGCAAAAATTTAGCTCTAAACATAGTACATATGGTACACTTGAATTTGACAATTACAGAAACTGAATACAGGCTTTTGAATGCAGTGTTTCCACTATGTGATGAGATGGCTTTCCCCCCCTTTTTTATTTTATTAATTTAGTTTGTTTATTTTTCGTTTCAATGAACATCTACAGAGATTCATTGTTGCACCCTTCTCCCCGCAACAGCCCCCCCACCCGTTTGCTCCTCTCCTTGAAAAGCAAAAGAAAAACTCCCTCATTGATACACAACCCCCCCGCACCTCCCCAAACCCC
>NW_006400087.1:1383976-1431269 GCF_000299155.1 Elephantulus edwardii
GGATCATGGACCTAGGACTAAAACCAAGGACTGTAAACTTCATTCAAGAAAAGCTTGGAAAAACTTTAGTAGTCCTAATCCACAACATAAAGAGTCTTCCCAGTATTCTGAAAAATTTACAACCAGGAGAAGATAAAAGAGTCTTCCCAGTATTCTGAAAAATTTACAACCAGGAGGAGATGGCTTTAAAGAAAATGTACAGAGTGGCCCTGTAGGTTAAGTTTTAATTGTGATATGCCTATATGTAAGTATACTGATTTCCCATTTACAGGCTAACCTTTAACACGTTTGTGTTTCTCCATTTCCTTAGACTTTCTTCCCAGAGCAGATGGTTACTTGGTGTCAGCAGTCCAATGGCAGTGTTCCCCAAAGCCAGCTTTTACAGGTACTGGGCAAAAATGGACCTCTATATAGTCAATGCTGTTGGTTTTACCTCTTGGAGTGGTTTAAATAACCGAAAATAAATGTTTAATTGGGAAATGTGCATGTAGACAGGATCTTTCAAACTGAAACACACCCTTGTAAACAGGATATACTTATAAGAAACTCAAGTAGTACAGTTCTAAAGCATAGGCAGACCAGGGGCAGGCTAATGGAGAGGATTATAGAAAAGACTGCAGAAGGACGAAGTGGACAGACCAGTGGATGGACTGGATGGGTAGGCAGGACAGAGAAGACTGCAGAAGGATCAGGTGGACAGACCAATGTATGGACTGGATGGACAGGCAGGACAGAGGAGACTGCAGAAGGACCAGGTGGACAGTTTAATGGATGGACAGACAGGAAAGAGGAGACTGCAGAAGGGACAGATGGACATATTGAGGCAGAGCATCTTCTCTGAGTCTGGCTACTTCATGTATGTAACACACAACCCAGGACAGCCCAGCTGTTTGACCCACAATGAAAGGACAGAGTTGAGTAAATAGAAGAATGGCTTCATATCTATAAAGATTCTTCTGTGTAAGTAACCTATTGCACATGTGAATAGGAGAGCCAGTCCACTTCTTTTCTGAAGTTGAGTCCAAGCAGAGCACGGCCTACAGGCCTCATTGCCCTTGTATGTGCTGTCCTAGGTTTGAGAGTGGGAGCGGGCAGGTGTTGCTCCTGGGCCATTAGAAGTGTGTCAGTAAGTCCAAGAATCAGCAGTTCACAGGGCACTAGCAGGGCCCAGGTGGCCTCACATTCAGATCTGACAGGAGCGACAGGAATTTTGCTCTACAGGAATCAGCCCCTCCTGCCCCACTGATCTCAGGGCAGTCTTGCTCTGAAAGATGAGCAATTCCTGGCACCAGCATATGAGCCCTTTGGACGCTTCGCATGTCCCTCTGTTCCTGAAGTGTTGTCCACAGTGATTGTCTTCACTGGGCCATGGTACAGGATGAGGGCATTTCTCTCCTTTTACTGTGAGGCCGGCTTGTGTTCTTGAGACCTGATGCTCAAGACTGGTGCAGCAGCATGAGACTAGCACAGTGCTGTCTGCCTCCCCATCTGTCCACAGATGACAAGCTGCCCTCTTGTGGTCCAGCAATAAGGACAAGCCGTGTTCCCTGCTGGCCTTACCTCTGAGATAGCCCTTATCCTGTCCTCACCAAGAGGAAGATCAAGGCATGGTTTGCTTTGGAAGCCTTCCTCCTACTAATGCCAAGGCTTCCTGTTAGAAGGGTACCTGCAGAAATGGATCATCCCCTAGGAACTATAGACAGCAGGCAGATGAGAGATAGTGGGGCAACATCCATACCCTTATTTGAGGGGCAGGTGGAACAGAGGCCAACAAGGTGATCACTGTCCACAGCACTCCACAGCAGTCCCGGGCATGTCCTTTCCCTGTCACGCTGCTATGGTCATGCTGGGGCTGGTTCCTGTATTGAAATGCAGGTTCATACAAAATGTCCTGGCTTAAAAGGACAAGTATTACTAGATGTTTTTCACCAATGCTAGAAAGATCAATTTGCTCACAATATGTTTAAATACTAATTATGTTCTTTTACAACACCAATTTGATTGTAACTTCAAGATGTCTAAAAAGAAAAATATCTCAAAACTCTCAAACTCATTAATGTCCAGTCAGAACTGACACATAGCTGATACTCCAACAGGTTTTCAGAGGTTTTAAATCACACAGAAGGCTATTGCCCATCTTTCTCTGAGGAGCATCTGGTGGATTTGAACCTTTGGGTTAACAGCACAACTCTCTACAGACTACACCACCAGAGCTCCCTTCTGAAGACTCTAAATACCAAAAAAAAGTATTTGAACAGTTTGAATGTCTGACATGTCACAATGTTAGCCATATTAATGACATACTCGCTTTAATTATTTCCATTAACATTACTAACTTAAAATTTCTTCAACAGAATTTTTTAAACTCCAACAGTTGTCCTGAAATTCAGGGCTTTTTGTACATAAAAGAGCTGGGCAAGAAGTCTTGGAAAAAGCTATATGTATGCTTGCGAAGATCAGGACTTTACTGCTCCATGAAAGGAACTTCCAAGGTAACTTGAAAAAAGATAGCAATTATCAGTGACTCCTACACCACTTTTTAGGCTGCTAGCCTTGTTTTAGAATGGAACTTTGACTGTTTGAAGCTGGCAGCAGCTTACTAATTGTATCACAGACAAACAGGGAGTTCCTTGTCTTCAGAAGAAACCTGGGATGAACAGCCTAGGAACCTCTCAGAGATGTCACTGGGATTTGCTGTAGGGCCCCTTCCTTTGATGAGGGAGAAAAGGGACCACTTGCCAGCCCCTTCACTGCAGTGCAACTTCTAGCAGCCACCATGTTGTCCCTCTGTCCATAGAGGTTTGATCACTTGCTATCGCTTCACTGTGGGTACAGCCTCCAGCAGCCACCGTGCTGTCCATAGATGTTACATGTTGCAGAGATGCAGGGCAAGTTTTAGCAGAGCTTCCAGATCTGGCTGTGGACTGAACAGCGTTCCGTTCCACTTGCATTGGGTCCATGTGCTGCAAAGGCCAGCTGGAATGCTGACAACACGTTTTCATATACATTTCCTCACTGCAGGTGTGGGCAGGGCAACCTTCTCTTCCACTGCAGAGTTTTCAGAGATATTGGCTCTATCCTCCTAAATAGACAGCTAGGATCTACACTAGACAAAAGGTGTTTGCATCTTAATGCCTGTCTTAATGTCTCTGGGGTAATTTGCCCTGTGTGTGAGCCACCTTCTCGGGGGACACAGATGTGAATGATGGATATGGCTGGTGGCCTCACAGGAGAGAAACTGGTCAGAGGACTCTCTCTCCAGGCCATCTGTGGGATCCCATCTGCAGGATCTTACCTCTGTGCACCTTCATACACCCTGCAGCGGGGCCTTGCCAGCCAAAGGAGTTCACCTTCTGAGAGCTGCTCTGTGAAGACTGGGAAGGGAAGGGGCTGAGCCAAGGTCTGTGATGTCTGCATGCTGGGGAATGTGAGCAGGAGACAGGGAACAGTGTGGACAATACCCCTCCCTAGAGGGGCAGCTCCTTAACTCTCACATCCCTGCTCTCACAGGCTGCTCACACCACACACACACTGTTCCATCAGAGGCAGTGTCCACCCCACCATGGGAAGCACAGCAGTGGAGAACCCCCTGGAAGGGAATGTGACAGGTGTCAGTAGTCAAATAAAGCTGTGGGCTCTCCTGACAGGCAGGTTGCTCACTCTGGACAGGATGATCTAACTGCCCTTTGTTTTTGTGTATCTCCTCCTGGATTTCACTTTGGAGTTTGATTAGGCAGAAGTAGCAAGTACATTCTAACCATCAAGAGGGTTTGTTGCTGCTTTCAGGCGAGTGAGACTGAGGAGGACTGTTTTTTATCTAGCCCTCATTACATTTATTGCCTGCAGTAGATCTAGAATGCAGGCTGGTGGGAACTGTGCGTTTTAACGTAACACATTGCCCTCTGCTGGCGAAAATGCTGAAAGCACCTCTCTGTGCTAAAAGTTGCTCTCTCATGCACAGGAGCCCAGGCACCTGCAGCTGCTGGCGGACCTGGAGGACAGCAGCATCTTCTCCCTGATTGCTGGGAAGAAGCAGTACAGTGCCCCTACTGACCACGGCTTCTGTATAAAGGTACTTACCATGACCACAATTGTAGAATCCACAGTGAGAACCAGAGTTGACTTGATGTTCATGTTCAACAGAAACACACTGTACACACGGCTTTTCACACTGTATCTCCACATTCACATAAAAATGTTCATGGCCCATGGTATGCAAGCCCTTGAGTGGCTACCAAACTGAAGGGAAGGAAGTACAGATGCAGACAAGGCTGGGTGATGGGTGACATTGCCTCCCAAACAGGGCTGCACCAAGAGCAAGGGAAAAAGAAGCCAGTGAGGGGAGAAGACCCAGCCCAGCCAGCTTGTTGGCGCCCCCCAGATGATCTGCTGCCCTCTCTGTGGACTGTGTTCACTGGAACATCAGACAGGGGAGGCTGCCTCACCACCACCCTCTGTGTGCATGCACCTGAGTGCACACATGCAGCACAGCACATATGTACATGAATGCACACAGCACACTTAAGTGTTTATGCACTGCATATATGCATATAACATGAACTTGTGTGTATAACATGCATATATACATGTGCAAATACACAGTGTTCTTTTTGACTAGAGAAGTAGAAATATTATTGATATTCATGATAGTCTGAAATGTTCATTGAATGACTGCTATGGATTCACACTCTGTGAAAGGTTTTATGTTCTTTACCTTATCACCTTCATAGTAAGGAGAGCCACTAAGTCAACTCCATAGCTTAGGTCAGGGAACTGGTGAGGCCATGTGCTTGTTTCTCATTCCAGGCCTGCTGACTTCTAAACTCAGGGGTTAACCCTGAACCCAGGAGAGAGGGGAGCTGCTCTGTAAGCTGTAAGCCAAGAGGAAATGCCACCCACAGTGCTTCAGACTGCCCTCTCTCAATGAGGCTGTCAGAATGGTCAGGGACACACACATACTTGCTGTGTGGACACTCGCTCTCACTAGCACCTGGTCTGCAGGCTGGTGTCCTCTATCTGGTTGTCAGAGATGTGCTCACATACTCGCTATGTAAACACTCTCACTCACCAGCTATTTGCAGGCTGATGCCAGTCACTCATAGAGGGTCATCAGTGTCTTACAGATTCTTAATTGAATTCTCATGGCTTAACGGGATCAGGGTCCACTAGCACTGTGCTTTATGTCTTTCTGCAGAAGGTTCACATGGAGATTCAGTTGACCACTCCCTCCACAGTGGTTCTCCTTCTCCTGCCTCTTCTGCTCACTTTCTGTCAGTTCCCTTGTCAGAGATGTACATCTACCTCTCCCTTTCCTTCCCTCCCCCTCTTCCTCAGGCTCCTGAATGCCCACCTTGGACAATTCTTAGCCTCTCGTGGCTCATCCTACAGTGGCTGCCCCTGCCCTACTACCTCCTCCATCTCGCTGAGCATTTGGGGAGCTTGCTTCTGTAACTTGGGGTGTGGAGGGAGTAGGGTTTCCACTTTCTCTTGACTAAGTTTAACACCCCTTCTAGTTATTCCTAAGCATCACTACTATCTTGCAGTGCTGTTTTTCTTTCTCCTCTGCAAGTCCCTGAGCACCAGCTGAGATGGTTTATTATCTAGATAATAAAGGCCACACAGCCTGTTGTTCATCCCCAAGGGTTCTGTGATAGAGGTGTGTCAAGTAAGTGAAAGAATGGACAGTTAACACAAAGGTGTGTGGGTGTAGAGGGGTGTGTGTATGTGTGAGCAAATCCATGTTCCCTCCTCAGGTAGTGTCCCTGCTGGTTTCAATTTGTGTGAGATTCAGACTCACATGAACATGAGGTACTTTTCTGGTTCCATGTGTTGCACTTACGGTGTTTTCTTGGTGCTTCCTTTTAGCCAAACAAAGTGAGGAGTGAAACTAAAGAGTTGAGGCTGCTCTGTGCAGAAGACGAGCAGAGCCGTTCCTGTTGGATGACAGCCTTCAGGCTCCTCAAGGTACCTCGTGTCTCTCTGATGTCTGGGTGCATGATAGACCATTTTCCATCTGCTCTTTCTTATATTCTGCTTATCATGTACTTAAGCACCTTTCTAGATAGGATCTTCAGAGCTGCCAGCAGAGGTTTTACTGTTAGCTGTGTTAGAATCAGGTCTCCTAGCCTCATGACATTCAGAACTAAATAATTCTTTTTCTGTCCAGGAATTGGGTACATCCTGTGCACTATAGGATCAACAGCCCTGATCTGCATGCATTAGATGCCCTTGTCACTAGCCAGCCAGCTGAGACAATCAGCGGTGCAGCGATGTCTTGCATACATCGCCAAGTATCCCATGGTGTGGAGAGAGCTCACCTCCTGTGGTAAACATTGGATCAGAGGAACAGGAATAGAAAATCGGAGTTGTGGGGATGGAAAGAAAGAGTCTCGCTTGCCAGAAAGGTGGTTTCCACAGTTGAGCATCCTCATCCTCAGATCTGCTTCTGAGGCTTTCAAAAGGCTGAAGCATAAGCCGAATCTGATGAACTGTAGCACTCCTCACAGCTCCCCAAAGGAGTCACTTCTGTGCACAGTATGTTCTGGAAGAATGATTCCCTGGAACCACCTGGGGAATAGTGCCCTGGACAGCAGTTTTGTAGCAGTTGCCAAAGTAATACTATACAGCTGTTTTACTGTAATGGCCTTGTCCCATTATACAAAAAAAAAAAAAAACTTCCAGTATAAAATAGTAATAAAAATCAGAATGCAGAATGGCATTTTCAGAGCAAGTTATATCTGTGTGGAGAAAAAGGGAAAAAGAAATACGTATTTATATTTGCTAGTGTGCATGCAAAAATTCCTTAATACTGCAAGTGGGGAAAATATAAAAAGACTGTCAAATAAAGAGATGTTGTGTGGAGAAATGGGTGTATCTATGCAATTGGAGGACAGGAGGGTGGGGAGCACCTTTAGAATGTGTGCATGCTGCATGTGAGTGAATGAGTGGATGTGAGAGGAGTGTGTGTGTGTGTGTGTGTTTGAGAGAGAGAGAGTTGTCTGACATTTTTTAATATTGCAAATGTATCCTTTGCTTTGGAAAGAAAAAAGTAAAGGGGAAAAATGAAATTCTGGTCTGACTTTTTAAACATTACGTTACAATTTTACTGTACATGATAGGCAATCTATTTAATAAGTTGTTGACTATTGTTGAACAAAAACAGCAGATGTCTCCTTTGCCACTTTAACAAAACTAGTATTAATAATTGACACAGCTGCTAACATTAATATAATGTACTAATTTTAATGTAGTATTACTGAGAGGTTTGGGTTTTTGTGAAGTTGTTTTTTAAGCATCTACTCTTATGCATCAGAGAGTTGGACAATGACTAGGGAGGGTAGAAGGAGAATTGATGCCTTTGAGCTGTGGTTCTGGAGAAGAGTATTGAATGTACCATGGGAAACGAACAGATTCATACTGGAGAGGCTTAAACCAAGCTATTACTTGGAGACAAGGATTCTGGGGCTTCCTCTGACATACTTTGGACGTGTTGTAAGGAGGGACAGCACAGGAGGGGAAGACCCTCTATGAGGTGGATTGATTCAGTGACTAAGGTATCGGGATGAGTGTGTCAGAGGCAGTGCAGTTGGCACAGGATAGAGCAGGGTTTAGGGCTATTGTACTAGGGTCGCTATGAGACGCAAGTGACTTGACGGCATATAACAACAACAGCAGCAGCACTGTGGGCCAGATAGTTCATTACTTTACACTCACTACTGTAATTAATCCTGACCGTTGTCCTAAGACATCAATACCATCATGAAGCCCATTTGACAGATGACAAAGATGAAGCCCATCTTTATCTTATTTCTTATTTCCTTTATCCTAAGGTCTGTTTGCTTAAGGACCTCCAGCCACATTTGTGTTCTTGGCCCTGGTGCCTTGCATAAATATCCTGGTTCTTGGACAGAGGCTGGAGCCCAAATGGGACTGAGCTCAGTGAGAAACGCTGGACTTGTCCTGCCTGGCTCCTCCCTAAACTCCTGAGGCCAAGTACTGCCGAGTGCTCAGACATAAGAACCTGAAGGAAGGTTATTGTGGCATGGCCTTCCTCACTTCCTTGCTGGATGCCTTGGTGATTCCAGAGTATCCCTTGTTCCTTACCAGGAATGGTTGTGGTCCCTTTAGAGGAAAGGATCTGCACCATCTTCTCTGAATGTGGACAGACTAAGTAGATGCCAGACTGCGTGCTTTTGAGGGTGGGACTTGAGAACTTGAGTGTAAGTGGGACAACTCCTTGCAGCTACAGCGTCTCTGAACCCATTTATAACCCAGACCCTTCTATAGAGAGGTGCCATCTATTTTTTTTTATTGAACACCCAAGAACTTTTTATAAAGAAATTAGTTATCATCTTTTAAGTTAAATAAACCTGTAAAAATAAATCTGTCTTGGATGAAGTGCAGTCAGTGTGCTCCTTTGAAGCAAGGATGGCGAGATTTCATCTCACATACTTTGAACATAGTGTCAGGAGGGGCCAAGTCTTAGAAAATGACATCAGTAATGGAAATGTAGATCAATCATCTGCAAAGAGAGAAAGCCCTTCAATGAGGTGGACTGACACAGTGACTGCAGTAATGAGCTTAGGCACAGCAGAGGTTGTGAGTTTTGCCCTGGATCAGGCAGGGGAAGGGTCCCTGTGCATCAGGGCTCCATGTGGAAGTCCCCAGTGACCACAGTGAGGGGCAGCATGCTGCATCTTTGAGAGCCCAGACAGGCAGGCTTTCTTTAAAAAGCAAAACAAAATAATCCATCTTATGCTCACATCTGCATTAGAGACACCTAGAATTGCTGTCTTCAACTTTATAGAAGTATGCTTTAAAAGGACAAGACCAGCTGATACTTGCTTTTCTCCCTTATTCCTTTTATTACTTGAAACCTTCCTTAGATACTATGGAGGCTGTGCAAAGTATTAAAACTTAAAATAGCTACAGTTCTCTATTATCTCTTCCCTTCCCACTTTCATCTTCTAGAAGTTTTTTAAAAAAATAAATAATAACTTGTACAGAAATTCTTCCCCAAGAGGGAGGTCTTGCTTCCTCAGTGCCAGATTCTGTAATGAATGGGTGCTCCGGTTCTAAAGGCTTGGCCACGGAAATAAAAATTCCAGTGCACGTTCAGTAAGATGACAGTCAGACAAAGCTAGAGAATCCCTGTAGAGTGCCCTTAAAGTCCAGAAGGAAATGTCACAAACCAAGCAAGGTCCTTAGCCAACAGAGGCACAGTGGCCCAGATGCAAGTAGCACAGTAGTCCAGAAGGTCCAAGAAGTTGTGCCGAGCAAATGTAAAATGTGGTAGCATTGGCTTGTGTTTCCTAGGTGCTTGCCACATGCCAAGGGCTTTGTGTGTCTCATCTCCTTTCCACCTCACGAGAGCCTCTGAATGAGCCTCTGCCCATATAACACAGAGAAGAGTCCTAATGAGGTTGAAAGTCAGGGAGACTCCACATCTCTGGGGTGGAAGCTATGTAGGAGTTGCAGCAGCACTCCTGATGGCCAAAGTGTGTTTTGAGCCCTTCTGCATCTCATGTATCCCTACTGCTTATACACACACCCATGTTCACTACCACTTCTGATAAATGTCTAGACCCTTCATTTCCAAAAGCCAGTCACCTGGTTAGTGAAGGACAGAGGTGAGGTTTCCTCTAGTCCATGGCAAAATGAAACAGATAGCATCAGTGTAGTCAGGTCTGTGTGTGGTGTATGGTGAACTTGTGGGCAGCCACCACCATCTGTCAGTGGTAACTTGTATGATGCTTCCAGACAGACTTTGAAGTTCCTCTATTAGTCACACACAAGCACACACACACAGAGCACTAACCACTAAATCCCTGTGAGTCACAGCAGTCTGTCTGCATCAGCCATAGAAAGGCTGTGAGCTGGCACCTCGGGCTGTCCCTTACAGCAGCTGTGTTCTAGTAGGAGATTTATGCTGAAATAGCCCTTATCCTGTGAAATTTGATTGATAGTGGATGGTAAATTATTGACCATTGCTTGCACATGTGTAAATTGTCTTAACTAGAAAATTAATTGGAAACATTAAGTCTGTCATGATTGCTTTTTCCAAAATGTTATTCTTAAGTAAAATTTTAAAGTTCAATGACTACTCCTTTCCTTTTATTCTATTCTCTATAAGATGATCTCTTCAATCTGTTGTTGTTAGGTGTCATCTAGTCAACTGTGACACATAGTAACCCTATGAACAATAGATCTGAAACTTGCCATGTCTTGAGCCATCCTCACAGTTTCTGATACAGTCACCATGTCTGCCCATACTGTTGAAAGTCTTGCACTCCTGTGCTTACCCTCTATCTTCCCCAGCATCTTGTCCTTTTCCAAGGATTGGTCCCTTTAACAATATGCCTAAAATACATGAAACAAGGTTTCATCATCCTTGCCCTTAAGAAACACTCTGGTTGTGCTCTCTTCAGGATAGATTTGTTTATTCTTTTGGAAGTCTGTGGGCTGCTCAGTACTCTCCTCCAACACCACAGCTCAAAGGTATTGATTCTTCGTATGTCATCTTTATTCATTGTCCAAGTCTTCATTCTAGTGGTTCCCAAATTTAACTTTTCATATGCAAATCCTTATTTATCCCCGTCTGTAGAGTAGAAAATAGTAGCACAGCCTCTCCCCACCCCAGAGCAGAAAGCAGATAAAGAATCCCATATCCCATAGCCAAGGCCCATGGTACCTCTAGAACCACACCAGTAGCAGGAGGTTTGTTTATTTGTTGTTGACTCACTGACTTTACTCAACAGTTGTAGCAAAAATGGAGTTTATTAGGGACAGAAAGTAGAGTAGGGGAGGCAAAGAATATCACAAAATGCAAATCCAGGTTTAGCCACATTAACAGAAAAACCTAATTCCTTAACTAGTAAAAGTCTTGGTTTCAGTTCAGCATTCCAAACTCAAGAAGCCTCTGGTTTCTTCAAGCAGCAAGCAAGGTTTGCCTCAGTGTAGGTAGATAGATAGATTAGATAGATAGATAGATAGATAGATAGATAGATAGATAGATAGATAGATAGATAGATCACCTTCCATTATCAGACAAGAACAGTAAAAACCTTTAACTGTGACCTTTATCTCAAGGCTCCTGTGGTTACACCACATTTTCTCCACAGCAATGCCACAGTCTCTCCACCACCATTACCACAATCTCATCACCAGGGTCTCACTTTTACCAGAGTGTCTTACTCCAGTCTCTCTCAAGTCTTGTTGCTCAGTATGGAAATTGCTTGTGCACACACATATACGTGTGTGCGCTCGCGCGCTTGCTCGCTCTTTCGCATCTCTCTCTCTCTCTCTCTCTCTCTCTCTCTCTCTCTCTGCCTAGTCCCACAGCTGTTGATGATTTACAAGACCATGTGTCAGCAATTAAGGACACCCCCTTATAGGGGGCTAAGGCAATGGCTAAAAACCCAACGTTAGACTAACACCACAATCCCTAAAAAAATATTGTATAATTCCTTAATATGTAAAACAGTTTGAATGTATAATATGGTGTTTCAGGTTACTCTTAAGTAATAAACAGTCCCCAGTCTTAGTGGCTTGAAGCAACTCAAACTTGCCCCTGCCCAAACTCAGAAACTCAAACTCACTGATTTCCAGCTGATTCTGACTTGTAGCAATTCTCCATCAGGCTTCCCAGGCTAAATCTTAATGGGAGAAGACCATCCATCTCTTCTCTCCCCCAACACCACTTGGCCTTTTGGTAAGCAGTGCTTGGCTCTCCTGATTAACTGTGAACTTGGTGACAGCTCATACTATCACCCCATTACTATCCACACTAATAGTACTTACTTGGTTTATGTGTGTCTTCTATAAAATTGTTCCTCATCAAGCTAAAGATCTTGGTCCAGTTCATTCCATATACGTGGAGCTAACCCATTTATCTACCACTAAGGAGGCTCCCTGAGCCATTCTTTGACTTGCCTCACAACACTGAAAAAGACAATAAGCAAATATATATGGCTATACATGACATCATAGTGTCACTTAAGAACATAAATATAAATTATTTCATTGGTTTACAAGATAAAGAAATGTAACTTTTAATAGAAGTGTGAGATACTAGGATTCATCAGGATTCACTGCAGAAATCAAAAGTAGAAAGCAATAGAAGCTATTAATATACAATAGCTAGATGGTGACATTCAGTCTTTGCATTATATCCTAAAACTCAATCTCATTTGGGTTATTAAAGTCTTAAGAGTGATGTTATTTATGTCATTATGTTACTTGTTAAGGTAATATAATGTGTCACTCATTCATTGTCCTTGAGTCAGAAACTACCCACAGCTGACCCTTCAGTGGATTTTCAGGGTCCATAAATCATACCAAAAGAAACCATTTGTCATTCTCCTGCCAGAGCCACTGGTGGATTTGAACCCCCAGTGAGCCACTGCGATTGGCTTAGGAGCTCAAATGTCTGTGTACTATACCAACAGAGCTTCTTATCATAATCTTTGAAAGTTATATTTCTTTAAATGATAATCTACTTTGTATAGCTACAACTAACTGTTGTCATTGTGTAGACAAAGATGTCATCTGCATGCTAAATTTAGTCTCAAGTCATTCACAGCCTAAGCTACTGCTGTGTGGCCTGAGATGTCCTCTATAGATTACAAGATAGCATAGACCATGGGTTATACCCTAGGATCCTTTCTATAGAGCACGTGATACCACAGACCATGGACTATGATCTAAGTTCCCCAATATTGACCACATGGTAACAGGCCAAGGGACATGTCTTAAGATCCCCATTGTGAAACGTGGTAGCACAAAGAGGCATGCTCTAAGATTCCCATTATAGAATATATGGTAGCACAGGTGATGGAGTGTAGTCTGAGAGTCTCACTATAGCTCATGCGGTAGCACAGACCAAGAGGCATGTGCTAGGATCCCCAACACAAATCGTGTTGTAGCACAGACCATGGAATCTGACCTAAGATCCACACTATAGATCATAATGGGAACACAGACCAGTGGATGTTGTCTGAGATCCCTACTGTAAATCACATGGGAGTACAGACCAATGTATGTGGTCTGAGATCCTCACTGTAGATCACAGGGGAGGAAAGATCATGGAACATGGCCTAAGATCTATACTGTAGATCACATGGTGGCACAGACCATGAGGTAATGGCCCAAGGCCCTCAGGCAAAACTTTCCCAGGAAGATTATTTAACTCATGGCCTTGGAGTCTTTTCAGACTCACAGTGACTTGTCTCATCAGGTTTCTGAGATTGTGTATCATTAAGGGAGTAGACTACCCACCTTTCTCCTTTTGATCCACTGGCATATTCGATCTCCTGACTTTTCAGTTAGCAGCCTGATAAAAAGAAAGTTGGCCCACTTGATAACTTCCTTTCCTCTTCTTGACTTGCTTTTATTTTCTTTCTGGGTAGTTTAAGGAAGGAAAAATATTCATAAGGCCACTATTGTGAAATAAGAGGATAACTGAGAAAGATCTATGTATATGTTCAAAAGGGAAGGATGAGAATGGGGCTAGGGAAAGGGGAGAAGATCACTGGGACAGTAGAATTTAGTGGATGGAGGGGGCACAAAGTAATGGAAAAGGTTCAATGTGGCGGAGTGAAAATAGGCATAGAACAATAGTAATTAGATATATGAAGTATAATGTTTATGAATGATTGTATAAAACACAAAGTATGTGTACAAAACACAAGGTATATGAAAAATTACAAAAGAAATAAGGTAGTGATACCATAAAAAAGTAAGGCTAAGCTCAGAGTTTAGTTGAGTTGTGAGATCACATGTACGTTTGCAGTACCTTTACTACATGACTGCTGTGTTGGTGAGAAGGAAGCTCAGTTAGGGGAGACCCACCCTAGTCTTTGGCAGCCAGGCTATGTGCTTCTACCTAAGTACTTCCCATGGTCTCAAACAGTTTGCTTCACATCTCTATGCTTTAGTTCCCATGTCCATGAAAAATGATGATATTAACGCTTCATAGCTCATACCTACCCTGAAGAGAATGAAATAATAGCATAAAACACTTAAAAGGGATCCTGAGAATGAAGGATAATGTGAAACACAATATATATGAACTTTGTATGCAAACCAATGTAAAATTTAAAAAAAAAAAGATGTCAAGCTTCTTGCCTTCCTCATCCTCATCCACAATGTTCCCAAATCAGTGAGTTCCTCTCTTTGGTACTCAAGTGGGACTGAGAGGACAGTGTGCCGTGTTTATATCTGTCCTTTAGTGCACAGAGACTGAGAACTGGGTCTGGCTGTGCTTAGCCTGGCCACTTGGTCATGGTCATGGTGTGAGCATTGTTGGAAAATCTGGGGCTCCCCGGCTCTAATGACTGACTCAGCCTTTACCCTGCAGTATGGAATGCTCCTGTACCAGAATTACCGGATCCCTCAGCAGAGGAAAGCCTCAGTCTCTCCCTTCTCAGCTCCTGTGGTAAGTTGGGCAGAACCTGCCCGGGGTTCATATCCCTGTCAGCTGCCTTAGCAGGTGTTTTCAATGCTTGGTCTAGGAGAGGTGTTCTCAAGTCAGTACGTGCATTTCAGGACAACCATGTGGTGTCCCACAGCGTTCTACCACCTAGAAGGCATGTTTTGTCCTTTCCTAGGGTTGCTGCTGGTGGCCAGTACCTCTGCAGCTCCTCTGCCTGTCCCTGTGCTCCCCCTCAGGGATGCTTATACAGCTGACTCTATTCAAGGACACAGACCTGGGAACAGTGACTTGCAGCTCTGCTGAGACACTGACCTTGCCTCTGACTTTCCCCCTTTACCTCCTGAGTCAATGAGTGCTGCTATTAAGCTGTCCTTTGGTGAGAATCCAGAGACCCATGAGACATGGCATCCTCATATTTCTCCTTGCTTTCCAAAGATGTAGCTCCTCCCCCAAAATATGATTGGTGTCAGTTCCTGTAGAATGTCAAATTAGGCCCCAGAGAGTCTCGGTTTTCTCCTAACAAATGAACCTCAAGGCACACTGGCATCACACCTACATCTCTGCTTCTCTTATGGGTTGGTACAAAATAACACCTGAGAAAGGTCATGCAGATAATCCTGCTGAGCCAGCCTTCAAGGGCCAAGAGATAGCAAGAACATTCTTATGCTATGAAGAAACATCCAAGCCATTTGTAGTTTATGGGGCCTTCCATCAGTGTACTGTCAACATGAAACTTCCAAGATTAAAGTGGGAGGAGGAATGTTGTCCTGTTTTCCTTTGCAAGCGGTCTTTACAATGGTTCCGTGCCAAGACACCTCCTGTGTGCTTCTGTGATTTGGGGGCATTTGATGCATTTTAAGAAACTGTGGCCTTCGCCTTCCAGCGCAGTGTCTCTGAGAACTCCCTTGTGGCCATGGATTTTTCTGGGCAGACAGGAAGAGTGATTGAGAATCCCGCCGAAGCCCAGAGTGCAGCCCTGGAAGAGGGCCATGCCTGGAGGGTAAGCCTTGACCGTGCCCAGCTAGACAGGCTCGATTGTGGTCACATCCCCATTGTGTTGGTCTTTTCTAGGGGTATGGACAAGTAAGCGGGGGCTGAGGGGGTTTGGCTCTCTAGGGCATGTAAATTCTTACTGGCAAGAGACAGTGGGGGCCTAGTCTCCTCCAGGTGCCCAGCCACCAGGTGTGCCCACCATGTGCTGTGCCCTGACCTGTCTATCAGGGGCAGAGGACAGACCCTCTGCTGATAGTAGGCAGAGTTCAGCCAAGCTGAGCAACCTGAGAAAGTCCCTCACCCTTGAGGCTCAGACCTTCATCTCCAGGTGAGAAGATGTAGTGAAGACTGACATTTCCCGAGACCTGAAGATACTGTTTAAAGCATGAACCCAGTGCTGGCTGGGAAAGCAATTCTCCAGTACACAAGAAAGGATCCTGAAGATAAGGGGACCATCAACCAGGGTTTCAAGGAACTGCTTGAATTTAGCCATTTGCTGATAACCAAAGAGTTATCACTTTCATAGCATTTTCTTGTGTCTGTGTTACACAGAGAAGTCTTCACTGAAGACTCGCAATACTGGATAGGGGTTTTTTTGTTTTGTTTTGAAAAGCTGTGGCCCGTAGGCTCTTTGCTCTCAGTGGTCAGATAAGGGCTCCAGGTGACTGTCCTGCATGATTCATGGTCGGTGTTCCTCGCCTGAGGTGTTGCCTACTCTAGCAGTGCCCGCTTTCCCTGCCGCTGGCCATGTTGGTGGCTTGTCAGTTGTGCTGATGTGTTGTCGTTAGTGCTAACACGGGGATTTCTTTTGCAGAAGCGGAGCACGCGGATGACTATCCTGGGTAGCCAAAGTCCCCTACACCCTTCTAACCTAAGTACAGGTAATCACAGAACCAACAGCCTCATCTCTTTATACTTAAAGAAATGAAAACAGACCCTGCCCCGTCCCAAACAGCACTTAAAGAGTGTGCACCAGAAAAGGTGTCCACAGGGGAATCACTGGGCTCGACTTTGGGGAAAGTTAGTTGTGCTTTGAAGAAGACAATCTTGAGGCTTCGAGATCCTGACTCCTCATGTCTTCCACCCACAGTGATCCACAGGACGCAGCACTGGTTTCACGGCAGGATCTCCCGGGAGGAGTCACACCGGATCATCCGGCAGCAAGGACTGGTAGATGGGTAAGAGCTGCTCTCTCAGGGGCATCCTCATGTCCAACATGAATTTTTTTCACTTTGGGTGCACTTTGGTATAGAGGAAGTTGTCTGTTCTCATTTAAAAGGAGAGTAGGTCGAGTTGTGAGCCAAGACTACACTGCTGGTCAAATGTGAGGGGAGGGTCCAATATAGATCCAATTCCAATCCATTTCTATCCATAGTTTATCTGTAGTCATCCTTTCTTTATTGAAATCCAACAAACCTGAGCTAGTCGTTGTCATCTAATAAGGAAAATGTCATTTCTTAACCCACACTTTTTAATTTATGCATTATAATCTAGTAGGTTTTGCCAAGTACAAACCACTTCTAGCTGCAGTGGATTAAAACAGTGAAGATACATGCTTTCTCACAGCTTTTGAAATTGGCCAGGTTGCTCATCTAATCAAATCAGTTGACCTGGAGTTACCTGATGAGAATAGTGAGGCTGTCACAGGGTAACTGACCATAATAGTGAAGCTGTCATATGGTTCCTAATGAGGATGGAAATGCTGTCAGAGGGCTCCTGGTGAAGATGATGAGACAGTCACAGTGTTCCTGATGAGGATGGTGAAGCAGTCACAGGGTTCCCGACAATGATGAAACAGACACAGGGTTCCTGATAAGGATGGTGAAGTTGTCACAGGGATCCTGACAAGGATGGTGAAGCAGTCTCAGAGTTCTTGACAAGAATGATGAAGCAGTTATCGGGTTCCTGATGAGGATGGTGAAATAGTCACAGGGATCCTAACAAATCCTAACGAGGAGGGTGAGGCAGTCACAGGGTTCTGACGAGGGCTCCTGGCGAGGATGGTAAGGCAGTAACAGTGTTCTAGACCATAATGGTGAGATAGTCAAATGGTTCCTGACCATAATGATGTGGCAGTCAGTGGGTTTCTGGAGCAGTCATTGATTAAACCTCAGTGAGCTTTTCAGTTCCTCCTTTGATTGTTCTTGCTAATATCCTACTGACCAAGCCCTTTTTGGAATGACTTAATCTAAAATGTCCAGCACATAGTTACAAAGATGTGTGACTGAGGTGCTTCTCAGGCCACTCTGCTCTTACAAAGCTCGGTTGGAGACCTTGACATGCATGGTCCCACAGAAACGTGCACTTCCCAACAGAGTGAAATGCTTTGTCCCCCTCTGTCAGACCCATCCCACATAGGCTCTTAAAAGCTCGCATTTGCCTCACATGTTTAACTACTATTACAGAAATCTTCAATTACGTGACATAAAGAGAGGATGGGACAGGGTGGTGAAGTGAGTCCCATTTACTCCCTCAGCACCTAACCTACTGAATGACCGAAAGACTTGAATCTTTCAACTCCAGGCTGTGTTGTGGGAGTGTTGAGGTATGGCCAGAATCAGAGAGAGAGGAATCTCTGCTTTACCATCTGAGCATTGGCTGAGCAGCACCCCAAACAGCACTCAGAAAAGGAGTGACTCTGAGGATGCTATAGTCTAGACATTTTTAAGTGGTGAAAATTGAGAGAGGGAGTTTTCCGTCTACGTAATTGGTGGGGAAAAGCAAAAAGACACCCGGGCCCGGGGAGAGTGTGCTGTTGTGACCTCACTGAAAACCCATGATGTATGGACACCAGGGCCAGTAGGACTGCACAGGGAGCATAGGAAGAATAAAATGGAAATAAAAATGGAAAATGAACTAGTAGAAATTGGGAAAATAATGAATGAACAAAATTAGAGACTCAACAAGGAGGTGAAGAACATGTCTCCTTCTGCAAAAAGTAAAAAAGACAACTACTTGACTAAATTCCTTTAGGACCTAAATTAGAAAGAGAAAGAGAAACACTCAACAATTGAATGGAACAAAAGAAGATAAAATAAATGAAATGTTGTTGTTGTTATGTGCCGTCGAGTCGTTTGCGACTCATAGCGACCCTATGTACAACAGCCCTAAACCGTGCTCTATCCTGTGCCAATCTCATTGCCTCTGACACACCCATCCCGACTACCCCAGTCACTGAATCAATCCACCACATAGAGGGTCTTCCCCTCCTGCGCTGTCCCTCTACTCTACCCAGCATGATGTCCCTCTCTAAAGACCTGTCACTCCTTACAACATGTCCAAAGTATGTCAGGCGAAGCCCCAGAATCCTTGCCTCCAAGGAGCAGCCTGGTTTAATCCTCTCTAGGGTGAATCTGTTTGTTTTATTGGCAGTCCATGGTATATTCAATACTCTTCTCCAGCACCACAGCTCAAAGGCGTCATTTCTCCTTCTATCCTCCTTAGTCATTGTCCAACTCTCTGATGCATAACAAGTGATTGCAAAAACCATGGCCTGTATCAGGCAGACCTTAGTCTCCAGAGAGACACTGTTGCTCTTGAGTATTTTGGAGAGGTCCCTAACCGCAGACTTTCCCATCGCAATATGTTTTTTTATTTCCTGGCTACTGGTGCCAAGAGTGTTGACCGTGGAGCCGAGCAAACTGAAGCTGTGAACAATTTCAATCTCTTCGCCATCCATCCTGATGCTACCGATTGGTCCAGTGGTGAGAATTTTTGTCTTCTTGACATTGAGCCTCAGTCCATACTACCCAGCTTGCCAAGTCTTATTAGTAATGCAAAAATAACAAAGAAAAATAAACAAACTTGAGAAATAAGAAATTCAGTTAAGAGATCTAACATTAGAATTATTGAAATCCCAGAACACCATGACAACATTAAAGGTATTTTTCTTTCATTGCTTTTCAGTCAGAACAATTTTCTAACTGATCCTCAGTTGGGTTCCCAAGGTTGTAAATCACTGGGGAGGAGATTACCCATCTCTTTCCTGTGGGGCTGCTGGTGGATTCATACTACTAGAGAAATGCAGTCTTTGAATTAGAAACACAATTCCACACAGACTAAAAGCATAGAAATGATTTTTCAAGAGATAATCAGAGGAAATTTCCCAGACCAGAACAGACGGCCAAGCCTCCAGATCCAGGAAGCTACATAAACCCCAATCAAAAGAGACACAGAAAATGATGGCCTTCATACCATTTTTATTAAGAAGACAAGGAAAGAGTTTTGAAAGATTCCCTTGTCCAAACACAAGGAAACATTTCTGAAAGCAGCAAGAGAAAAAACACAATATAACTCAAAAAAAGATTTTGCTAACAATCCATGTGGCTCCCTCCCCAGAAACTTCAAGGGTCAAAATATAATACCGCAGTATAGAAAGTACTGAACTAATGAAGTTGCCAATCAAGCCTTCTTTACCCAGCAAAGTTTGTAATTCACAAGCAAGGAGGAAATGAAGTAATTGCCAAACAAACAGAATCTCTGAGCATTGACCACTGCAAGACCAGTGTCAAAGAAGAACTCCAAATGGGAAGGCAATAGCAGTAAGTAGTTGTATCTATGTACAAGGGAATGATGGGTGGATAGGGAAGTAGGTCAGGAGGTAAGTAGATAGATAGCTAGGTAAAGACCTCAAAAGAAGAAGAAAAAGAAAACCACATTACAGACAATCATAAGGACCAAATATATCATACATTCAGGAAATAAACTCAGTAATTAAGTCTTGCAGACAATATATTGTCAAGCCTGTAAGAAACACACACAAAATAAACTTGTCGAATGTATGATATATATTTATTTTAATTGGGACACAAACTGAAATGAGGAGGAAGGACCATATGAGGAATGTAAAAATAATTTGTTAAAGTTATTCCTAAGTTAAACATCATTATAGTGGTGAGTTGTATACGGGAATATATCTATAGTAACTAGTCAACTGTGCAAGCCATAACAAATTATAAAATACCATTGCAAAGAATGAGAATTTCTGATTACTTAATTGTGCCCATGTGGAGCTTGTGCATAAATACAGTTCAGTGGGATCGTGAATGGTTTAAAATCAAGAAAGGTATGCATCAGAAATGATGGGGGGTTGTTACCATATTTATTTGTTGCATGATACTAGGCAGATAATCAGAAATTCCAGACTCTGTAAGAAGAATATGGCCTCAATATTAGAGAAAGGCTTATTTTAAAAATCTATTATATGAATATGATAGAGCCTTGCTTGCTGAAAGTAAGAAAAAAGAACATGAAGCAGTTGATAATAAGTATCACTATGGATACTTACCCCTCAACATAAAACAAAAATCCTTAAAATTGTGTCAGCATCAGTATAAATTAAGAAAAGATTGAAATTGTCAGGGGTTTTATTTCAATTGAAGCCTCAATCAATACCATGGAAGTAGCATGCAAGAAATTAAACCACCTAAATAATTGATACCTTTGAGCACTGAATATCCCATTAATGGCCAAGAAAACAAACAGATATGTCTTGGAGAGGAGAGGGTGCAGCTGGAGAGCTCTTTGGAGGCAAGAATGATGAGACTGCCTTACATACTTTGGACATGTTGCTAAGAGATCTGCCTCACATATTTTGGACATGTTGCTAGAAGGGGCTATTCCTTGGAGAAGGACATGATGCTAGGAAGGGTAGAGGGTTAGCAAAGGAGAGGAAGACCCTCAGGCAGGTGGATTAATGTAGTGACTGCTGCATTGAACTTTTGTGTGTCAGGAAGTGTGAGGATGGCACAGGATAGAACAAGGTTCAGATTTTTGTTCATAGGGTCACAATGACTCATACTTGACCCGATGGCACCCAACAACAACAACAATAACAATTATGTTAGTGGTAAGGAGTTTCCCTGCCAACCTAAAGCATGCTGTTTGAATCCACCAGCTCCTCCACAGGGAGAGATGGGAACTTTCCTCTCGTGTGATTTACTGCCTCTGAAAACCCACTGGATGATTAGCTATGAGTCAGTTCCAGCTTAAAACCACATAACATACAACACACACCTTGTGTCGAGCCAAACTGCTAGAAAAGGCTTCTTTAAAGATGTCACTTTGAGGACTCATGTGTATCTGACACCAACCCATGTTTTTTCAAATGATTTTCAATCATTTCATATGCACATGAAAACTGAACAATGAATAAAGAAGACCAGTGATGATTTGCTACATTTGAATTATGATATTAGTGAATAATATTTATTGTAATTTCAACCAACTCTGTATTGAAAAAAGTATGAGAAAAAAGGTTCCTTAGAAGCAGGAATGGCAAGACTTCATCTTCAGGTAGTTTGGACGCATTATCAGAATGGATCAGTCCATGGTGAAGGACATAATGCTTGGCAGAGTCCAAAGTCAACATAAAAGTAGAAAATCTTTCTCAAAATGGATTGACACAGTGACTGTAATAATGAATTTAGACATACCAGTGATTGTATTCAAGTATTGTGTTTCCAAATACTGGAGAGATAACAGTAAGGAACTGTTGCATAAGTCTATGATTTCTCTGCCAGTTTGCCATACTGTGGTGGCTTGTATTTTGCTGCAATGCTGAAAGCTATGCCACTGACATTTCAAATACCAGCAGGATGGTCTATAGTGGATAGATTTTAGAAAAGACTCTACACTATGACAGATTTGGAAAAAATATGACAATCTACTAAAAATTTTGGCTTGTGAAAACCTTATGATTAAAAGTGAAACATTATGCATTAGAATTCTAGAAGTTGGACTCCCTCTGGTTGCAAACCCCTCCAAATACAACTGAGAAAGAGGTGCCTGCTGAACATAGAGTTGACCTTAATGACCTTAATCGATCAGGTGCTCAATGCTGACCTGATACAACTCAAAATTATAAGAAATACCCATTAATAATTGCAGTGTATGTGATAATGTACACTTAAGTCCGTTGCTACTTTATTCACAATAGTAAATAAATGAAAATAACCAAAAGGCCTGACAGTAGATGAATAGATAAGCAAATTGTAGCACATGCATTCATTGGATTACTGCACAGCTATGTGGGACTAGATGAGTCCTCTGGCATAACATAGATGGATTTTTAAAGGCAAAATGCTAAGTGAAATAAGTCAAGCATTTAAGGACAAATATTATAGCATCTCTTTTTTTATAGGAAGAGAATAGATATATAGAGAAAGGCCAGTGTTCACCAATGGCTAATAGGGAGCAGAGAGGTGGAGGGAGAAGCATAAATTAGGTCAAAAAGTCTATTACTAATTTATGAGTTATGGTAAAAGTGGTACCAAATGTGGATTTATTAAGTACAAAATAACTAAAGTGAAAACAAATATTTGAGCACATATGGGTGGGTATATGGGTAATGATAGACAGATAGATACACTTGTGTACACATATGAGAACAGAGAAATGTATGTAATTTTTATAAATCGTCAAGTCAGTTCCTACCTATGGAAACCCTCAATTGGGTCTTTCTTGATGGGAGAAGGCCACCCATTTATTGTTTTTCTCACATAGGACCTGGTGATTTGAATCCACAACCTTTTCATTAGCAACAAAATGTAAACAACTACAATGTTAGGGCTCCTTAGACGTGTCTGTTAAAAACTTGATTGCTATGGAGTCAGAACAGATTCATGACTGGCCCTCCAGTAGATTCCCAAGGCTAAAAATAACACAGGAGGAGAGTGCCTACCTTTCTTCCTTAGAGATATTAGTGGACTCAAACCGCCAGACAGGTACCAATTTTTGGCTAGCAGCACAACTTCCTGTAGACTACCTCATCAGAGCTCCTTAGCTGTGTCTATATTATATGCCTTCAAGTCCACTACAATTCATAATGAACTTATGAACGATGCATCTGAACTCTGCCCTATCCTGCTTCATCCTCATCATCTCTGTTATATTGAGCCAATTATTACAGTCACTGTAATCATTGACAGTTTCAGTCTTCTCTTCATCTATCATGATATTGCCTGTAGGCCCAGTAGTGAGGTATAAATACAAATATGTGGTTGAAGACACATATACTCATTGAAGATACAAATGTAGATAATCCGGAGACCTAAACATGTACCATCCAAAATTGGTTTTCTGAATTGAAAACTTAGGACCATAGTCACGGGACATTGCAGTCAGCTGGCATAACATAGTTCATGAAAGATAAGAATCAGTATCTTTGTGTAATATATAGCATCTGGGATCTTAAATGCTTGTAAACAGTGACGTATAAGATACAACTATAGGTATAGTTGGAGGAAAATGAGGAGATGATTGATCACCAAAAACTCAGAGGAGTCACAACCTTGTCTACCTTGAGATCTGAGAAGCTAGATGGTGATTGGCTGCCACCAATAATGAGCAATTATCCTGATTAAAAGGAGGGAACAAGTGGAGAGCAAAATTCAAGTTCAAGTTCTTATTTTAAAAAAACCAAAACAAAAAACTGAAAGGACAGAGAACAGAAACTCTGAAACTGTGGCCCTGAGACACTTAAACCTAGAAGTGAGCCTATCCCCTGAGATCACAATCTTCCTAATAGCAGAGTAGCACACAAAATAAAATGTATTTCCCATGTGAGATCAAAATAAGTTATTGAAAAGCAAAGATAAGGATGTAAGGGGATAAAGAAACTAGAGTACTAGAAATGGAATAAACAGAACCCAAGGGGAATATTAATACCTTGTGAGAAATGTAACCAATGTGTTAGTGAACAGTTTTCACAAAACAGAGTACTAACCACTGTATAATCATGGCGTGCTACCAGTGACTTTGTGAACAATTTTCAAATAGAAATTTGTTAGGAAAATTTTCAGAAAAGCTCAGACATCTTAAACTTATATCAGTAAATATATTTCAATATGTATTTCTCAAAAGCACTTTTTTGCATAAACTGTATCGTTGTTCCATTTAACAAAACAAGCTCAAGTTCTTTAAATTTTATTTCTTGTTAAAGTCAGTATCTGTAAGTTACATTTGGTAGCTATAGCTGTTCATTCTCTGCATTTTTCTTTTATTCTCACATATATTTGATTGTTGCACAAATAGATAATTTTCTCAAAAAATATCCCTCATTCTTTATTGGCATGCACCTCTGTTTCCTATGTCCTATAAATCATTAGAGACTTGATTCATTTAACGTGTCTTGGTGTGAGTACTTCAGGGCCCTTCCAGTTCCATTAGATTAAGAAGCCATTAAGTCTGGTTGTCCTCCTTTTTGTATGGCTAAGATGATCAGTGAGTTTAGGTGCTGTCAGTGTGGCCCTTCCCTTGTTAAGTTCCCCATTCTACAGCAGTAGCCATCAGTGATCTTGTGTCACTACAAGTTACAGAAAGCTTATTTATTACATCATTATTTCTTTGTCATTTACTGGTGTAAATTCATTCCATCATCAGAATATTTGGTTTGCTAGAGAAAGTTCACTCAGGCCACTAAATGCTTGATTCTCCCCCCCCCTTTGTGAATTTTCAGAGTAATGAGTTTGTGCGTTATTGTCTTCCACTAGTGTGATGAGGTTGTTGCTGTTACATGCTAAAGAGTCACATACTACTCATAGCAACCCTAAGAACAACAATATGAACTTTGTCCTCTCTAGTACCATTCTCAAGATCTCTTTTATACTCAAGCCCATTATTATAGTCACTGTGTCAATCCATCTAGCTGAGGGTCTTCCTCTCTTTCACTGACTCCACCATTCCAAGCATGATATCTTTTTCCAAAGTTTTTTTTTTTTTTCCTTTTTTTTTTTCCAAAGTTTTAAAAACATGCCCAAAGTATGTGACACAGTGTTTCACTATCCTTGCCTGTAAGGAGCACCTAGATTGCATTATCAAAAACAAAAGTCTTTATTCTTTTGGCAGTCTGTGAGATATTCAGTACTCTTCTCTAGCACCACAGTTCAAAGGCATTGATTCTTCTTCAGTCTTCCTTCTTCACTGTCCAACTTTCAGATCCATAGAAAGCAATTGAAAATACTGGAGCTTGAATCAGGCACACTTTAAGCTTTAAACTAATATCCTTGTTCTTTAGCATTTTCAAGAATTCCTTGACAGCAGATTTTTCCAATGCAGTACATCTTTTTATTTCTTGACTGTTGCTACTAATGGTGTTGATTGTGGATAGTTGGCAACTTAAATCTTTTCTTCATCTATCATGATGTTGCCTTTTAGTCCAGAGGTGAAGATTTTTGTTTCTTGATGTTGAAATCTATATTGAAGATAGTAGTCTTTGACCTTCTGGAGCAAGTATTTCAAGCCATCTTCATTTTCTGCAAACAAGGTTGTGTTATCTGCATAAGGCAGGTTGTTAATGCGTCTTCCACTAGTCTTGATGCCAGTCTTTCCCAAAGAGTCTAGCTTTTCAAATCATCACTCACTATACAGATTGGGTAATGTGAGTGAAGAAATACTATCAATACACATACAAAGAAAACCATTTAATACAATTATTATTCAGATTTGTGCACGAACTATTTTTGCAGATATCTCTGGTGTTAAGGAGCTATCCTGCCAGTACAAAGATACAAGGTTCGAATCCACCAGCTGCTCCATGGGAGAAAGATGTACATTCTCTTCCTGTGTAGATTATGTTGTTGTTGTTGTTGTTGTTTGCCTTCAAGTTGAGCATGACTCATAGCGAACCTATGAACACAAGGCCTGAAGCCCTTCTACTACTATCAGCATTTATCAAAGTTCATAGTTTCTGGAAGCATATTGTTTTAGAAGTGGATGCCACTCCTGCTTCTAAACTTTTCATTGTATGTTATTGTTGTTATGTGCTGTTGAGTCACCTGCAATGCAAAGCATTATATTGTTTTTAAGTGCCGTCAAGTTATAGGTGACTCATAGCAACCCTATGAATGAAAGTCCTCAACACTTGTGTGACTTTCATCCTTTCTCCAGGTTCATAGGTTTTCTGGAGGCAGGCTATTTATGAACGTGAACACCACTCCTGCTTCCAAGCTTCTTTTAATCAGGGAGCACCACCAAACACTGTTCTCTATGGGAAACCATTAACACATTTGACATGTCAGCGTCACAGTGTTCAGCTTCACAGCAACCACAAGTTACCTCTGTACGGCAAGTGAACATACCAGGGCTATATGACCTAAAAGAATGTTTGAACCAAAACAGTGAAAAACAGGCCTGAGGGCCACGGATTAAAAGTCACCCTGCTTGGGGGTCAGCTATGAGATGGTTTCAACTTGTTGGCACATACAACAACAGCAGCCAAATTTTAAAGTCTGAAATTTATCAAACTTGGAGTGAAGATGCATTAATAATAATTGGTTACTGGACTCCAGAAGCTAGAAACAAGAAGTACTGATAGTTGAAAAATAAGGCTTTCATGACATTTAAAAAAATGAGGCTGGAAATCAAATTATAAAATTTTACACAATTAATGATTTATTCATTGCAAATACCTTTTAAAAAATAAATAGCATCTATACACATGGACCTCTCCTGATTGAATCAGATTGATTACATCTGTGGAAAGAGTCAGTGGCACTCAATATCAGCAGTCAAAACAAGACCAAGGGATGACTAGAACAGAGTATCCATTACTCTTATGTAAGTTCAAACTGAAGATGAAGAAAATGGAAACTAATTCACAAAAACCAAAATATTACCTTAAGCCTCTCCTGACTGGATTTAAAAACCATCTTAAGAATAGATATTTAATACTGATGACTGAATTCCACATGAGTTATAGAATGACATCAAGGAAAGATATCATCCATAAAGAAAGCTAAAGGTCAATACAAAGACAATAAGGACCAAAATGGATGTACAAAGAGACTCTAAAATTTGTACTAGGACATGGAGAAGCCAAAACAAAGAGAAGAAATGTTAAAGTTAGAGAGTTGAACAGAAGATTTCAAAGGGCAATTTGAGAAGACCGTACAGAGAGTTGGAGTTAAAAAATAAAAAGTTAAGAATATGCTAAGCATTTCTCAAGCTGAAAGAAATGAACAAATTCAAGCCTCCTGTTTTGATACTGTGAGGCAAAATAATAAATGATGCAAGAAGCATCAAAAGAAGATGAGAACAATAGTCACTGTACCAACAAGAATTGTTCAACTTTGAACCATTTCAGGAAGTGATATATGGTCAAGAACCAATAATAACAAAGGAGGACATTCAAGCTGCAATGAAAGCATTGGGGGAAAAAGTAAATAAAGTCCCAGGAATTAGCTGTCAATTGAGGTGTTCAACAAAATTATTTAACCCTGGATGTGCTTACATTTCTGTGCTAAGAAATTTGGAAGACAGCTACTTGGTCAACTGACTGGAAGTTTTCCATATATGTTTTTACTATTCAAAAATGGCTCAAGTTCTACAGAGAAGTTCCAGAATTGCAGGCTGGATTCTGAAAATGCTATGGCATGAGGAGTTCTGTCTAAATGGCAGGAATGATAC
The DNA here is from genome assembly GCF_000299155.1 of Elephantulus edwardii. Lineage (NCBI taxonomy): Eukaryota > Metazoa > Chordata > Mammalia > Macroscelidea > Macroscelididae > Elephantulus > Elephantulus edwardii. Next base: position 1,411,806 of record NW_006400087.1, read on the forward strand.
ATGGAAGCGCAAGACCATGAGTATCTCTCTGAAAAGGCCAGAAGATTGAGAATGGCACAGCTCCTCACTGCCTGAGAGCAGATAGCATAAATAGAGCCAGTAGCCTAGCCTTATGGTGCCTCTAGAGCAGCACCAACTACTAGAGGTCCATTTATTCTTTACTGACTCACAGTTACCAACATGGTACCAACAATAATGTTTATTAGGGAAGGAAGTTGGAGAGTGGGAGAGGCAAAGAATATCTCACAATATAAGTCCTGGTTCTAGTGAAAGTTTGAAGGCAAAATTCCTCAATTAGTACAGGCTCTGGTTTCGGTTCAGCAATCAAATCCAAATCATCCAGCAAAGTTTGCCACCAAGCATCCAGCAAATTATAAGTTGGCTTCTCCTTCAAGCATCCAGCAATAACAGCAAACACCTTTAACTTTAGCCTTTATTTTCGGGCTCCTCTGCTTACTCCTTGCCACAGTTTCTCCACAGCAATGCCACACTCTCTCCACACCATCAGCAGGGTCTCACCAACAGGGTCTGCTCCAGTTGCCCTTAAGGCTTCCTGCCACAGTCTTGCTCACCTCAAGGCTTCCTGCCTCATGTGTGTAAACACTCCTTCTCTTATCCTGGTCCCACAGCTTTTGATGATAATTTACAAGATCATGTGTCTGTAGTAACAATAACTGGAAACCAGAAAGAGTTAACTGTAATGGCTTTTAAAAAAAAAACACAACAACTTTTAGGCAAACACCACAGATTCATTGCTGATGTCAGATAGATCTTGGCTCAAAGCCAAGAGTATAAAAAAAGCTGTCCACTTGTGTTTCATTGACTATACAAAGGCAGTTAGCTGTGTGGATCATAACAAATTATGGCTAACATTGAGAAGAATGGGAATCCCAAAACCTTTAATTGTGCTCATGAGAAACCTGATGAAGTGAGAATTGTCCCAACAGAACAAGGAATCACTGTATGGTTTAAAATCAGGCAAGTATTCTCCATGGTGAGATGTTAGGATATTGTTTTTTCAGCTCATTGTGAACTAAAAGTTTTGTCTGATGTCTTTCAAATGTGTTACTATTGTTCTCCATGCTCTGTCTGCCTCTCAAGCTCACCTGCAGCCCAAGTAGCAGCCAAGTTTGCACTACATAAACTCCTAACAAGTTGCATTCTGGATATGCTGTACTTTTTTCCTGCTGAGCACTATGTCCTCTGGGTTACTTTAAGGACATATATAGCAGTCATCCTTGTTTCTTCTTCAGCCAGTTTTCTGTTGATGGATGATTAGATATCTTCCCACCTCAAACCCCCCCCGCACCTTGTGTTTCAGAAACTACACACTATCATTTTGGTTTTGCTTATGAAATCATAGAAAAAGATTGTTGGACAGGACAGCAAATGCTTATGTAGTACAGTGAGACAGCACTAGTCTGACATTCGGGATTGCTCCACGTGATTGTTCCTACAGACATCCATGACTGACAGGAAATTTCTCCCCCATACTCCCAAATCACCACACTCTTCCCCCCTCACCCCTCTGCAGCCCCTTCAATGGGACAGGAAAGCAAATCAGATAGTGTAGGTATAGTTTGCATTAAGAAATGAGAGAGCCTCTTTCTTAGTTAACAGCTGTTTCTAGTTCCTCTATTTTTTTCCTTTTTTTGAGGGGTGGGCAAGTCTGAACTCTTTGTCTCTTTAGCCCTTTTTCCTAGTCCATTTAAAGTTGCAAATACTTTTTTCCACATTGTCATTTCTCTTCTGACTTGTATGGGGGTTTGTTTTAGTTATGCCAAAAAATATATTTTTATAACTCTTAATGTGGTCTCATTTGTGATTTCTGCCCTTCACCACTCTAGACTTTTGTATTACCATCATATAATCCTTTCCTACTCCTACATTATTTATTTCTTTTAACTTTGTTGTTGTTGTTGTTGTTGTTGCTACTGCTGCTGTTGTGTGCCATCAGCTTACACTTGACCCTCCAGAAGGTTTTCAGAGGCAGTTAATTGCATAGGAGATTGCTTATCCTTCTCCTGTGGAGCAGCTGGTGGATTTAAACTGTGTGCCTTTTAGGATTGCAGCACAGCTTTTAACCACTAGGCCACCAAAGCTCCTTTCTTTTTTCTCTAGTTGTCTATATTATTTCTTTCCTTTCTTTGTTTTTAGTTTGTTTGATATCTTGAATGCATTTGGAATGTTTTTGTGTTGGTGTGCAGTGTAATGAATTAGCCTGATTTTGTTTTCAGTTTTCTATAAAATTGTCCCCAAATTACTTGCTTGAGATGTCACTTTTAAAACATTAAGAATGGCTAAGTACTAAAAGTATTATATTTTAGGGCATTATTTTTGTCGTAGGAGTATGCAATGAGGGTTGCAGAGTGGATTATATTTGGGGGTAGGGGGTGGGGTTTGGGGAGGTGCGGGGGGGATTGTGTACCAATGAGGGAGTTTTTCTTTTGCTTTTCAAGGAGAGAAGCAAATGGGGGGGGAGGGGGGAGGGGTTTGTGCGGGGAGAAGGGTGCAACAATGAATGAATGGAATCCCAAAATCTCTGTAGATGTTCATTGAAATGAAAAATAAACAACCTAAATTAAAAAAAAAAGAATGGCTAAGTATAAAAAGTGATTCAGCTTTTGTGTTTCTAGCAGCCCTAGAAGAGGCTAACATTTGAAATGTCTTCCAGTTAACATTATTTGAGAGAGTGTGCTCGTGTGTGGTTGCGTGCATGTCCCGTGTGTGTGTGTGTGTGAGAGAGAGAGAGAGAGCAAGTGTGCATGGTGTGTGAATCACTGAGTGGGTGTAGTGTGACGTGGTGCTAGTTTACAAACCCAAACTGATTAACAATGACCCTCATGCTATATTGGTGGTACTGCTGTGAACATTGCAGTTTGTGACATTAACTGAATAGGCTGAGCTATCTACTCCCTGAGTAACACCACGCTATAGAAAGTGAAGGGTCCATGGTGAGCATGACCTGACACCCAGCCACTGGTGTTCTTCCCAGGGCTGTGGCAGTGACCATGGCATTGGGATCCCTGAGGGGCAGGAGTGGCAGAGCTCCAGAATGATGACTAGGGGACATGGCTGACTGCCCTCATTGTCAGTCACCAGCTCAGGGAGCCTGCATCAGTTAGCAGTTTCATCTGTTGAACCAGGTGCAAAGTCTTTGTGTATACTAGCCATCTAGCCGTCCTTCAAGTCAGCCTTGGGGTGCAGTGGTTGAAGTGCTCAGTTGCTTGCCAAGAAGGTGTGCTGTCTGCCCCCCACTGCACAGGACACTGATATGGCCATCTACTCTCATGTAGATTCCAGTGTGGGATTCCTTGGAGGAAGTTTTGTGTCGCCAAGAGTTGGAATCAACTCAATGACAGTTGGTTTGTATAGAAAACCCTTTTACCTTTTCCTATAGTGGATTCCAGCCAGGAGGTTTCCATTTTCACCACATGAACATCCCTCCCTTTACCCAGACAGATCCTCCTGGTGGTGTCTTCATGTCTATAAACAGAAGTGGTTCTCCATCCTCCCATTTGAGTTGTCTCTTGCTTTGAGATCCTCAGTTCCGAAGTTCGGTTTCTGGAACAAACACAGACCTGGACGTACTGGGACCAGTTCTATGATGCCACATCCCGTGGTCTGTGAGTGGGGTGGGATGGGAAACAAGGAAACTGAAGAATCATTATCCCACCCTGACTACTCACTGCACAGTGAGGGAGGCATGCTAATTTCTAAATTCAAACTAGAAGAAGACACTAAACGGCATGCAAAAATGACAGATTTTCAAATCTCTGCTTCCTGTGGCTATATAGCCCCAAGTTTTCTTATGGACTTCGAGAGCAGCAGGAAATCAGGCAGTATCAGGACCATGAATAAACCTGGGAAGTGTCCTTCAAACCCCAGCATCCAGCCATGCCCTTGGTGCTGGCAACTGTGTGTCTCCACATGTGCTGTATGTACATGAGCGTGTCCATGTGTGCTATGTGTACACATCTTGTGCATATGCACATGCATGTCTCTGTATGTTCTGTGTACACACACCTCTCTGTGTGTGTGTGTGTGTGTGTGTGTGTGTGTGTGTCCATGCTAAAGTGTGCCTACCTGCATATGTGTTTCCATCACCCACTTGCATGCAATTCCCTGGAGCACAATTGCTTACTTCTAGTCTGTTGTCCACAGCCCATCACAGAACCTGGAAGACAAGCATCTTGGTAAACTGGAAACATAGCAACGCTATAGTTCCTCTGGAGACTCCTGCTCATTCCTTGCAGGTTCTAGGAATCTGCTCATCTCTTACTGCAATTAGGCTCTTTGTGCCCGACCTCAGTGAGGTTCTCATCCTTAGCCTCTGCTGACTACATGCCAGAGCCACTGTCTGTTCATCCCTTGTTGGTTGGAAGGCAACTTCTCAAGGCTTTTCCAGAAACTTCCCCCAACTATGCATTGCTTTCCTTGTTGTGTGGTAAACTTTTGCATTAATTAGTTGTGTGATCTTAAGAAGATTCCTATCTTCTTGGGCCCAAGTTTACTCCTCATAAAAGGAGAATAAGCACTGCTCCATTGTGTGTACTGAAGAAACCCACACTTGCCAGGTGAAGCGTGGCTGCATGGTAGCTCTCAGATAGCCACACCAGCCAGTAGCTGTTTTCCAGCTGAGAAATGAGCAGATTCTCCCTAGGCCTGGCATATGTCATAAACAAGGCTGCTGATTTCCTCATGGAGTCACAGGACTTCTTAAACAGAGAGCAGTCCCTTGACTTTTCCTGTTACCAACACTCTCTTGAAGATATGTAAACATATTCAATTTGCTGTGTATGATTAGGCCTATTGTGCTCATGCGAAACCTATACTTGGACCAGGAGGCAGTCATCAGAACAAAGCAAGGAAACTCTGCATGGCTTAAAATTTGAAAGGGAGTGCATCGAGGATGGGTCCTAGCTCCATACCTTTTCAATCTATATGTAGAACAGATCATTGGGAAGTCTGGACTTTATGAGAAGGAGTGTGACATCAGGATTAGAGGAAGACTCATTAACAGCCTGTGTTGTGCAGATGATACAACCCCACTTGCTGAAACTGAGGAGGACCTGAAGCATTTGCTGCAGAAGGTCGAAGATTGTAGTCTTCAATATAGATTGAAGCTTAACATCAAGAAGACTAAGATTGAAATAGAAAGATAACTAGTAAAACATGTATGAAGATCCAAGTGGGGAAGGGGTGAGGAGTAGAGAGGTGAAGATGGACAGGAGAGTAATCATAGCATTGCACAGTTTGATGGGTAGAGGGAGAGGTGAGTAAAGGAAATTGGAAATATCCTGTTTGAAAACAATGTATATGAACTTTGTGAGTAAACCAGTATAATTTTTTTTTAAAAGAAGACAAATGTTCTCACCACTGGGCTGCACCATGATGGATGGAGAAGAGATTGAGGTTATTAACAATTTCGGCTTGCTTGGCTCCATAATCAACACTCTTGGCACCAACAGTCTGGAAATCAAATGATGAACTGTATTAAGGAAGTCTACTGTCAGAGACCGCCAAAATGTTAAAGAGCAATGATGTCAGTCTGGAGACTAAGGTGTGTCTGATCTAGGATAGAGTCTTTGCAATTACTTGCTATGTTTCAGAGAGCTGGATAATTACCAAAGATGACAGAAGAAGAATTGATGCCTTTAAGTTGCTGTGCTCGAGAAGAGTCTTGAAAATACCATGGACCTCCAAGAAAACAAACAGATCTGTCTTGGAGGGGATGAAACCAAGTTTCTCCTTGGATGCAAGCATTTTGAAGCTCCTTTTTCCATACTTTAAGCATGTGGCTTGGAAGGACCAGTCCTTGAGGAAGGATATCATGTTTGGAAAGGTGGAGGGATAGTGCAGGAGAGGCAGATTCCAGATGTGATGGATTGACATAGTGACTGGGGCAATGGGATTAAGTGTGTTGGAGCCAGTGAGACTGTCTTAGAATAGGGCAGGGTTCAGAGCTATTGTACATATGGTCACTATGAGTTGCAGGTGACTTGACGGTACTTAACAACAACAACAAAGAATATTCTGGTGGCCTAGTGTTAAGGAGCTGCACTGCCAACCTATCGGCAGGGGCTTTGAATCCACCAGCTACTCCTCAGGAGAAGGATAAACAGTCTCCTCTTGTGTGATTTACAGTCTCTGAAACTCACTGGAGGGTCACCTGGGAGTCACTTCCACCATGATAGGAATAAGAGAGACACTGAAAAAAAATTTCTTTACATCAGCTTTAGTCTTCCTGATAATGTTGTGATAGAGATCTTACTCCCCTATTGCAGTTGAGGAAACTGAAAGTTGTGCAGTCATGAAGCTGATGAGTGGCAGGTCAGGTTTCTTGCTGACATATCCTGCAGTGTTTTTCTTTCTGCTGGTTACCTCACTTCAGACAGACAGCTTTGTGCATTGATGGTGACCCCAGCCCATGGAACAGCTGTTCTTGGGCAGCCAGGTGGGACATTCATCCTTGGATGTTGATGCTAGAGGCCTTCAAGTCTGCTCTGCTTCCAACCCACCCTGTGCCAACCTCAAGATCTCTACTGTGCTGGAACCATGGTTAAAATCACTCTGTCAGCCCATCTGTGGAAGGTCTGCCTCTCATTCACTGACCCTTTGCTTTTATGAGTGTGATTTTTTTCCCCAAGGACGGGCCCCTCCTGACAACATGCCTAATGTATGTGAGACAAATGCCTCACCATCCTTGCCCAACATCCTTGCTTATAAGGAGCACTCTAGCTGCACTTCATCCAAGACATATTTGTTTGTTCTCATGGCAATCCAGGGGTATTTCATGTCCTTCACCAGCACTATAATTCAAAGACATAAGTTCTTCAGTCTTCCTTATTCATTGTCCAACTTTCACATACACCTTGAAAATTGAAAGCAATTGAAAATACTATGGCTTTGGTCAGGTACACCTTAGTATTTAAACTGATACCCTTGTTCTTTAGCACCAGTGCAATGCACTGTTTGACTTTTTGACTGCTGCTTCTGTGGGTGTTAATAGTTTCTTCAAGCAAGAACTTTATGAGCTCTTTCATGAATGCCTGTTCTTTCCATTACTTTTCATTATCCTGATATCTGTGTTTGGCTCCTCCAAGTCCTCCAGTGGAGTCTGTGTGTCATCCCAATAAGTTCCCATCATTCTTTGAGCACTTCCTTATCACTTCCTGGTACAAGATGTTCTTTCTGGTTTCATCTTTTATTTTCCCTGTGGCCTGGGATCACCTGCCATGCCTCCAGGGAGCCCTGGTTCCTCCTAGTGGACAATGGTATGTAGAAACCTCAGTCTAGGCTCCCAGAATGCCCTTGTTAGAAAGGTGTCATTGTTTCTGGCCCCTCTTAATACAGAATTGGAAAATGTAGATGCCCGTAAGTACAGCCGCCCCACAATGGTGCAGACCCTTACGTGCTGGCTGCTAAAAGAGTGGAGGTTCAAATTTAAAGTGTGTGTCTCAGAAGCCGTTTCCTAAAAGTCAGTACTTGAAAACCCCACAGCACACAGTGCTATTGGGTGACACCAGAGATGTCAGTCAGCATCTGCCCAACCACAGCTGGTTGTCTATGTAGCACACACACACTCACAAGTACATGAAATTCCAGGTCTCTTCAGCTGGTAAAAACAGGTTCTCTCTCTTTCTTTCTCTAGGCTTTTCCTCCTCCGTGACAGCCAGAGCAACCCAAAGGCATTTGTACTCACATTGTGTCATCACCAGAAAATTAAGAATTTCCAGATCTTACCTGTAAGTATGGACATTTTTATACCAATTCTTCTTTTCTCATTTCGTTCTTCGTGTGATTTTCAAGTTATAAACTAAACTTTGTTGTAGCTATTACATGCTGTTGAGTTAAAACTAACCCATAGTTGACCCTTCAGCAGATTTACAGAGCCTGTAAACCCCATGGAAGAATGATTGTCCATATTTCTCCCTCAGAGCCGCTAGAGGATGTGAACCACTTGCCTTTGGGTTTGCAGCACAAATTTTCTATTAAATATTAGACAGTTACAAGCTCATAGATGTGATACTTTTGCGGTTCATTGTAGAGGTTTGCTAGTTGAAATTCAGAGTAGTGTGGACCATTAGAAATACCATTGTAGATGAAGATATTGACTCAGGTCTTCCTACATGGCTGTTTTGCTCCAAGTTTAGCTCATAGTTTTAGGCTAATCAGCATCCTGAGTCCTGGCCATGTGGGGAGAAATGATGTCAGAGAATGAATCAATGCTTAGAACTCAGCTAGAACTAAGGAATGCTCTGGCTGTGAGCACATGCAGTTAGGAAGATGGAGATTTTGCAGTAGGCTTGACCACTGGCCACACAGGCTCCTATGGCACATGGACCATCAGGGAGACATTAAGTTCCTCATTCCCCAAGGTCCTTGCACAGAAATTTGAGTCTACGTTTGAATAATTTCTAAACCATATTTGATTTTGTGTTTCTTAATACAACCAACTTACTATGTCTTAGAAAGGTTTATAACTATGTATCCTGTATAGCATAAGGGAACTCTGGTGGACCAATGGGTAGGGAGTTACATTGCCAGCCCAAAGAGAGACAGTTCAAATCCATCAGTAGCTCCGTGGGGAAAAGATGTTCAGTCTACTCCTGTGTGACTTAGAGGCTCTAATAACCTGTTGGGGGGTCAGCTATAAGTCATTTCTAACTCAATGACAATGATTCTTTGTTTTTATGTAATATAACTTTGATACACTGAGAAGAGTGCTTAATTATATTAGACAACTCTAACAAAAATTGCTTGGCTTTTTAAAAAAAATATTTTATAATTGTGTTTTTTTTAATTGTTCTTCCCTCAGTGAACCAAAGTTCAGGTTTTGTGATTTGGATGCTGTATGAAACCTGGTTGTAAATGTTACTAAGAAAACACAGTTTAATTGGGGATAAGATATGCAAAACTAGCCCCAAATATTTCCCATAATAAATTGTGCAGTAGATGCTTCCAATTTAGCTGACTGTGCTCACGGTCCTCCAGTCCACATTCAGGCACATTGCTTCACTGGAAGGATGCCCAGAATTCAGAAAGCAAGCAGTGATAGTTTATAACAATGAAATGATACAGATTAAAAGCAACACAGGGAAGAGATGTACAGAGAGAGCATAACCCAAGAGAGCCCAGATGTGCACCTCCTTCCTCCTCAGCAAAGGGGAATGACACATGCAAGTAGCGCCATCAACCAGGTCACCAGAGCCAGCATGTCCAAAGATTTACTGAGCATTGGTAACTTACATAAGGAATTAACCAATTGCTGTACAGGTTATGTTAATACTATTAGATCCACACACACACACACCCCACCACCGTGATGGACACTGTTAGCAGAGACCATCTGGCATGGCCCAAGGCACCACGTCAGCTCAAACTCTTAACAGGAGAATGCTCTAAGGGCTCGGAGACTGCCTCTCAGAAGAGGTGGTAAACCTTGGCCAAACCTTTCTTTGTCAGGTTTAGGGTTTGGAATGTTCAGCCCTTCTGAGTCAGCCCTCTCTTATACCCTTCTCCACGGGGTGATGCCGGTAGTTGACTCTCAGGAGCTGTGTGAGATGAGGAATCTAGTGCTCTTACACATATGTAGATTCCTCACAGCTGATGCCATGGTCCTAGCACAACCTGCAGCCCACCAGGCCAAGCCCCAGACATCCCACTTTCCATCCTGTTGAGCTAACTCTGAGGAATGCTACGATGGCCTAGACAGAGCTGCTTGCTAGTATCAGCCTAATGGTAGTTCTCTGAGGGTATGACCTCTAACCTGACAAGGGTCCCTTTGTCTCTCTAGTGTGAGGATGACGGGCAGATGTTCTTCAGCCTTGACGATGGGAATACTAAATTCTCTGACCTGATCCAGCTTGTGGACTTTTACCAGCTCAACAAGGGAGTCTTGCCTTGCAAACTCAAGCACCACTGCATCCGAGTGGCCTTATGACCTCAGCTGTACTCTCAGCTGAAGACTGGAGGAAATTACACTGGAATGAAGAGGTCTGTAGGTTGGTGGAAAACGTGCATCTGTTTGGCACCTTGGAACTCGAAGAGAAGTGAGTCTGCACGTGCCACCCAACCAAAGAGTAATCGGCTTGTTGGACTTCATGACAATGCTGCTGAGAAGCCAGCGCGATCGCCTCCCTTTGCCTTTACCAAGTCAAGAAAGGTCTGAGAAATCAAGTGCAAATTTGAGAATAAACTGGAATGGTCACCTTGGCTGGGCCACTGAGGAACAAGAGCCAAGGAGAACTAATTAGAAATGGACTCTTGCCCTGGAATAATCTTGACAATTAAATCTGATATGTTTACTTTTTGTATTGATCACTTTTTTGCACTCCTTTGTTTCAATATTGTATTCAGCCTATGTTAGGAGGGACATGGCTCTTATCCTCTGAATAGATGAAGACTGTTTCAACTGGGCAATCGTCAGAGACTGAATGGTGGTCCCAGATGTTCCCTGAGGTACTCTGCCCCTCCACAGAGTACCATTGTGGACTCAACTCCCAGAGAACAAACTGCCCCACCTTCCAGCATACTTGAAAACCTCTTTAGTATAAGGGATTGGTTGTGGTGGATATTTGGCCTGATTTGTGGGCCCAGTCAAACAACCATGGTCTGTCAGTCATTTCTCTATGCACAGATGTCCAATACTCTCATCACTTATGTGTCTTGTCCTTCAAGGTTCAGGAGACTATACTTTTTGGAAACACCCCTATTGCACAGCACGACAGAGCCAAGCGACCTTGCCCTTGGCTCAGCATGGGCCAGCCTTGCAAGGCACACCCAGTCCTCACCTCTGCCAGTGGTGCCGTAGACTCTGCTCTGCCTGGAGCACTTGGAGCTCCACATTTGGCACAGCCTCAGCCTCTTCTAGAATAATCCCTGCCTTACCCCTGCTACAAGATATGAGTCATTCCTTGGCTGGTCTCCTTCTGGAGATTAGAAGATCTTAAAGGAAGTCCACCTGGCTGACTTCTTGCAGTGTCCTGTGGGTTTCTGTGGTGATAAGGACATAAAACCATCACACAGGCCCCAGGCACAGCCTGGCATTTAAAGGTTTTTTGCTTATGACCGTCCTGCTGCAACCCCCTAAGCCAGCAGATGCACGGCAGCTAGAGCTCCTTGTGTGCCTGCTAGAGTCACAGTACCTCACAGTGATAGTGGATATGGGCACTGTCTATTCAAAACACTTGCTTTCCCTCGGTAAGATGACTCAGGGGGACACCAGCCAAACACTTGGAACCCCTCTGCTCCGCAGGCACCACCGTTGCCACTTCCCCTTAGCTAAGTTTCCAGGTCTGAAAGTGGCCATTTTGTGACCTTTGATCACCAAAAAAGTGGAAAGGGCTAGCAGCACATAGATTGCTGTAGTGAACAAGAGGACTTGAGTTCCCAGCTGAAGAGTGAGGACCCCAGCTGGGTGCCTCAGAGTAGACACTCACCACAGGTTCCCAAAGTCCAGCTGTAGGAAGTGCCCCCACTGGGACAATTGCTGGAAGGTCTTCTGTTGACATGCCTAGTTTAGGACATACATATACAAGCTTGAGTCACACGTATTCACTCATTACATCTACAGTATATAGACATGTATTTTAGTTTACAGACCACACACTATTATTTTCCATGAGATATCTACTTAGAAGAATGACTTGTTAGAAAAACATATTTTTAACCAGAAATACTAAATTGCATTTTCTGCTGTTCATAGCCAGCTACCTTTGAAACAGTCGACAATTAGGTAATACTGAGAGTCCAGACTAGATGGCCCACATCCTCTGAGCTTTGCCCTAAGAAAAGATGCTCCCTCTAGTGAAGGCCTTTGTAGGGTTTTTCCCCCTCCTCACCAGTTCAAAGTAGGCTTCACACACGTACACCTAATATACATTTTAATCTGTGATTTATTTTTCCTGTTTAAATAGACAAGTTCCATTCATGCATAATTTCCTCTCGTGCCCCTTCTCCACAGACAACTCAGATTTGCAGTATTTCATATTTATAAAAATGCATTTTATTTAAAAGGAAATGTACAATTTTGTATGTATTTTTCCAGCCTAAGTGGATTGTTGGAGAATGTAACCTGCCCCAGGGCCACAGCAGACATCTGCAGCGCCCTCCACCCCTCACCTGCCTTTGGGCTGGGTAGCTGGGAGTTTCACCTGAAAACAGCAAAATCCTGAGCATTACTGGCATGCAGCCCAGCAGGCTGAGGACTGAAGGACCTTGGACTTTTATTTTTGTATTTTGATGACATGAATGTAAAGGGGACAGCTCAGGGTTGTTTGGGAGCCTGTTGAATTTTTATCTCTGCCTGTGATTTTCTTTTCTAAATCAAATACTTCATGTAGCAACCTGTACTAAGTTGAGAAGGAAAATGCCAAATGTTTTGATGTTAGAGTGAATAGCTAAGCTCTACTGCATTAGGTATTAGAATTGCAGAAAGTTTTTCTGTTTATTGAACCTTGAAGAAATATGTGCCTCAGTCTAGTTGTTTTGTCTTCTCCTTTCTGCACGTAATACCTGACAGTGTGACTAGCCATTACAACAGAGATGTCAGTGTGTTTTCAGGGAATGCAAAAGGTATTAACTGAAGAAATGAAAACTTGGTCCTGTGTGCTTTACTTCCTTCTGGATATAGCTCTTTGGCTCGTGAACCTAATTGTAAACTTTCAGGTAATTTTTGTACAAATAAGGGATTGTTGCTCTGTTTCTTGTAATTAGAAATAAACATGAATACAGTGTTCTTCATTTTTTATTATTGGTGATGCCTGTTTCTATATTTAAAACCGTGTATGACTGTCTACTAAATCCCTCTGGAAGTGACTCAGAACATTCCAGTAGTTGAAGCCTAGCACAGGGCTATGGTTCCATGGGGGTCACAGTGTGATGTGGGACCTTTTGGCTGATGATACGCAGAGGCCTTGCAGAAGACCCAGTCCCTCTGTTCCCTCTCACTACCCACTATATTTAGGAGCAGCTCCAGGTCCTTGGGAATTGACACCAGGACATTGTCTCACTTGCCTCTTTTCCTTTGTTCACCTCTGTTGGTACTCACCAATAACCAGGATTCCTTGAGTCTGGTCAGCTCCAGCTCACAGTGACCTTTTGTGGGCCAGGAGAGAGTATGACTCCAGGGAATTTCAATGGCTGGTTCTTTGGAACTGGATGACCAATATTGGATGTATTTTTATAAATTTACTATGCAAGCCCTTTTTTTTGGTATAGGAACTTGTAAAACAGCATGACCTAATTCTGTTGGGAGTGGAATAGAGGCAAGAATCCAGAGAAGAGCCCATTCCGTAACCACCCTAGGATCTCCCACTCTCCTATTTACTCAGACCTGTGAGAGATGAAAATATTGTGTAATTTAAGAAGGTCAGAAATTCCAGTTTAAATAATCATCAGCTAAAAGGGGATTTATCTGAGGACAGGCACAACAGAATCTAAGGGTGTGAAAACTGCCACAGACTCCTGTTTTTCCATTCCTCATTGTTGGCTCCATTTACAAGATCTATTGATTGGTAGAATAACCATTGGAATGTCCAAATTCATGTTCTAAGCAATTGAAAACCAGTGGTAGTAACTACATGACTGCATGGAATCCTAACCCCTCTTTGGGGTTTTATTTGGGTCATTTTGGATCTTCATGTTGTTAGCAGCTCTGGTGGTTTAGTGATAAGAAGTTGCACTGCCAACCCAAAGATATGTAGTTTGAATCCACCAGCTGTTTAATGGGAGAAAGATGGGCAGTCTCCTCCCATGTGATTTATACTGCCTCTGAAAACCCACGAGAAAGGTCAGCTATGGATATGTTCTGACTCAGCAGTACACAACAAAGCAGCATGCTGTCAGGAGGTACCAATTCTTAGAAAAAGACATCATGCTGGGAAAGGTAGGTCAGTGAGAGGGAAATAAGTAGCTAATGCTAAGGTAAGGGTAAGGGTGTGAACATGGGCAGTTTCAGGCAGAGGATAGGTCAGCAGGTCCCACTCAGAGCTAGTCATAAACAAGATTTCATGACGTAAGATCAGCACATGATCCAAATTCTTATTAGGTTCTGTCCAATTGACTACAATTCATTGATACCCTTGAACAACACATCAAAACTTTGTTCTATCCTACACCATCTTTATGATATCCAACATGCTCAAGCAGGAGTGGCATCCACTTCATAAACAACATACATGCATCTGGAAACTGTGAGAAACAATAGTTATAGAAAGGGTTCAGGCCCTTTGTTCATAAAGTCACTATGAGTCATGCTCAATTCAATAGCAATCAACACCATCACCACCACCAAACCTATTGCTTCAGACACTCTGCCAGTCCATCTCATTGAATGTAATGTCTTCCTTTCTTTCTCTGACCCTTCACCTTTTCCAACATGGTGTTGTCTTTCCAGGGAATGAACCTTCCAGAAAGCAGCCCAAAGTTTGTTAGAGAAAGATCCAAATTGGTCCGTAGAAAACCTTGAAGCGGGGCTAGGAATCTATGCAGTCCATCTGACTGTTTTTTTGTTTTTGTTTTTGTTTTAAATTTTAATTTAGTTTGTTTATTTTTCATTTCAATGAACATCTACAGAGATTTTGGAATTCCATTCATTCATTGTTGTTTTTTAACCTGAGTCTTTCTCTTAACTGCAATCTGCTGTTTCACCCACTCATTTACCAGCTTTCCTTTTATCTGGCATTTCCCATGTCTGAAAAAAATAAAACATCCTAAATAACCTTCAGAGCCCACATGTTTTGGATGACAGAGTGCCACCTGCTTAAGCCTCAAGCCACTGACTCTTCTCATCCCATCCCTCCCCATTCTTGGATGTAGATAAAGTTAGAAAAGGCCAGATCTCAGGCCTCAAGCTATTAACCTGCACTCATGCCAGGAAGTTAGAGACACCTTCAACATTAGACCACAAGTGTGGGAGGCAGTGCAGGGACACAGGCCACGCAGTGGTCACTTGGTTTAGGATCCAGAGATCCACCATTCATGTGTTTGAAGGTGGTGGTCCCAAGTGGGCAGTGGTCCCAAGTTGGTGGGTGTCTTTATAGAAGGTAAATATTCTGAGTGGAACAGGTAGGGCAGGTCCCCTAACTGTAAATCTTACTTCAGCTGTCTCTGCCTGTGGTTTAAAATGATACAAGCCCAAAGTCTGCCTGAGGTCCAAATCACAGTGCAGAGAGGAGCCAGCTCCAGGAGGGAGCAGCCCAATATCACCTCCAAAATGACGCTTGGTGTCTGAGGGACATTTTGTTCCTCAGGCTTAGCTTAGCACTGGTTTTGACATAACAGCCTGGTCTTGGGACACTAACCATGTGGATACGTGAGGAGTGGGTGTATCTATTTCTAATTCTCCCATATTACACTGTTAATTTTTATTTTTCTAAAGAATATTTATGTTGTACATAGGGTTTCAGAGGCCTGCTATTTTAGAAGTGAATGGCCAATCCTTCCTAGTGTGCCTTAATCTGAATATTCAGATTTAGAGAAGTATCCAACAGATAAGCATTTTGCAGAAAAAGGGAAAATATATCCATTATTGTGGAATTAACCATTAGTTTCAGTGTTGTCCCTGCCCTTGGCACAAGTGTCCTGACCCACTTATTTCTTTGCTCCACCATCCATCAAGATACCCCTCCTCTTCTACCCACTCCCCTCAACATCTTCTCCCATTGTCCAGCACTTGATCTGATAGCTGCTATCCAAAGCTTCCTTGGCTTTTGTGAGCTGCTAACAGTTTCTTATGCTGTGACCAGTGTCTCCTAAGTTAAGTGGTAATATGTCCCAAACGAAGGTGATGTGTCCTGTGGACTGGTGTGTAGATAGTTTCTTCTTGGCCTGAGGGCTGCAGGTCCGAGGGCCCGACCAAGTTCGGTGCAGCCTTGGGGGTCTTTTGCTGTTACCTGTATAGGAGGCGGGAATTTTCAGCTCTGCTGGGCTATCTTGCTTTTTCGCCTGCTTTCTGCCCTCTCTACGTGTCCCAACAATAACAAACAACAAAGAATATTTCAAAAAAGGAAGTCCACTCATGTTAAATATGCAGTGAATAATAACAGTTTTAAAAAATGTGTTATATTTCCTCCAGCAGAGGAACAAAGCAGCAAGGAGGTCCTGGGTTTTCTAGTCAACCAGGTGGGTAAGTGAAGGGGAGGAGAGCTGCAAAGTTGCCCACTGTGCTGGGCTGTGGGTCTTCATCAGACCTTCTCTTCCACATCCCAGCAGGCCAGAAGTGAGTGCTATCCCAAACTAGTCCAGCTCACTGGGAGGGAGACACCTAGCAACATGATACTATCAGAATCTGATGCCTCAGATCCAGGCATTCAACCCAAAACACAGGCTAACCTTAAAAGAGGAATGATAATGAGATTCATAAACTTATAGTGATCTAGTACCTTTAAAACTCCAGAATCCTGTAAAAAGAGTTGAGTGTGTAGTATGTGTGTGTGCAGTATTTATGCCAGGCCTGTTGACTGCATGTCCACAATCCTGTAAAAAGAGTTGAGTGTGAGGACCACCTGGACCACATCCCCGCCAGACCGCATCCCTGCCAGACCACCCGACTGCCTGTGATGCACCAGCCTGGTGCCCCCACACAGCAGGCCTGTGCCCAGCCGGACATCTGCTACCTGATTGAGGTATTCCTGCATGACCACCCAGAAGCCAGCCTTGCCAGGCGGAAGCCATACAGCGGCAACCTGAGGGAGGTCTCTGCAAGTCCCCACACAGGCAGGTTGACCCGCCAGGCATGAATGAGACAGCTGCAAACTGAGTGAGGGTATCTGACATGCCCACCTGAAAGTTGGCTCTACCAGACGCCAACCAGACATCTGCAACTTGAGTGAGGTCTTCATGTATCCCCACCCAGGCAGGTAGCCCTGCCAGATGCGAGCAGGACATCTGTAAACTGAGTGAGTTCCATATACAAAAACCAACTCAAGGTGGATCATGGACATAGGACCAAAACCAAGGACTATAAACTTCATTGAGGAAAAGCTTGGAAGAACTCTAGTAGTTCTAATCCACAATATAAACAGTCTTCCAAGTATCCTGAGAAACCTACAACCAGGAGAAGATAAAATAGATAAATAGGACCTTCTAAGAATCAAATCCTAGTGCAACAATGAATGAATGGAAACCCGAAATCTCTGTAAATGTTTATGAAAATTAATAAAATATAATTATAGAAAAGAAAAAAAAAGAATCAAATCCCTATGCACATCAAAAACTTCTCTCACACAGTGAAAAGGGAAGCCACAGGCTGGGGAAAAAACTATTTGGTAATGACATGTCAGATAAGGGACTTATATCTAGAATTTATAAAATACTTGAGCACGACAACAAGATAAAGGTAAATAATCCAATTGAAAAATGGGCACAGGATATGAACAGACACTTGACCAAAGAAAACATTCAGATGGCCAACAAGCACATGAAGAAATGTTCAAAATCCCTAGCTCTAAGAGAGATGCAAATCAAAACAACTATGGGTTATCATCCCACCCCAGTAAGACTAGCAAAATTTGACAGAACAGCAAGCAACAAATGCTGGCAAAGTTGTGGAGAGACTGGAACCCTTATTCACTGTTGGTGGAAGTATAAAATGGTACAAACACTGTGGAAAGCAGTATGGCACTGTCTCAAAAAGGTGCAAATAGAGATACCATTTGACCCAGCAATTCTGCTACTGGGAATATACCCCAAAGAGATCATAACTGCCACCCAAGCAGATAAATGCAAACCCATGTTTATTGCAGCTTTGCTCATGATAGCAAGGAGTTGGAAACAACCTAAGTGTCCATTAACAAACGAATGGATAGAGACGCTCTGGTATATTCACACAATGGAATACTATGCTGCATTAAAAAACAAGGAACTCATGCAATATTGTTCAAAATGGGTGACCCTGGAGGACATTATGCTGAGTGAAATATCTCAGTCAAAAAAGGACAAATACTGCATAGTACCACTGTTGTAAAACAAGACTGGCATTGGGGTAGGGGGAGACTGAGAAAGATGGGATAAATAATGTATACTGCATTGAAACAGATGAGGGAGAAAACTGTTTAAAAGCGATATGAGATTAGGTATAATTGTCATGACAGGAGTCCAGAACGAAGGCTGCATAGTGGAGTGGACCTGGGGGGAAGGGATTGTAAAATAATGGGGAACTTTTCTTTTACTTTTCAAAGAGAAGAGTGTACTGGGGTGGAGGGGGTGGCAGGGAGAAAAGTGCAACAATGAGTGAATGGAAATCCCAAGTCTCTAAATTTTCATTAAAATTAATTTTTAAAATTATTTTTAAAATCATGGGCAAGTGGAATTCATAACAGATATGTAAGAATGGTTCAACATAAGAAAAAATATTCAATGTAATTCATCATATTAACAAAATAAAGAATAACCACATGATCCTGTCAACTGATGTAGAGAAGGTCTTTGACAAAGTTTGACACCTCTTCCTCAGCAAAACCATCAACAAAATAGGAATAGAAGAAAATTTCCTCAATATAGTGAAAGTGTATAAATAAAACAAAGAGCCGTTATCATTCTCAATGGAGAAAGACTAAAGATACTCTTTTGCAAACCGAGATCAGAGCAGGATGTACACTATCATTACTCCTCTTCCATAATGCCTTATTAGGAAGATGTTGTTAGGTCAATAAGAGAGGAGAAGGAAATAAGAGGCATCCAAATAGGCAAAGGGGTGATAAAAACTGTTTCTATCCACTTCCTAAACCACATACCTCTGGGAACCCTATGAACTCAGAGAAAGGACGATAGCTATGGAAAGGCATTAGGTCTTTTGTTCATATAGTCACTATGAGTCAACCTTAACTAGAATGGCAATCAACAACAACATATGCAGATGCTATAATAGTGTGGACAGAAAACACCAAAGGCTCAACCAAAAACTGTTAGACTTAGTTGAACAATTTAGCAGAGTGGCAGGATAAAAGGTCAAGATACTGAAATTAGTGAAATTTCTCTACTCAACAAAAAAAATACACAAGGAAACTAAGAAAGCAGTGTCATTTAAAATAGAAGAAATACTTGATGAAATTCCCAAGATGAAATACTTGGGAATAAACACAACTAGAGACACAAAGAGACCTTTATAAAGAAAACAAACAAACAAACAAAACCAACCAAAAAAACCCCGTTATAAGAAATAATAAGAAATCAAACTAAATGGAAAACATTTCCTGTTCATAGATAAAAGGTACAACGTGAAAATGACAATCCTACCAAAAGCAGTCTACACAGTCAATGCAATCCCAATACAGATATTAAACCTATTTTTCAAACAGATATAAAAAGCAATTGGCACTTCACCAAGGAAGACATTCAGATGGCCAACAAGCACATGAAGAAATGTTTAAAATCCCTAGCCCTGAGAGAGATGCAAATCAAGACAACCATGAGATATCATCTCACTCCAGTAAGACTAGCAAAATTTAACAGAACAGC